>NC_064620.1:524426487-524750737 GCF_023898315.1 Schistocerca nitens
TCCGCATTGAAGATGGTAGCTTACAACGATGCCGGTAATTACAGTTCCACTGCGATCCTCTCCTCCGCAATTCTAAATCCGAAGTAAATCAGACGATTGTACACGTAATGTTCCACATTATATCCACAGAATCTTTATATAATGAGTTAGAGATAATCTGTCTCTCGCAGTCGTAAGGAACCTTTGAGCCATACAAATCACTTGCTCGGCCGTGCATTAAACTTTGTGTAATATGAGCAAGAGCACGTAAAGATTAATGATGCTACGTATACACTGCGGGGTAGGACGCCGTTCGTTGTAGTAGCAAACCGAAAATACCATATAAATTTGATTGGTATTAATTGAAAGGGATTATCCAATTTTATTAATTCACGGAGAGTGAGCAGACATTAATCATTTGCAACAGACCAAAATTTGTTGTTTTGTAAAATTTATTTACAGTCTCTATATCTTAGCATGGGTTTACAAAAAGCTAATTCATTTGGTATAAGGTTGCTGACTTTCACGTGTGGAGAGGCGTTTATCTCACCCCACCACACAACCATAGAAGATCACAATAAATTCATGTCTATCCATTAGGGAGCTGTATTCCAGAGAGAAACCATGGAAAACCCCAGAATATAGACCCGAAACCTTGACCTATTGGCGATATACACTGCCCTCCATAAGTTTAGAAACACCATGGCGCGTATTACAACGGAGCAAGATGGAAGTGATCCATGTGAGTTATTGGTTAGAATACGGAATAGCAAGCTCAAATAAAGGTTAATAATTACACGTACAGTATTGTACACTTAATTATTGTACATATACATACATATTAGAACATACTACTATTGCTCCGTTTTATGTAAACCAACGTTACCTGTCCAAGCAGTTCTACTAAACACGCCAGTTGGCGCGAGTAGACCGCATGGCTACGTAGAAGTACGTTGTTTACATTTCTGTTCACTTGTAGGCGCGTTTACATAAAGGTGTAACACACCGCGAAAGTAACTGAAAATGGCCCCAAAGTGCCAGATTCCTTTCGAATCACGGTTAATGATGATCACTTTGTACCAAGAAGGCAATAGTGTCCGACAAATAGCAAAGAAACTGATGCTTTCCATCGGCGGAGTTGTCAAAACCATACACCGGCATTGAGAAACAGGCTCCTATGGAGATCGTCCTCGCTCAGGAGCACCCAGGAAAATATCAGAACGCCAGGAAAGGTATTTGTTAGTGACCAGTAAAAGTAACAAATTAAAAACTGTGCGTAAATTGACTGATGAACTAAACGCGACGAGGTTTACATCGGTGAGTGAGTGAACAGGGAGACGACGCCTGGCAGACAACAACCTCCGAGGTTATGTAGCAACAACGAAACCACTGTTGCGCCCTGTCAACAAGAAGAAAAGGCTTCAGTGGGCTAAGACACACCAACATTGGACATCGGGGGATTGGGAAAGAGTCTTATTCACTGATGAATCCAAGTTCGAAATATTTAGAAGTAAACGCCGTCAGTTTGTACGCCGTTTACCCCATGAACGCTTGAATCCTCAGTGCGTAATTCCAACTGTAAAGCAGGGATGGGGTTCTGTGATGGTAAGGGGATCCTTTGGATGACATAAAGTCGGAGATTTGGTGAAAATAGATGGAAAAATGAACCAAAAGGATTATCAAGCCATTCTCCAGCGACATGCTAAGACATCTGGTTTGCGTCAGATTGGGAAAGGGTTTGTCTTGCAGCAAGACAACGACCCGAAACATACATCTCGCTTGTGTCAGAACTATGTGAAGTCTCTAGAGGTTCGTAAAGTATTGAAAAACATGGAATGGCCCGCCACAATCCCCTGATTGTAACCCGTTCGAGCTGCTATGGGATGAATTGGACAGGAGGATCCGAAAACGGGAAGTCATGGGTGGGTCACAATTGTGGGAGGTCCTGCAGCAAGAATGGAGATTAATTCCAACTGAAACCTGGGGGCAAAACTGACGCAGCGCACGCCGAGAGTGTGCAAGACAGTGATGAAAGGAAAGGGTGGCTATTTTGAGGAATCGAAAATTTAATTGTCTCAGCCTCCTGTGTATTATTTGAGCTTAATAAACATTTGGAAAACAACAAAATGCATTTTTATACTGTATTTCCTTTCCATTGTCTATCATTACTAGGTGTTTCCAAACTTATGGAGAGTAGTGTATGTACATAAGCTGGATTCAAAATTTTAAAAAGTGCACACAGAAATGAGAAAACTAAAATATCATGTACAAATCACCTTTAATATATTAAAACGTTAATCAATTTCGTTTGGTAAAGAGTTTGAATGTTAAGATTACTAACAGAAAATAAACTACAGTTTATGTGTTTAAAACAGTTCAGTGAACAACAATAACAATCTGTCGACTTGAATAGGCGGATTCGACGAAGCTGGATGGAGTTGGTCGATGGATGGATTGCTGGATGCTGGAAGCTGACTGGAACTGTTGGAGGTTGATGTAGGACGAATCTTGCGGGAAGCAGAAACCAGGTTGTAGGAAAGAGGGATAACCTCGAGCCTCACGGCACCAGAACGGATAGCACTAAACAATTTCAAACGTTGGATCAGTCAGATATCTTTACTTTACACACTGCAAAAGAACGGGTTAGTAGCACATTTCTCCATCGGATCCTTCATGTATTCAGTGGATTGGGAAGAGGCATGATCCACTGCGGTGTTCACTGCATGACAACAGTTTTTATCTATTTTTAAAAAAAGTCTTTCCCAAGAAAATCACTGCTCATGATCAATTCATAACATTCAGGTTTACTTGGACTATATAAAGTCAGCAGATCATCCAGCACTTTTTCTAACTTATATCACATAACTCGACATATTCGTTTTACGTATGAACCGTTATTCAAGAAAAATCGCCCTTCATTTTAGGAATCCTTCTCTCTGTGCATCGCTATCACGTCATGATCCTTCATAGGATCACAAGACAATTATTTGTATGTCCAATGTGAATGGTTCCTACGAAGACTATAAATCACCTTGCCTTCGCACCACTTCTATGCTTTCATCATACATTTCTCTCTTAAACACCTGTGCCTTCTCAGTTTCTTTTCAGACCACGTCCGAATGTGAAGCAGAGCAGATAGATACGTTAATTTCTCTTACACTCATGATCATCTGAAACGAAATAAATCACACAAACATATATAAAGGATTTCATCTTCCTGAAAAAAAAGTCATTAGGGCCAGGAACCACCAAACCAATCCCAGTCTACACCTCACATAACAACCATCTTGCGACTATACTAAATGGCAAAAATGTAGCAAAATTTAACTTTCCATTATCGATGATTCCTGCAAATCCCTAAAATGACACCATCATTATAAATCAGAATACCTCCTTCAGGTTCAAATGGTTCAAATGGCTCTGAGCACTATGGGACTTAACATCTGTGGTCATCAGTCCCCTAGAACGTAGAACTACTTAAACCTAACTAACCTAAGAACATCACACAACACCCAGTCATCACGAGGCAGAGAACCTCCTTCAGGTAAGTTGAGTCAGTTCAGCTACATTGCCACTAGCACAAAAGAGTAACTTAAGATGCGTGAAATTGAGAGGATAAAACACAAAGACGCATCCTAAATAAAAACTTAAATAATAAAAACTGAAGAACACGCAGCCATACAAATATATATACACTCTTCCCAAAAATAAAAAATTAAACTTATCATTAATAAAAATAATTAATTAGTTACTTAATAGATAAACACTATCATTACTTCTGTAAAGCATCATTATGCGGTGCATAGTCTATTATTAGTAACTCTGATCTCAGATTGTAGTCCAACACAAAACACAATTACTATAAATTTAATCCTAGTCCATCAGTGCTCGTTATGTAATTCCTAATCACTGAGAATTTAATCATCATAGTGCTTTTCACACAGCTAATCACTTCATATGATATTTCTTAATATCTTGAAGGGAATACAGTGATACGCCAATAAATACGGACCAGGGTTGGAATCTTCACAATTACGAACGTTCCAGTGTGTAATAATTGCCAAATCCTATTGTTTTTGGAAAGTAATGACGATGGCGGATGTGCTCGCAACAATACCTTTTCGCCTATCCAGAGTATCTGCATCCGTTTGAGTTGGTCGTAGTAATCTTTTTTTTTCTGATTCTGGCCTTCTCGGTGAGATTAACCAGAACTTGTCTAATTATCTCTTCTCAAGTATGTCAGTATTTTCTGCTTTCGGAATTGTATCTACCCATTCATTTCCTTCCTTTGTTCTAAACGTCAGCTCAGCAGGCGTGAATCTGGTTGATGCGTGAAGCAAGTTGTTCACAATTTCCTCTTCTACAGCTTTCTTAAGACACCATGGAACCGGATAGAAGCTATGACCGTATGTCCTATGTGGCATAACATCAAGATGACACACATATGATTTGATGATTTCTCGTTTTTCTTCAAAAACAACCGAATGAGATAATAGGAAGCTTGATAGTTACTGATTTTGTTGATAAGTGAGGTGCATAGGTTCCTTTAGCTTCTCAATTACTTGATATGAAAATGCCGATACTTTCATTGTGTTCAGGGAATACATTATTCGACGTTTATTATTTGTGATGACCAAACTTATACGAGCCACAGTTCAGTTCCGCTCACGTACTCCTTTCCATATGAAGTCAACCTCCACTAAAGCACCGTCGATTCAAAATTTCGCTTTCCCCTCTGAGAAGTCGATACTTCTTTCCCTCTCTTGTATGCTACTAATGCCCAGGATACAATCCACTATCAATTTCTCAACAGTCAGGAACGTACATGTAATTGCTGCATTTCCCAAATTCAGCTTCAGTTGTGTCTGCATCGTGACACTTGTGGATCTTGTACTCAGTGTTCCTGTAATTCTGGACTTCTCCACTGGCAAAATTGGTAGTTATGGTTTTCACGGTAACTTTAGGAACAAAGCGCTTGATGTCACACTAGCCGAAGCTCCCGTGTCTAATGTTACAGTGACTGGAATTCCTTCGATTGTAGCAAGGATTTCCGACATTGGCACGAAAGGATAAACCTTGTCACACTGACAAAAATCCTCACACAATTCCTCCGATAATTCCTTTCTATAGTTATACCGTTTCATATGTAATTACTGGTCGTAGCCCCTATTCGAATCCCTAACCGCGTCTCTGGGGCACGATGCGGTCGCGATTAGTTTGTTGAACGCTCGTCTCTGCCACTATTTGTGCCGTCTGTCACCTCCATCTGTGGCCGGGCGGTTCTAGGTGCTTCAGTCCGGAACCGCGCTGCTGCTGCCGTTGCACGTTCGAATCCTGCCTCGGGCACGGATGTGTGTGCTGTCCTTAGGTTAGTTACGTTTAAGTAGTTCTAAGTCTAGGGGACTGATGACCTCAGATGTTAAGTCCCATAGTGCTTAGAGCCATTTAAACCATTTTTTACCTCCATAACTGTTGGTGTCTGCACGTGCCAATCTCCTTACATAGACTGTGGCTGATTCTGTTGTTTCCAAGACTGGCAAGTTGACGTTTGCTGGCTATTAGATTGTGTATAGGTACATAAGGAAAAGCCCCAAAAACTTACGACAAAAATTTAAAACCAATGATAATAATCATCAGCGCGGCCGCTGTAAGCGCTGATAAAGTTGTATTTTGCTACGCCGGAAGGCGGATAACAGATGATAAAAAATTCGATTCATTTTTGTCCGTTAATAGAGAGACTCTGTCTTTAGTTCTCGAGTGGAGAAGGCGTATTTTTGTAAGATGTGTGGGGTAGCCAATTGTGTTGTTAGAATAATAATTATTATTTGCGCAGAACCACGAAAGTTTTCTTTTCTTCCGGGTATCATCTCAATGCCAGGTCCACAAGCGTCCTGCATTCGGAAGAAGAAGCCCGATTAAGAACTGTTATAGACACGTTCAACAGACAAACATTTATGGCGGAAGAAGATGAATCTAACCAAGGACATCAGAAATAAGTTCACGTTAAAAGGGATTCAAAGGAGAGAAACTATAAAAATCCAAAATTTGGGCAACTGATTTCTATTAATCTCTCTATTTATGTACCCTTTTTTATTATTGCTATATTTATATGTATATGAACATAAATTTTCACAATTGGACTGCATTATACCTCCTATCGCCTCTATTAAATTTGTTATTGGCCGGTGGGAACCAACTACCATTTTCATTTCCACAGTTGTTCTTCCAATTATTGTTTTGATTACGATTTGGTACATTTCTTGCATTTGCTCTATCGTTTGTTGGTTCCTTGTGCGTTACTATCATTTCCGTGGCCACTTGGTGAGTGATAGAAAACTGTGTTCGCAATATTATACCTGTCATTCGATCTTGACATGGACTTCAGGTGTTCTTGAATCATGTCGATCAAATCTAACACAGATAAAAATTCTTCCTACTTCTCGTCTGACACGTTGATTAGCTGATTTCTGACACTGACCGGTGATCTAGCTTTTGATATTCTCAATATATCGTGTGGTGGTAATGGATTGTCTCAGTAGCGACGTCTATTGAGACATTTTTCAAAGTACTTTCTTAACGTCCCTTGGTTGAGTGAGAATTTTTCAGTGTAAAATGCTTCTTGGCGCAACCTCTGTTGCGACCATTATTCTGTTAACAATGTCTGTACAAATTCATCGTAAATCCGACAAGATTCGCATGCGTCGGTTGCCTATAGCGCACCTTCTCCTTGAGCATAACCTGATACAAAGCTCATCTTCTGTGCGTCAGTCCAGTTCTTTGGCAAAGCTCCCCGGAAGCTTCTCACTAACGCTATGGAATTTTCTGTTCTCTTATCGGGATTAAATATCTGAAATTGCCAATTTTGAGCATTTTCTTTCCGATATCAGGTGTAGAATACATGTACTGGCCCAAAGCGGCTTCTTGTGGACTATATGGAGGACTATAGTACGGCCAATGCACGTTTGGATTTCCGTTAACTGGATGCGTCGCCCGAATATTGTTGTTATGGAGCTTGATATACCTTGCTACCACTGTCCACCACACCTCCAATCTCTTACAGCTTTCCTTTGGTCGTCTTAATAGATTCCTCGAATTGCTCCTCCCATTTTACAAAACCGGAGCCTACCTAAGTCCTACCCTCTTCTAACCCTTTCTTAAAGAAATTCTCTTCTGGCAATTCGTCCGGGGATAAGGATGAAACGGCAGATTTTACAACATGTTATCTATTGATTTAGCTGCTGTTCCTTCACCTTTACCAAGTTTTCGATCTCCTTCGAAAAATAACGCTTATGTACCTCAAAATTTTCTTTGATTTTATCTTCCTGTCTTGAGGAAATATCTTGTACTGTTTTGCTGAGGCTAGCAACCGTTTCCGCTACCTGTTCTGCTGATTCATAATTTCATTGACATTATCCGCTATCTTTCCGATCTCTATCGGAAATTTGTCTGGAGCCTATCGGAATTCTTGTAACGCATTCGACAAGGTCTCTTGCTTTCTGATAAGATCAGCTATCGTATCTCGCATTTTCTTTTGAATTTGCTCGAGCAGCGAAATTAAGTCAACCTGTGTCTGGATTTCCGACTGCGCTTGTGCCATCTGTTCGACTTGAATTTTCTTATCTTTTTGCTCTTGTGTCATGGTTGACTGTGGCTGTATCATGGTTGACTGCGCTTACACCATATGAGAGGTATTATCAGACAGGAAGTTAAACTTTTACATAATTACGGTGAAGGTACCAACCGCGGGTGCCGAGGATCTAGCCAGAACCTGCGCCGCAGTTGTGGGTTCGTCTACAGCGTCCGTTACTGTAGCTGACTCCATTTCGCTCTCTTGTTCCTCTTACATTTCAAACAGCGCGCGAGTCAAAACCATGAAATGCAGCCAACAGTTCCGTAAACTCTACAGTTCGGATTAACACACACAATAAGTTAAGTCACTATTTCACGAGCAATTAAAACATCATAGTACTTTAGAAAACGCCGCTGTAGAACTTTATCTACAGAATGATACTGGAAATGGAAAACTATTCCCAATATAGAAAAGCAACACAGGCGTTGCTACTTCTACTCACAATCAGAACCAAGTTGGTTCAAATGGCTCTGAGCACTATGGGACTCAACTGCTGAGGTCATTAGTCCCCTAGAACTTAGAACTAGTTAAACCTAACTAACCTAAGGACATCACAAACATCCATGCCCAAGGCAGGATTCGAACCTGCGACCGTAGCGGAACCAAGTTGGTGGCATAAAAGATGCAGAAAGATAATTGATTAGAGGTCCTGCCTTTATACGCTGTCTTCTGTAGAGTTTCTGGTCTGAAATGCGCATGTGGCAGACCTGCGTAGTGTGCATCGAAGATCGTAGCAGCAGTACTCGTTCCGTTGAGGCGTGAAACGGATACAGACAAATATTATACACAGAGTCCTGGCCTAAACGATCACCAGTTTAACTTCCCTCACCTGGAACCGAAGTTAAATTATTATGACTGAATAATATGTAGTTACTTGAATGGAAGCTTTTGTGCGAGAAAAGTCGCTTCCCCAATATTTTTGCACAACTACACAGGCGAACAAAAGTATTCAGACACTGATTGTAATCTGCGAAATAAACCTTAAATGTGTTTTTAACTCAAAACGTATATTTTATTCTTTACTGATTTGTAATACATATGTCAATCTGAACACATGCAGAACAACAAGTAATAAAACACGCCTTATGTAAAAAAATCTAAATATACAATAAGCAAAAGTATTCAGTGTTGTGACTAGACAAGGCAGCCTAGACACAATGAGAGGAAGCCGAAAGGCACGCGCTTAAACTCACGCAGGCTGGCGTGAGGTCTGAAACAGGATACGCAATGAATGCTATAAAGAAAAGTACGTAGCTTCTGGAATAATTAACTTTAATCCACATTTGTAGAACACCGCTATTGATGATACATTAATAGAATCTCAATATCAATTGAATACGGCGCCTTGCTAGGTCGTAGCAAATGTAGCTGAAGGCTATGCTAACTATCGTCTCGGCAAATGAGAGCGTATTTGTCAGTGTACCATTGCTATGAACGTCGGCTGTACAACTGGGGCGAGTGCCAGGACGTCTCTCTAGACCTGCCGTGTGGTGGCGCTCGGTCTGCAATTACTGACAGTGGTGACACGCGGGTCCGACGTATACTAATGGACCGCGGCCGACTTAAAAGGCTACCACCTAGCAAGTGTGGTGTCTGGCGGTGACACCACATTCAGACACTCAGGAGTCAGTATTTCGTAATGCGTCCCTTTCTCTGTATTACATTACTCAATCTTTGTGGCATGGAGTAAACAATCTTTTCGTGATATCCGAACCGATAGTCACCCATTCTTCTTCTATCAATGCACCCAAATGTGTCAAACTGCTCACGTGTCGTTTGTGTAGTCTCGTTTCCAGTTCATTCCAGATGTTTTTGATTGTACTGAGGCCCGGAGACTGCGGTGGGGTAATGCGATGAGGCGTGTTGTATGGAATCTACAGTTTGGCAATTTCCGCCACATATTGAGGATCATTGTCTTAGAAATAAAAGTCCAAGATCCGACTTCGCAGCACATTTCGTCAGATTTTGTTTGAATCTATCGAGATGGACAAATTTGTCCATGGTGCCTTCAGTAAAGCCAAACTCGCCAGCACCTCTGGATGACATGCAACATCACACTGTCGCCTCCATGTCTGATGGTTCCTTGCTTGTTTTTGGGCACCCACTCTGTGTTTGCTTAACACCACACTAAACTGCGGCCATCCACGTGGCTCAAAGTAAATTTGTATTCATCACTCCACAGAATTTTGTCCCAAAAGGTCACATCCATGCCGACAAATTCTTCCGCAAAAACCATCGCTTTTCTCGTTACACTTATTGACGAACGGTTTGCGCCTTGGCACTCTGGCATTGTACCCATCACTGTTCAGGCATCTGTGCACTGTTCTAATACTAACTTCGGTACCAACGCCTTCTGCCAGTTCTGCTTCTATAGCAGGGACGTTGTCCGCGGGTCGTTTTTCACCATTCTAACTCTCTTCCTCTTGTCTCTGTTCGTGAGTTTCTGAGGACGCTCCTGTCGCGGGCTATTGAAGAGAGTTTTTTCTTCTTTCCATTTCAGGACGATATTAAATATAGTTTTTCGGCTTCGGTTGACGCCCTTGTCTAATTCTGCATATGATTTCTCCTCACTATGCACCCACACAATAAGCCTTCGTTCTTCCACTGTCGTTTCCCTATCTTTTCGGGCCATGGCGCTACGTTGGTCTTTTTCGACGGACCTGTGCTTTCCTGTAGTTCAACGGAGCTGCCTTGCCTCTTCGTTCTTCAATTGTCGTTTCTCTATCTTTACGGAGCATGGCGCTACGTTGGTCTTTCCTGACGAGGTCTGTGCTTCCCTGTAGTACAAGACAGCTGCCTTGCGTACACTGACTGCTTGCTGCCGCCGAGTTGTGCCTTTAGACTGCAGTTACCTTGTCATGCGGCATTACTTTTGTCCCGCGTGAAACACACGCCTGTGATGGTAACACGGAACTAACCGTTCCAGATAGAGGATACGGTGACATTCGCGCGATCGACGTCTTTAGAAATATTCCCTGCATTATGGCACATACACAGAGCACATTCCGTGTATGCATCAGCCACAACTGACCATGAGATACGCATGTGACCTGTGCCTGAATACGTTTGTATGCCTCTGTATCTCTCACACTTCCCGGTAGAAATTTCGTTACTATTTTGAATCTTTAACCCTTTGTTGCCTGACGGTACTTAAAAGTACCAGTAAGTTTTGACTCTCATTATTTTCTCGTGGTGCAGTTTCGTGATCTGAGAGCCTGTCGGTACGCAACAGTAACTCTGCTCTACTGTTTCATAGATGTTATTGTGCAATGCATAGACCTCTCTGGCGCTCAGAGCTTGAAATTGTTTTTCGCACGCTGCTGTGAAAACAGAAGATTGTGTGCTTGTTTCCATGGTGTTGCCTGAATTTGTGCGCAATTTATTGAAACTTCCGTTCAGTTTTCCATTGTACGTACTTACTTTCTTTGTTTTTTTATAATAGTTTGAAGCATTACGTTACAAGCGAATGAGATAAAGTGGAAATTATAAGGCGGACTTATTAGTACCGTCAGGTTGTGCGAACACTTTATTGCAGCAACAATGCGTTACCTCTCACTAGTTGTTCTGTCCACTTTTTCTCACACAGAAAACGATAAATACATTTGCCTGTGGAACAATTAGAACAAACAGGAAAGGTTTGCCAGGGAATTTACCTAAAGAAAAATGTCTAAATCAAATCACAGAGAGTCATCTTTAGACCTAACAGTATTTCAATGGAAGGAAAATAAAGTAGTGTATTTGGCGTCAAACGTCCATGGCACTGAACAGAGCGTAGTGACAAGAAAACAGAAAGATGGAAATAGTATGACTATACCATGTCCAGTTATTGTATGTGATACAATTAAAACGTGGGTGGTGTGGATCATGCAGACAGATTACGTTCAACTTACGGTCTTGACAAGCGATCAAAGAAATGGTGCCACCGTCTCTTCTGGGGAGCAATACAAATTGCTTTTGTCAATGCTTACGTCATTTTCAGTGATCTACGTGGGGCACTGCCACTGCTGGAATTCAGGCGTGCTGTGGCACGAGGGCTAATGAATGAACAGCAAGTGCCAAATCTCAAAAAGAGAAACTCTGGTAAAGATGAAATAACTCTCCCAAAGAGAAGGAAGGATAAGTTTTCTGTACCGAAGGGTGTACGTCTTGGCAACCGAGGAAATCATTTTGTAGTCTTCAGTTGTAAAAGAGGACGATGCGAAATGTGTGCGAAACATAAAATTCAGTCGAGAGCACATTCACAATGTAGTACATGTAAAGTGTATTTGTGCTGCAATGAGAAAAAGAACTGTTTCCTACAATTTCATGAGGTATCACTAAATATGTGATATGTATATACTGTCAAAAATGTATAGCTAAGTTACTATGTATTGTGAAGTTGCTCCAGAATAAATTTATGCAAAATTAAAAAAAAAAATCAGAAATATCATATTTCTCTTAATTAATTTTCTAATGTAAAAATATTTAATATTTAAGTGGAATAAAGTACAAGTTATAAAAATTGGAGCATTTTTCTGCGCATATTGTGGTTCTGTCCATGGAGTCTGACGGTACTTCAGAGTACCAGGAGAGAAAAAAGTTGTGAAAAATAAAATAAAATTTTCCAAAAAATCCTACCGTCATTTGAGGCCACAATAGCATAAATTCTGCAAAGAAAATGTTAGAAAGTAAATTTTTTCTTATGTCAGGAAACAAAGGGTTAAGTCTATAAAACAAAATGATTAGAATTACAGTTCATAATCATACTCTGTCTGACTCTCGTCATCGAAGTTAGAACCTGGAATAAAATCTCTATGGCTCCAGAGAATTCCGGCGATCGTCGGCTCTGAAAATTCTTAAAATAATCAGAGGCATAATCGTATGCCGTGGGGAAGCCGTCTTGAGTGCTATGACGAACTCATTTTGCAGTTTGGGAATCAGTTTCCAAGTTGTGCGTCATTTCAACAAAGTCCAGAATTTAACCTCTTAAAACAGCGCATACAGGACCGTGGTGCTGGCTCTTCTGATTACCCAGCATACGAAGTTTCCTACGAGTTAACGATACAGCAAATAATTTTCCGAGCCACAAACAAGGGAGAAGTTTAAATAACCGAAGAACTGAACGTACCTCTTCAATTAATGAAACTATATTTTCCATAAATGATTTTCCTAGCTACATTCCGGTATGCATCATCCTCTTGTATGAGATGAAATGCTATCACAGTTAATGAAATTTCATTCCTTATTCAAGACGGCAGCTTACAACAATGCCGCTAGGTACAGTTCAACTGCGATCCTGCTCTTCGCAATTCTAAATCCGAAGTAAATCAGACCATTGTACACGTAATGATCCACATTACATCCACAGAGTCTTTACATCACTAGTCAGAGATAATCTGCCTCTCGCAATAGTAAGGAGTCATAAATCATTTGCTAGCCCAAGTCCTTCTGAAAGAGCAAATAAAGACATAGTAAAACTTACCTTTCTCTCACAACAGAAAAGCAAGTAGAAACCGCCAAAAGTGGGTGCACTTGGGCACGACACATGACAAAAAAAAAAAAAAAAAAAGAAAAGAAAAAAGCTCAAATATCAGTGTTGCGTGCGACACAGTAATAGAAAGCAAATGATGCTACTAGGCTTGCTACCCAGTTCATTCTTCTCGCGATGCGACGCAAATACTGAATGAAAAGCTCCATGTCCGTTGGGCTATTGGCTGGAATGCTCCAGTACTTTGGCCGTCAAGGTCACTTGATTTGACTGCTTTTGATTTGTTTACATGAGAAGCACTGAAACATGCAGTCTGTCCTGAAGCACAAACTTCACCAGAAGACATGCGGAGTCGAATCGCCACAGCATGCAGCTGCATGATATTCAACGTACTTTCATCTACCTCTAGAATGACGATTTCAGATGTGCTTTGCAGTCGGTGGTAAACAATTTGAGCTTCAGTAAAGTGAAACAATACGTTTAGTTACAAGGAATGTTTTCTGGGTGACATATCGTCAGTCATTCTGAGTAAACTGCGTAGTTTACTTAAAGTGTATTCCGTATAGTTACAGTTTTAAGTAGTACTTATAGACACACTTGCCAGACAGCAGATGGTTTACATTAAGAAGCATTCAGGGGTCTTAGGCTTTGACAAGTAAACAGCAACGGAGAGGGTTTAAATGGATAACTGCCTGACGAAACTGTAGTTATTCCCTCAAAACCTTGGAAACATACTTAAGTAGATTTCCTAAGCCCCATCTAGTGTACCTGAGGGTAACATATTGCGTAGTTGCACATAAAAACATAGCTGACTCTGTATCTATGTCGTATATAAAATGAGATTTTATCTTGCTGCACATAAGACGGAGCCTCTGTCTGCCTAGCGGTGTTAACACCGCAACAGCTGACTCTGGCAACAATGATTTTCAATTTTTGTACATTTCTCAGGTTCTTTTGCGGAGAGTTTCAGCTTCAGCATTAACAAACATTATATCGCTATACTCGCCTTTTAAGTGCTTTGGGATTACTTTAAAAAGCATCTTATTATACTTAAAAAATTATACCTGCTACAACATTTCGATGAATACAAGACACTTCGTCACATACCAAAGTACATGCTCTTTAGCGTACTATCATTCGCCGAAAACCTCGTTTCGATACCTTGAAATAAAAGGGGTGCTACGTCTTACGTGACTCAACCTATATGTTGAATGAATATAATTTTCTGTGTTAATTTATCTCAGAGGTATTATGAATACTGCAACGTGAAATATTGAGTAAATTCTGAGCAGTTATATTAGTTTCACATAAAAATCAGTCTCAAATCTGATACCGTGTTTCTTCGCTGGTCCGTTATTTCATGTGAACAATGCATAGAAATCCGCGGCGATAAGGCCTTTTGGTGATTTACTTTGCCTCTTTGTTCTCGCAGCTAAGCAGCGTGCAAAGTCGCAACATTTATATAATTTATATTTAACATAAGACAAGATGCATCGTTAAAAAAAGAGGGTCACTATAGGTTCAAGTAGTACAAATAATAAATGCGTTAGCGTAAGTTATTACCTTAGTTTTAAATTCCTATGACAAACACAAATAAATTGTAGTATGTTGCTAAGCCGCTAAGCGTCGCACACATCTTTCTGTGGGTGTGAAAATTGGCAGGTAATAGCGTGATTAAATCCAAAGTCACGAATTGCATCATTCTTCTTCCAGCACAAATGTCAGACGGAATTCAGACACATAATCTCGGAGGAGTTAGTGGCGAACAGGCCTGGCGAACAGCCTGATTAGTTCATTTCACTCGTCTGCTAGCGGTGTGTTGATTCTCGTCGAGAACATCACGACTTCACTGTGATAGGCGCAATTACCCTCCGATCCAATCACACATTCGTGACAACGTCTGCGTGGGCGACACCTGGCTGACTATTGACTACCTTTCTGCATGACTACACCGCTAGACCGTATGGCATGCGTGGTATGCGCACTAATCTGGCGGTACAACTGACTACCTGCATTCCAGCGTCCAAACCGCATCTGTAATAAACCCTTGTTTGCCATGTACGGGTTATCCAAAAATGGCCCTTTACCCTTGTTGGCCAAAAATTCACCTTTCAGTGCTTGTATAAGCCACAGTGATCTAAGATATTATCTAAGATATGATGCAGAACGCACTGCTGAGAGTCGTCTTTGCCGGTGACAATTAGTGGACAATATGAAAAAAAGCGTAAATTAGTTACAAACTACGGCGTGCACACACATTATTCAGCATGGAAACGTCATTACATATATTCGGATTTAGGTTATGACATGTTAGACATGCCTGTCATGATTGGCGATAATGTGGCGCAGACGAGTAGCGAAATTCTGCCTGACCCGCTGACCAGCTCAAGTGTCGGAACATCGATGCTGTCCATAACCTCCTGTGAGACTGTTTTCAGCTCGGCAATGGTTTTGGGGTTATTTTTGTACACCTTGCCTTTAATATAACTCCACAAGAAGGAATCGCATGTGTTCAGAACCGTAGAATATGGTGGCCAATCGAGACCCATGCCAGTGGCCTACACTAGAGCCAGAATGCGTTCCCCAAAGTGCTCCTCCGGGATATGAAGGGGTCTTACATGAACCATATCTTTTCGAAATCAGGGTCACTTTGGATCACGGGGATGAAATCATCTTCCAAAAGCTTCACTTACCGTTCGGTGGTCACCGTGCCAGCAAGGAATATCTCACCGATTATTCCGTGACTGGACACTGCACGCCACACAGTCACCCGTTGAGGGTGAAGAGACTTCTCGACCGCGAAATGCGGATTCTCAGTCCCTCAAATGCTCCAGTTTCGCTTATTGACGAACCCATCCAAATGAAAGTCGGCTTCGTCGCTCAATCAACTCACACATCCGCAAACTAATTCCCATCACGCCACACGGCCAACTATGAAATTTGAACGTCCTAACGCAAACCGTTCAGAAATTATGGCAATTTCATTTCATATCGTTCAATAATTGTCACCCTGTACATTTGCGTTCTATGCGTGAACAGATGGTGCAATGACGGTGACATTTTGTCGCATTTGGCGTGTGAGTTTATCCGCAGTTGAATCTTAAGAAATACGTAAACCGTTTTTATAGGAATTATGACTTCGCATTTCCGGCGATTACTTATTGAAATACCGGACAGCACGACTTCAAAGTTTTTCTGGGTGGCATCAGTGTATAACATTTTGTAGGTGTTCAGACCACGTCAAATCTGAGTTAAGACTCGAGCTCTCGTCTCCTGAATAGCTTGATATACCGTTCGTAGACAATTTCAGATCATGGTCAATTGGGGTGTGAACTGAAACATCTTAGGGTTGCGCTAAGGAGGAAACTGATATAAGGCACGTCAAATTCGAATTGCATTCGCTGATACATGTAGGCGCAATCCGATCCAGCCAACGGAAGAAGATAAATTCACAGCATTCATTCCATTTTGCGGTACAACTAACACGATTAGTGCATGTTAGGTAAATATAGTATTCGACTAGTTTTCCGATAACTGTGGAGAATTGAGGACTTCCTGCACCCATTGAAAAACATCCTGGATATCAGAGTACTTGTTGTCGAGAATTTTCCACGTGAATGTGACCAAAAGTGCCTGGAGTAGACAATCCGCACCGTAGCCAAGCATCGCACTCCACACAGACAGCACATCAAGTGTGGAAATCTTGAAAAGGGATTGATCAACTCTGAGAATAAGAAGATCGTGTCTCATGCTTATATTTATTGCTACTCTGCAATAGAAATTCGCACGTGTGCCAACAGTTTTAATGGAGAGGTGGTTACAATCTCCGTGGTGCCTGGAGACAAGCACTTGAGTCGGTGCCTCTTCACAGGAATAAAAACAGAAATTGTATTTCTTAAGGGGCTAGGTGATGCTAGAAGCGGTCGCTGTTGCCGTTCCGCCTCTCAGCCGCGGGCCGTGGGGGCAGATGCGGTTTTACTGCCTCAGTGCCGATTTACAGCATTTGCGCACGCAGATACAGCCTTCCAGGTGACGTCACTCCGCCGATAGAGATTTGAATACCAAGCGTCGTTAGCCAACCATTGACATGATGGAATGCCAGACTTTGACCCAGGTAGATAGCTATCCCCCGGTGAAGTTGGTCATTATCTCCACCAGATCTCACTTATTCTGAATGCCGAGAAAATATTATACATCCGATTGCATGGTTTCGTGCAAACATGAATTTACAAAATCTTCTGAGGCTTGCAGTATCTTATATCTCTTGTATGAATAAACAACTGGCCCTCTCTGAGGAACTATTCAACACAATCAATCAATGATGTATAGTCTAAATTGGGATTAAACCTAAATTAACTATTTGTAACACAATAATTAAGTTCGAATCGTGAGGTGATTATAATGCATAACTCCATCCAGATATGTAACGAGTCACAGAGGTACATGAAACAGCATCACCTCAGTTGGACTTCTGCATATGTTTAATTTCATTCACTTATTAATTTTTTAAAGCAGAGAGAAGCATTGCGGAGGGACCCGTGGTCTAGGGTTAGCGTCTTTGATTCATAATCAAAACGTCTTCGATCCCGGGTTCGATCCCCGCCACTGCCTAAATTTTGATAAATAATCAGCATTGGCGGCCGAAGACTTCCGGCATAAGAAGTCGGCCTCATTCTGCCATGATGATCTCTCCATTGGCTTTGTCAAAGAGGGCGGAGGAGCGGATAGAGGTTCAGGGCACTCTCTTGTCCTAGGGGTGGGAAATTGCCCCTAAAGGCGGAAGAATCAGCAATGATCAACGACATGAGGATGCAGAAGGCAATGGAAACCACTGCATTAAAGACACGTAACGTGTGGCCTGTAATTGAAGAAGTCTCATGATGATCTCTCCATTGGCAAAAGATCCCGAAATAGTCCCCCAATCGGATCTCCGGGAGGGGACTGCCAAGGGGGAGGTTACCATGAGAAAAAGATTGAATAATCAACGAAAGGATAACGTTCTACGAGTCGGGGCGTGGAATGTCAGAAGCTTGAACGTGGTAGGGAAACTAGAAACTCTGAAAAGGGAAATGCAAAGGCTCAATCTAGATATAGTAGGGGTCAGTGAAGTGAAGTGGAAGGAAGACAAGGATTTCTGGTCAGATGAGTATCGGGTAATATCAACAGCAGCAGAAAATGGTATAACAGGTGTAGGATTCGTTATGAATAGGAAGGTAGGGCAGAGGGTGTGTTACTGTGAACAGTTCAGTGACCGGGTTGTTCTAATCAGAATCGACAGCAGACCAACACCGACAACGATAGTTCAGGTAAACATGCCGACGTCGCAAGCTGAAGATGAACAGATAAAGAAAGCGTATGAGGATATTGAAAGGGTAATGCAGTATGTAGAGGGGGACTGGAATGCAGATGTAGGGGAAGGAGTAGAAGAAAAGCTTACAGGAGAATATGGGCTTGGGACAAGGAATGAAAGAGGAGAAAGACTAATTGAGTTCTGTAACAAGTATCAGCTAGTAATAGCGAATAACCTTTTCAAGAATCACAAGAGGAGGAGGTATACTTGGAAAAGGCCAGGAGATACGGGAAGATTTCAATTAGATTACATCATGGTCAGACAGAGATTCCGAAATCAGATACTGGACTGTAAGGCGTACCCAGGAGCAGATATAGACTCAGATCACAATATAGTAGTGATGAAGAGTAGGCTGAAGTTCAAGACATTAGTCAGGAAGAATCAATACGCAAAGAAGTGGGATACGGAAGTACTAAGGAATGACGAGATACGTTTGGAGTTCTCTAACGCTATAGATACAGCAATAAGGAATAGCGCAGTAGGCAGTACAGTTGAAGAGGAATGGACATCTCTAAAAAGGGCCATCACAGAAGTTGGGAAGGAAAACACAGGTACAAAGAAGGTAGCTGCGAAGAAACCATGGGTAACAGAAGAAATACTTCAGTTGATTGATGAAAGGAGGAAGTACAAACATGTTCCGGGAAAATCAGGAATACAGAAATACAAGTCGCTGAGGAGTGAAATAAATAGGAAGTGCAGGGAAGCTAAGACGAAATGGCGGCAGGAAAAATGTGAAGACATCGAGAAAGATTTGATTGTCGGAAGGACAGATTCAGCATACAGGAAAGTCAAAACAACCTTTGGTGACATTAAAAGCAACGGTGGTAACATTAACAGTGCAACGGGAATTCCACTGTTAAATGCAGAGGAGAGAGCAGATAGGTGGAAAGAATACATTGAAAGCCTCTATGAGGGTCAAGATTTGTCTGATGTGATAGAAGAAGAAACAGGAGTCGATTTAGAAGAGATAGGGGATCCGGTATTAGAATCAGAATTTAAAAGAGCTTTGGAGGACTTACGGTCAAATAAGGCAGAAGGGATAGATAACATTCCATCAGAATTTCTAAAATCATTGGGGGAAGTGGCAACAAAACTACTATTCACGTTGGTGTGTAGAATATATGAGTCTGCCGACATACCATCTGACTTTCGGAAAAGCATCATCCACACAATTCCGAAGACGGCAAGAGCTGACAAGTGCGAGAATTATCGCACAATCAGCTTAACAGCTCATGCATCGAAGCTGCTTACAAGAATAATATATAGAAGAATGGAAAAGAAAATTGAGAAAGCGCTAGGTGACGATCAGTTTGGCTTTAGGAAAAGTAAAGGGACGAGAGGGGCAATTCTGACGTTACGGCTAATAATGGAATTAAGGCTAAAGAAAAATTAAGACACTTTCATAGGATTTGTCGACCTGGAAAAAGCGTTCGACAATATAAAATGGTGCAAGCTGTTCGAGATTCTGAAAAAAGTAGGGGTAAGCTATAGGGAGAGACGGGTCATATACAATATGTACAACAACCAAGAGGGAATAATAAGAGTGGACGATCAAGAACGAAGTGCTCGTATTAAGAAGGGTGTAAGACAAGGCTGTAGCCTTTCGCCCCTACTCTTCAATCTGTACATCGAGGTAGCAATGATGGAAATAAAAGAAAGGTTCAGGAGTGGAATTAAAATACAAGGTGAAAGGATATCAATGATACGATTCGCTGATGACATTGCTACCCTGAGTGAAAGTGAAGAAGAATTAAATGATATGCTGAACGGAATGAACAGTCTAATGAGTACACAGTATGGTTTGAGAGTAAATCGGAGAAAGACGAAGGTAATGAGAAGTAGTAGAAATGAGAACAGAGAGAAACTTAACATCAGGATTGATGGTCACGAAGTCAATGAAGTTAAGGAATTCTGCTACCTAGGCAGTAAAATAACCAATGACGGACGGAGCAAGGAGGACATCAAAAGCAGACTCGCTATGGCAAAAAAGACATTTCTGGCCAAGAGAAGTCTACTAATATCAAATACCGGCCTTAATTTGAGGAAGAAATTTTTGAGGATATACGTCTGGAGTACAGCATTGTATGGTAGTGAAACATGGACTGCGGGAAAACCGGAAGAGAAGAGAATCGAAGCATTTGAGATGTGGTGCTATAGACGATTGTTGAAAATTAGGTGGACTGATAAGGTAAGGAATGAGGAGGTTCTACGCAGAATCGGAGAGGAAAGGAATATGTGGAAAACATTGATAAGGAGAAGGGACAGGATGATAGGACATCTGCTAAGACATGAGGGAATGACTTCCATGGTACTAGAGGGGGCTGTAGAGGGCAAAAACTGTAGAGGAAGATAGAGATTGGAATACGTCAAGCAAATAATTGAGGACGTAGGTTGCAAGTGCTACTCTGCGATGAAGAGGCTAGCACAGGAAAGGAATTCGTGGCGGGCCGCATCAAACCCGGCGTAACCCGGCTATGTATCTATTCCAATCATATTAGTCTACCTTCTTCTACCCAGACCATCTGTCCATCCCATCCTCCCCCTCCATCGTTCTCCTCTTCCCCTTTTTCTGTCAACCTCTTCCAACCCCAACTTCTATCTATCTTCTCCTGTTCCTCTGCATGTCCATCTCCTCCTCCTATGTCTGTCCATTTCTATATTGCCCACATCTCTGTTCACTCCACCATGCCCCCTCCCCCCCCCCCCCCCCCCGCCAAACTCTCTGTCATTCTCCTCCTGCCTCTCTCTCTCTGTCCATCTACTCCTACCCTGTTTGTGTCCATCTGCTGCCTCCTCCTTTTTCGGTCCATCCACTCCTTCCCCTCCATCTATCTGTCCTTCCTACTCTGTTCATCTCCTCCTTCCCTCTATCTCTATGCATCTCCCTATCGCTCCTCTCTGTGTTCACTCCTCTGCCACTCACTCCCTGTACATCTCCTTCTCTCTCCCTGTCCACCTGCTCCTCTCTCGCACACTTCCTCCTTCACTTCTGTCTCCTTCTCCCCCTCTGGCCACTCTTTCCCTACCTCTCTATCTCCTCTTTCCCCTCTATCTCCTCAACATCCCTTCTAATACCATCTCCTCCTCCGCCTTCTCTGTCCATAGCCTACTCTTCCCTTTCTCAATCTACTACTAACCAGTCTCGCACTCCATCTCCTCCTGTTTTCTTTCTCTGTCAATCTCGTCGTCCCCCTTTCCATGCCCATTTCGTCCTTCCCTTCATTCTCTGTCCTTTTCCATCCCCCTTCTCTCTAGTAATCACCTCCACCGCAATAGAAGGTTGCTAGTTCTTACCCATAAGATTCTTTTTTCCGGACAGTAATTAATATGTGTGCAAAGTTTCGTTGAGATCTCTAGCGAATTGTGTCATTCTGTTTCGTTTTCAGGCAGCCCAATGCTTATGACGGCGTATCATCCGAGCTACGGGTTGTATAATGATGTAATTTTGCAGGTAAATCCACTGGTACGTGTGCATACTCTATACAAAATGTGTTACTCATAGACTTAGTAGTGC
The DNA here is from genome assembly GCF_023898315.1 of Schistocerca nitens. NCBI lineage: Eukaryota > Metazoa > Arthropoda > Insecta > Orthoptera > Acrididae > Schistocerca > Schistocerca nitens. Next base: position 524,448,428 of record NC_064620.1, read on the forward strand.
AGTAAATTGAAAGCTCTTGCCTGACGCGCCACATTTACTGCATGAACAGCGAAACTGCAGTAAGCGTTAGACTTTGTTCCTATCATCAGTTTGCGGGGAGTTTCTACTCGATAAGGTTGGAAATTATATGTAAAGTTTGTTGCAAGTCACTAAGTGATATGATTCTAAAATTCTGGATGGAAATAGTCTTACTATTTACCCATAGTCAGCTACACTTCTTTTCCACCCTTATCCCTATCCCTTTGAAACACAGGTGGTTTTTATGTATGGATTACTTTTCGTATTTCACACCATATTTCTATAATTCAAACCATGGATAATCTTTGCGATGAGTGGATATGGGGTAACAGGGTGTACACATGAACTAGTAGTGGTCAGAGTAGTCGTTTCTTTCTTCTCCTTCTAAGATCTCGGGTATCTTCCTTTTAAACTTGTTCACACGTAGCTTCTGGCATAATGTGGCCTAGAACAGTGGGCGTTGCGTCTTTATTTTTAAACGTTTTACGGTTGCTCACAAAAGCCAACGTACGAATTCGTGAAAATTTGCTACCGATGTTCGTTCAAAATTTTGTCTAGTAAAGTGGTGTGAGTCCAGAACAGTTGTCTGCTGCCTTTCTAAGTGTCCTCCCGATTGGACGAACGATTGGCACCTCTTGCTTTTTAGTGGATAGTTCACTGCCCTCCGCTGTGTAAAGATGTGCCAGGCAATGCAAGGCAGTCTACACTGAAGAGCCAAAGAAATTGGTACACCTGCCTAATATCGTGTAGGACCCCCGACAACACGTAGAGCCGGCCCCAGTTGCCGAGCGGTTCTAGGCGCTTCAGTCTGGGACCGCGCTGCTGCTACGGTCGCAGGTTTGAATCCTGCCTTGGGCATGGATGTGTGTGATGTCCTTAGGTTGGTTAGGTTTAAGTAGTTCTAAGTTCTAGGGGACTTATGATCTCAGATGTTAAGTCTCATAGTGCTCAGAGCCATTTGAACCATTTGAACACGTAGAAGTGCCGCAACACGACGCGGCATGGACTGGAATAATGTCTGAAGAAGTTCTGGAGAGAACTGACGCCATGAATCTTGCAGGGTTGTCCATAAATCCGTAAGAGTACGAGGGGGTGGAGATCTCTTCTGAAGAGCACGCTGCAAGGCATCCCTGGTATGCTCAATTACGTTCGTATCTGGGGAGCTTGGTGAACAGCGGAACTATTTAAACTCAGAAAAGTGTTTCTGGAGCCACTCTGTAGCAATTCTGGACGTGTGGGGTGTCGCGTTGTCCTGCTGGGATTCCCCAAGTCCGTCGGAATGCACAACGGACGTGAATGGACGCAGGTAATCAGACAGGATGCTTACGTGTCACCTGTCAGAATCGTATTTAGACGTATCATGGGTCGCATATCACTCCAACTGAACACGCCCCACACCGTAACAGAGCCTCCACCAGCTTTGGCATTCCCCCGCTGAGATGCAGGGTCCATGGATTCATGAGGATGTCTCCATACCCATACACGTCCATCCACTCGATACAATTTGAAACAAGACTCGTCCGACCAGCCACCATTTTCCAGTCATCAACAGTCCAATGTCGATGTTGACGGGTCCAGGCGAGGCGTAAAGCTTTGTGTCGTGCAGTCATCAATGATACATGAGTGGGATTTGGCTCCGAAAGCCCACATCGATGATATTTCTTTGACTGGCTGGCACTCTGACATTATTTTTGATGGCCCAGCATCGAAATCTGCAGCAAATTGCGGAAGGGATGCACTTGTGTCATGTTGAACGATTCGCTTCAGTCGTCGTTGGTCCCGTTCTTCTAAGATCTTTTAAGGCCACAGAGATGTGAGAGGTTTGATGTTTAACCGGATTCCTTATATTCACTATACACTCGTGAAATGGTCGTATGGGAAAATCCCCACTTCATCGCTTCCTCGGAGATGCTGTGTCCCGTTGCCCGTGCGCCGACTATAACACGACGTTGGAACTCAATTAAATTTTGTGGCCTGCCATTGAAGCATCAGTAACCGATCTACTAATAACTGCACCAGACATTTGTTGTCTTATATGGGCGTTCAGATCGTAGCTCCGTATACTTCCTGTGTAAATATCTCTGCATTTGAATACGCATGCCTATACCAGTTTCTCTGGCGCTTCAGTGCAGAAGGTTTTGTGAGCGAACTGTTCCTGGTGACGGAATGCTGAGTGGATCATGCTCTCTGGAGCACGCTTAGTTTAAATTTCAGTTATGGTTGGGATCCGTTAAAGATTTTGTTTTCCGTTGTAGGTAATCCTTGCGTTTACTTAAATTATCAGTGAATCGAATTAATGCTGTTTAGCATCATGTGAAATGAATGTTTACTTATATTCATTGTTACGTTTTTGTGATTCGTAAGTAAGATCTCTGCATCAAATTATCATCCTAATAATTAATAAATGCGTTTCTAGCTGAGAGGAACGAACAGCTGGATAAAATTTCAAATTTGTGTGAACCACATTGTAGCAGTTTTAATCCGTTTTGACAGAGTGAATTTGAAGTTAGCGTCTGCCCACAACAGGACCATACGATCGCATCCTACTCATTTTCTAGATCAGAACGGATATTCACAAGTCAGATGTGACGATGATAGGTTGGGTTATTGGAATTATGAGACGTTAAATCAGTATCGGGAGTCGTTTCCTTTCAGTTCCATTAGTAATGGTAGTGCATGCTGGTATGAAAATCCTGTCCAAGCTTCTGCCGTACTGAGATTTTATGTTAATTTATAACCAGTGTCTCACTTAGATACATTTTTATTTTAAAATCGCAAACAGACACAACGAATATTCAAAATTAATGCCAATTTTGCTCTGCTTCCAACAATAAATATTTTTCGCATATGTGTTGAGGACAGGTAAACTATTTTGCTCGGTTGTGTGCAATGTAGAAATGTTAGGAAAACAAGCTGTGCTAATTTATTCTCTTATTTTTTAATTGATTTAAGCATTTTCGAAATTCTGTCTGATTTTTGGAATATTTTATTTAGCGATAGTTATCTAACTGTCGCTACAGTCTCTTCAGGCAGTTGAAGGAACTTATGAACAATTGTAGCGAACTGTGTGAGGAGCACTGCGACCACGTTAGCTATTGACAGCACCCTTCAAATCTCGTCCTGCTACAGAAGACATTTGTTTTTAATAATTTTCCTGTTGATTTCTACTGCGTGTGCTACAGCGTGTGCTACTACTATTTTCTTTCTTTTTTGTTGTGTTAGTACTGTTAACACTGTCAAAACAAAATTACATTGCCGAATTTTCAACGATAGTAAATGGTGTCCCCATGGACGAAACCTACAATTTTTAAATAGTTGTCTTATCAAACCGACAACTGCCCATAATTTAATGCTAAATCATCAAAAAATATTCAATAACCTTCATACATTCTTCGTCCTGAACCAGTTTGTTGATGAGATATTCACAGTGTCATTTCAGGATGCCATTTGTTAGAGTTCCCTCATAGGATCGAAGGATCCATTTCTGTACGGCGTTGCAACCCTTGCAAGGATTTAATAATTATTTCAAATTAACTGGCCCATTTTCTGACGCCTGAAGTGAAGGTATTGACTTTCATGTTACAGTGGCAATTTAAGCAACATTTTGTATAAGGAGTTTCCGCTACACTATTGTGGCGTTTACACGAGATGACGGAGAATATATTTGTATCGTTATTTGCTACATGCTTACCATTGGAAAAGGAGATAAAGATTTCCATTTCCTTACTTGAGGAGGGTGCTGTATTAAGATCCTTCTAGACGCAAAATCACATCTCATACATGTATAGTTTATCCATTATTGCCGGAAGTGCAGGCACGTATGTTTCACGTAAAAAAAGGAAACAAAATCACATGCCACCTTGGAAGTCAATGCTGAAATTTGAGATTCTTAAACCCTTTACTGCGGATCCATCATTGAGGCATCTTCGTACTGCAATTGAAACTGAACTGCAGCTGTTGAAACGGCGAACGCAAATGCTTTTTTGCTCAGTTATAGTCATCGCGGCTTAATGGAGGTTGGGCAATGGACAAGCAAGAGAGCCAACGCTCTAGCTGCAGCGGGCAAACGCCTCCAGTCAGTCGCATGAAGCGGCAACTTAACACCTGGCATCAAGTTAAACATTCAGTTTCGAATGGATCAGATAAAATTCACTCCAAAGTTTCCTTCTTCATTCATGTGGAAGATGTAGTCTCGTGAAACAAGATGAATCTTTTTGAAACACCCTGAAAATAGCGTCGTGACCAATTGGCTCAGAGACAGCTACTGTGATGGAAGGACAGCGTTCCTTGTGCAACTCACCGCCGGTGCCATTTGAGCTCAGGACGGTCAAGACGCGTAATTTCACTAAATTCGATCGCCCGGACGTAGGGCTACCAGTCTCACGAGTCGGGGTCAACAACAAATAGTACAGGAGCCGTCGTTAGCTGTGGGGTATTATAACAGTGTTTGAAAATCGACAAATTATGTAAATGTCAAACAACGTCCACATGAGCCACAGAATCGTTAGCAACGGCGCTCATGTTGATGTACTCGTTCACTTCAGATGATGATGATGATGATGATGAAGATATTTGGTTTGTGGAGAGCTCAATCGCGCGGTTATCAGCGCCCATGCAGATTCCTCGTTGACGTCAGGATGGCATTCGATGCAGTTCCACAGTTTAGGTAAATGTATAAATTACGAGCACACCGAGTACTGAATTAGCTTTGTGAGTGGACCTATGACCTCTCAACAAGTTGTTCTTACCGGGTCGAACTCGACATATCTAACAGTAACTTCGGGGGGGGGGGGGGGAGGGGTACTTCTAGGGATTATTACAAGGCCCTTAGACGACGATCACTGCGGCTTTAGGAAAGATGAGGCCACCAGGTACGCATTTCTGACACTGGACTTGATAACGGAAACTAGACTTAAGAAAAATTGAGACACGTCCACAGTATTTGTCGTTCTAGAAAAGGTGTTCGAGAATGTTAAATACTGTCACATGTTCGAAATTTTGAGGAAAATAGGAGAAAGATTTAGAGAAAGATGGGTGATACGTAACAAATACAGGAACCAAAAAGGAACAATAAGAACAGAAGACCACTAAAGAAGTGCTAGAATCAGAGAGTGTAAGACAGGGATATAGTGTGTCAACTGTACTGCTCAATCTATACATCGAAGAAACAATGATGGAAATGAAGGAAATATTTACGAATTAAAATTCAGAGTGACAGTATACAAACGATAAGATTTGCTGACAACGTTGCAAAGCACAGTGAAAGTGAAGGAGAATTGCAGGACCTATTGAAAGGAATAAACGGTCCAGTGACTGGAAAATTTGGACTGAGAGCAACCGGAAGAAAGACGAAAGTAAGGAGGGGTAGCAGAAATGAGAAGAAAGGAACATGTGGAAAACACTGACAAGAAAGGGGACAGGATGATAGGACATGTGTTGAGACGACATGGGATAACGTCCGTGGTACTAGAGGGAGTTGTAGAGGGTAAGACCTGTACACCTGTAGGAGAAGACAGAGGCTGGAACACATTCAACAAGTAATTGGGGAGGTAGGATGCAAGTTATACGGTGAGATGAAGTGGTTGGCGCAGGAGAGGAATCCTAGGCGGGCCGCACTAGACCATTTAAAAGACTGGTGTTGACTCAAATAAACAACACTCTTTAAATATATATAAATAATCTAGAGGATAACATGGGATGATCAGGCAAGCGGTTCGCGGACAATGCTGTTGCCTGAGCGGAGGTTGCAACGGCAGAAACCGTTGCGAAATGCAGCAAGGCATGCGGACGACCAAAGATTGGGGTAGAATCTGGAGGTTAACCATGGACGTAAATAAATGTAATGTGTTGCACATAAACATTCAAATTGTTTACTGTTCTATTACACTATTGGCGATAAATAATTGGAAACAGTAACTATGGCAGCAGGCCTAGGAGTAACCCTACAGAGCGATCTAAAATGAAATGGCCGCATAAAACTAGCTTTAAGTTAAGGGCGAACGATGTGACTTACGAATCACATGGTTGACTGATTCTTGAAAGTTGGTTATTAGTTTGAAACCCGTACAAGATTGTGTTGGTAGAACAGGTAGAGAAGAGGCACATTTTGTCATGGGAACGTTTAATACAGTGCAAGAGCGATACGGAGATGCTTAATTATTTCCAGTGGCATTCCCGACAAACGTATGGGCTCTGTCACTGATTCCTTTGGTGCCCCTGCTTGCATAGGTGTCGCAGTCGATAAGGCGTGCACCAAATGAATCATATATGGGCCTTCTGTTAGATAGCTGGCCGTCTGATTTGCGAAGGCTTCTGGGAGGCTGTAAGCATATACGAGATGGTAAAGTAACTACTGATGCCATGGTCTGTAAGACGCTCTAGTGTTATCAAGATGGATGATGCCGCAGTGTTCTCTCTGGTTGAATGGCAAAACTATTTCTTCTGTGACGCAAAGTAGTTTGGGGCCAGTGGAGGGACCGGTTCCAAATCCATAATGCTCCTGAGATATTATGCAGGGCGAAGAAAAAGATGCCGCACTTGGAGGTCGGCGTGCGGTTCCTCATCTAGCTTCAAGACGTATCAAAATCAGATCTGGCGCATTTTGAAAACACACGTGTGAAAACGAGGCGATGGCAACACTGTCACATGGTGCGGTGCATCGGAATGTACAGAGGGACGTGTATCACCCCACACCGCCGTACCATCCGTCGTAGCTCACTGAGCAGACTGCCACGACATTAAACCACATCAACCATGGAGCTATGAATAAAATCCTTGTTAGGTTCCTTTTCTTTATTTTTTAGACGTTCCTTCCCTATTTCTCATCGCTCATCGTTTATAAGCAGGACATCATTTTGCCACATGACAATACCCCATCACACGACAATGTGATCCATGAAACTGCATGCATTTGTCTACTAACCGCACAGTGAAGAACCATAACAGTCCTTTCAAGTTCATGTAGGTCTGCTTCCCGATGGAGTACGTAAACGATAAATACATCGATATGTTTTTGGTGCTGGTGCATCCGATAACCCAGTGGTTGCTGATGCTCGTGCGTATGTTGCACGCTACCCTCTAAGGATCCATCCCGAGAAGAAAGTTTTTCGTCGCCTGGAGCAACACCTTCCGGAAATAGGTAATCTTCGTCCACAAGTAATGGGCAGAGGTCGTCCAAGGACTAGACGTGCTCCACAAACAGAGGACTCTATTCTTAAAACCGTTTACCAGTCACCTCGCCGAAGTACCCGGGATATTACAAGGCAGTCCCCGATACCTCAAAGACTTGTTGTTCAAGCGTTCTACGATGAAGAACTGAATCCATAAAATTAAACGTTAATTCAACACCAGCGACCAGAAGTTTGCATTCGACGAAGACAGCTTTGTGAACGGCTTTGGCACCAAGTAGAAGATAACGCACATTTTAATAAATAACGTAATATGGTCTGACGAATCTAGCTTCAATCGTGAAGGTATTTTCAACCTCCACAACAGCCGTTGTTGGCCTGAACACAACCCACATGCCACCCATAAAAGTGGCTTTCAGACACGCTTTGGCATAAATCTGTGGGCTGGAATCGTGGGAGGAGTGTTTTTGGGCCGTTAGTTATTGCTGGACAAGTTGAAAGCGCCCCTGTATTGGATGTTTCTTTCCAACACTTCGCCTGACGCATTACATAACCTTCTACTTGGTGTTCGGCAACAGCTATGGTTTCATCATGAGGGTGCACCGCCTCACTTTTTAATGAATGTAGCAACTATTTAAATGAGGCGTTTCCAGGGATATGGATTTGTCGTTGAAGTCCAACGCTCTGGCCACCGTGTTCCCCGTGCCTTAATCCACTAGATTATTATTTGTGGGTACACATAAAGAAACAAGTTCATAGTACTGCACCTGTGGGTGTACACAACCTAATACCTAGCGTGCATTCCGCTTCTGCAATGGTGGATGCAGGTATTTTGCATAGGGTCCATTACGTATGATCCAGCTAGTGGCGAAGTGTTTGCAGATGCAAGGTGGTCGTTTTGAACATTTTCTCCAATGTGTATGTACCGGCTCTGTCAAGATAAGCCCGAATGTCAAACATACAGATTGGAATTATTGTGCTTAGCATAAAGTGCAATTTTCTGTGGCTTACCTACTCTGATTTTTGCAGCTCGCTAGATAGAGACGAAGTTACTGTGTTCACTGTTATTTTCTGTTGGCTTTATTTGTGTCATGGACGATACAAACTAGTCGTTTACGTCTGTAAGAAGTTCATGTTATGTCTTAATGTTTACATTTAGGTAAAGGTAACAGTAACGGAGGGAAATACCAAAGATACCGCACCGTATAGGCGTAAATTGGATACAACTAGTTGCTTTAACTGAAAAAAAAATTTAGTGCCAACACGACTCGAACATCAGCTAGTCGACATTTCCTATCTCCACGGTATTGTCTCGTCTCAATGAGCAAATGAGACAACTCCGCCACAGTGTAGATTTCATGTTGCCTGTTGTTGGCCGCGCTGCAAACATTTACAGTGTTGCCGGAGTCTCGCTTTTTATTAAACCTGTTGGTGGGACTAGGTTTTGTTAGTTATAATTTTTTCTTGAACTCGGCTGAGGAATCGGATGCCGACGGAATTTTTCCTTCACCCTGTATATCTTAAACTTCTGGTTGAGCCATTTGGGAAGTAATCTTTCTTAAACTTTGCTCAGTTGTGGAAGAAGACTAGTCAGTCTGTAGTTTTTAAGGTTTTATCTGTCTTTCCCAATTTTAAGTACTGACTCTATGATGGCTACTGCTGGATACCTCTTCTTAGTATGGAGTTGAATAGCTTGGTAGTGTAGGTGATGGCTTTGCGTGGAAGTTCTTTCGGCATTCTTACCTCAACTGAGACCCACCCAACAGATTTCTTATTTGGTACATCTATCAGAATTTTCTGCACTTTGATTTCACTGGTGTGGCCTTTCCTCCATCAGTACCTAATATACTCTGATCTGCCAGAATATTATGATCACCGACCTACCATCGATATAAACTCGTCCAGGCGACAGCAGCGTCACCTGGCGAGCAATGACTGCTAATAAGACACACTCACGGTGCGTATGGTATCAGTGAGTGTGCTGTCCGTGTGTAGACTGGAAAGGTGCGCGATCTATCTGTGTTTGACCGAGGAAAGACTGTGATGCCCCGGAGGATCGGCACGAGCATTTTGGAAACGGCACGACTTGTCGGGTGTTCAAGGGGTGCTGTGGTGAGCGTCTTCAACGCCTGGCGAAACCAAGGTGGAACCGCCTCTAGACTTCGCGGTGTTGGGCGGCCAGCCCTCATTACAGATGTCGGACGTCGTAGGCTGGGCAGAGTGATTAAACATTACAGGTGGGGAACTGTGGCGTTACTAACATCAGACTTTAATGCTGGTCGGAGTACAAATGTATCTGAATACATGGTGCACTGAACACTCCTAACGATGGGCCCCTAGAGCCGACGACCTATGCATGTGCCAATGTTAACACCACGACATCGGCAACTACGACTGAAATGGGCACTTGAGCATCGGCGTTGGATGGTCTGGCGAATCATGTTACCTTGTTCATCATGCTGATGGGAGGACGCGAATCCGCCCAGGGGAGCAACTCCTTGCCGGCCGGGGTGGCCGAGCGGGTCTAGGTGCTCCAGTCTGGAACCGCGCGACCGCTACGGTCGCAGGTTCGAATCCTGCCTCGGGCATGGATGTGTGTGATGTCCTTAGGTTAGTTAGGTTTAAGTAGTTCTACGTTCTAGGGGACTGATGACCTCAGATCTTAAGTCCAATAGTGCTCAGAGCCATTTGAACCATTTGAACAACTCCTTGAAAACTGGGGGTCGGCCGGCCGGAATGGCCGTGCGGTTCTAGGCGCTCCAGTCTGGAAACGCGCTACCGCTACGGTCGCAGATTCGAATCCTGCCTCAGGCATGGATGTGTGTGATCTCCTTAGGTTAGTTAGGTTTAAGTAGTTCTAAGTTCTAGGCGACTGATGATCTCAGAAGTTAAGTCGAATAGTGCTCAGAGCCATTTGAACCAGCCAACTGCGGGTCGGATGCAAGGTGGCGGTGGGTCCATTCTACTCAGGGGAACACTCACGTGGGCATCGATGGGCCCAGTGGAGTTCGTGCAAGGCACATGACGGCCTAGAAGTATCTTACACTGGTTGCAGACCTACACCTCTTCATAACGATCATGTTCCCCAACGGCAGTGGCAGTTTTCATCAAGATAATGCGACACATCACAAGGACAGAAGTGTGATGGAGTGATTCGAGGAACACAGTGGCGAGTTCCAATTGATGTGCTGGCCCCAAAACCGCTAGCTCTGAACCCGATCGAATACATCTGGGATGTAATTGAACGTGGAGTCAGAGCTCATCACCCCCTCCCCGGAATTTACGGGAATTAGGTGACTTGAACGAGCAGATGTGGTGCAAACTCCCTTCAGCAACCTAGCAAGGCCTCACTGCTTCCAAACCACGACGAGCTGCCGCTGTTATTCGTGCCAAAGGTGGACATACCGGCTATTAGGTAGGTGGTCATAATATTCTGCCTGATGAATGTAGATAAACGCTCTGTAATCATTCCCAACCGCCAGATGGTTTTTATTGCGAGAGAAACACTACCCTATGACGTTACTTTCACTGTACAGTCACTCTAAAGTTACAATAATTGTTTTATAGTAACCTTACTATCATTAGGTTGCAGTACGGTAGTTGTCCAGAAAGTAAGCTCCAATCGGTGCTGAAAATGAGAACTGCTTTAATTCTAACAGTTTGCTACACCTTCCAGCTACTTCTCTCCACAGCCGCCGCTCCTAGTCAAATGTTTACCGTGCGACGTGGCGCAGTGGTTAGCACACTGGACTCGCATTCTGGAGGACGACGGTTCAATCCCGCGTCCCGCCATCCTCATTGAAGCTATCCGTGATTTCCCTAAATCGTTCCAGGCAAATGCCGGGATGGTTTCTTTGAAAGGGCACAGCCGACTTCCTTCGCTGTGCTTCCCTAATCCTATGGGACCGATGACTTTCCTGTTTGGACCCCTCTCCCAAATCAACCAACCAGATACATTTAACATGTAAAAATGGATTAATTGATATCTCAGCTTATATGAAGTATAAACGCGAATACGATCGACAAAATTTCAGAGGCTGTTTTATTAGTATTTTGGTATACGTGACAAGCTACAGGTTATTTGCATTTTTTTTTAATTTCTCGCCCATTCTATCTTTGTATCTGTACTGAAACGAAAAAATCTGCACAAAAGTGCAAAATTTGATGTTAAGCGCTCTGATTCATGTTTGAGAGGAAAACCTTGTTCCTTTCATTCTAGGAACTATTTTTGACAACAGTAACCGCCCTCTATCTGGCGTTTAAAAACGCTCAGTTCTGATGAGGGTGGTGTGTCGTCAGTGTTAGTTGCATGTTAACAGTGATACAAAACAGTACAGATATAATTACTGGTGAAGAACTGGCCAATATGCACCTCGCCTATGGGTTCACTGAGAGCAATAGAAGAGCCATACAGCGAAGGTAGGTTGAAATTTCACATGTAGCTCACTCCCAGCTGGTACATGCAATTGGTCAGAAACCCGTAACTTCACCACAGATACTATGGCGAACAGTAGAGTTCCTTTGAAAGGGCACGGCCGAATTCCTTCCCTAATCCGATGAGACCGATGACCTCGCTGTTTGGTCTCTTTCCCCAAACAACCGGACCCTCAAATGTTTATCGTAGCATTGTACCAACTTTCCAATGCCCTAGTCATAGAAGGCAGCAGCCTGTGCTTCCCTCCAATTCTCTACGCTTGTTGTATCTGCCAAAACGCTGTCTTCATAGCCAGAAGTTCATGTGAGCATAGATGAAAATCAGGGGGAGGCACGTCCGTGCTTTATGGTGGCTGATCATCTAAAGCACTGCAGTAACATACTCATTGGCTACTGCTGTGCGCGACCGAAAACTGTTATGAAGAACAGAATGGTTCAAATGGCCATGAGCACTATGGGTCTTAACTTATGAGCTCATCAGTCCCCTAGAACGTAGAACTACTTAAACCTCACTAACCTAAGGACATCACACACATCCATGCCCGAGGCAGGATTCGAACCTGCGACCGTAGCGGTCGCGCAGTTCCAGACTGTAGCGCCTAGAACCGCTAGGCCACACAGGCCGGCGAAGAAGAGAACTCAAGACAGCTACTTTACGTGACGATACATGAAATCAGGCGAGGTCGGTCGGCAGGCACCCATACTTTGTGGAGGACAATATTTTCGAGGCATCTGTACGTGCTCATCGTGCGCTCAGACGTGATCGACGAGCATAATAGAGACACTCAAAACAGATCCGGGTAAAGTTTAATGGAATTTTCACTGTAGTTTTAATTTTGTTAGATATCGTAACTTAACTTTCTGGACACGCCTCGTACATGAAAACAATTTAACTCTTAGCAAATTGCATGTTTTCGATGTTTTTTACGAGTAGCAGGACAGAAAAGGAAAATGTGCGAATTTGATATAGACATGTAACACAATATGCCTTCGTTATGTTTATTTTTCTTTATTTATAATATTCGCTGAGTACTTTCGGTACAGAGCGTAGGGGAACGATGCGGGAGACCCGCACCGCCTTACTAGGCAAGTTCCTAATGGAGGTGGTTTGCCGTTGCCTTCCTCCGACCGTAATGGGGATGAATGATGATGATGAAGACGACACAACAACACCCAGTCATCTCGAGGCAGGAAAAATCCCTGACCCCGCCGGGAATCGAACCCGGGACCCTGTGTTCGGGAAGCGAGAACGCTACCACGAGACCACGAGGGGCGGACATAAACAAAATTTAGAAGAAACTGTGCAGATTATCTCCAGACGTGTTTTCGGCCTAGAATCTCACTGGCTGGAGTCGAATCGTTTTGACTGGTGAGTCTTGCTTCATACTGAGCCCCGATGACGAGCTAAGACGTATCTGGAGACTCCGTGAACGGTGGTGGGATACGAGCCTGACGGTCGCCTGCCATATGGCCCGACAACCAGAAGTAATGGTTTGGAATACCATTTCTTTTCATAAGAAGGCCTCTTTGGTTGTTATCCGCGGAATACTTACCCGCAGCGGTACATGGACAATGTTCTATGTCCAGCTATGTTGCCCTTCGTGGCAAGCCGTTCTGGGCTTACTTTTCAGTAAGATAATGCCCGCACTGGCACGGCGACAGTTTTTATAGCTTGTCTTCGTGCTTGCCAAACCGTACCTTAGCCAGCAACGTCGCCGGATCTCTCCCCACTTGTGTCATTCATCTCATTCAATATGGTACCCACCCAGTTAGAGCCGTTGTTGCTTCCAGATGTGACAGGTCTATGTATTAGATTTCGTACAACGGACATCCATAACTTCTCCTACGGTACTGTACAAGCACATTACTAAAAGTTTCGATATTTGCTACCCCTTCATCTGTTGCAAATGAAATGGCTAGCAGTGCGGTTTGTCTCATCATGTCTCAGAAACCTCGCTCTATCATGCATCCACAAAAGCCTGTATATTTTTCCCAGCACGGTGCTTAGTTTGTGAGCCGTCCCGGCAACGTCTCTGCCATCGATATGAAAGGGACTTGACGCGACTGCAATGTGACGAGTGGTCCGCCTCGGTAGCTGCGCGGTCAGGACTGCGGATTGCTAAGCGAGCAGGCCTGGGTTCGATATCCGGCCGCCCATAGACTGAGTGTTGTGCTGTTCGTACGCTCGTATCGTGATAACTGACATTACACTGCTGAGACGGTTGAATGGGTACGACCGGAAAGCCAATAAATTTAAGAAAAGAAATGTGGCAGGTGTTAATGTGGCCAAGGCTGAAGTAGAGCAGCGTGTGCTAGTTCAGGAACTCAGTTAAGCTGTCGGACCACGCGACGAGGCAGCTGACGTTTACGTGTACGCAGAGTGGATAACCAGCTTCACAAGACACAGTGCCGTCGGCACTGGCCACGGTCCAGTTAACGCGAAATTGCGTTCTCAGCGCTCTCCAGCGGCAGTTGCCGGCTTTATTTGGCTCGCAAGTTGTGCATTTTGTATGAATGCGTGGTGTCTGTTCTTTAGGACTGCGGATAGGTGGCGGTAGGTGGAAGTGTGGGTTAGAGAGCCTTTATAGGGAGAAAGTGGCCATAGGTGAAGTTACCCGTGATTGGTTGATTAGCTTTGGCAGAAAAATGGCGCCAAACGTCTCTCTCGCTTCCTATGTTCGCCGTGCTTTTGAGTTGAATTGAAGTTCAGAGGACTTTTGGAAACGATTAAAAGGTATTTGAATTATTGAGAGACTTGTTATGCGTTGTGCATATATGTTCGATTTAGTTGTATATGGTTTTTAATACGTAATTAGCGTTTGCGATCTTAAATACGAGTTGAAACAATGAAGCGTTTTGTGATGAAGTCGGTAGGCCTACATGTTTGAGGTAAACCCGTCAGTAATTGTACAGTATTGTCTTTGACATCTGTAATTCGTTCTGCAGACGTTCGTAAACGATGCCACGTTGTGCTGCATTTGGTTGTTCCAATAGAGGCGAAGGTGGATTTCGCATGTTAGCATTTCCACGCAATGAAGAAAGACGAAAGCAGTGGGCAGTCGCAGTCAACAGGGCTGACATAAATCAAACAGGAGCCTTGCGGAAACTAACCATGTACTTTTATCTATGCGAAGTAAGTCGTTTTTGCTTTTTACTACGTATAAAACAACTAGCAATATACATAGTTAAATTTGAAAACAGACCTGTAAATTGGCTGTGTGAAAATTATTATAACACCCCTTCTTATAAACAAAGGCATTTAACGTACGATTTCGCCATATTGTCTTGTGCTTTTGATTCGATGAGTGTGTAGTCCACTACTCCACTACTGGCCATTCAAAAGTCCCGCCCGCTGTTTGGCAGAAAAATGGCCGCCATATCATCCGGTTGGCCACTCTCCCTATACAGGCATGTGGGTCAGCCGGGGAGCGTACCGAGATGGTCCTCACACTGTGTCCAGCCGGTGCACTGGTTAATGCATGTGCCTAGTAACCTCGGGTTCGACTTCTGATCCGGCACACATTCTTACTCATCGCCACAGATTCTGCATAAAGACTCAATGCAGCTGATATCATAAATTTCTTTCCTTTCATTTCCTTTCTCCTCCCTCTCCCATCAACTTCCACAATGACCATACAGTTTATTCACGAAACTGCCAGTAGAATTTCTACATTAGCTCAGTTAAAACGGACATTTCTTTTCTTTGCCATATTCTAGTCATGATGTTCTGTCTGTGATATACATAAATAAAAGCTTCAGTACCCGTGAACATGTAATAAGAGAAAAATGAAATACTCATGCCCAATCAATAAGTCTATCAGTTCATCAAAGTTGACCAAATAGAACAAACTCACTCCTGACAGAGAACGCACTTATATTTACATAACATCAAACACTGCAGAAATTATTTATACTAGTTTCATAGGAAAGTCCCACAACCTTTTAGAAAATACGACGGTTGAAAAAAGGAACTGGACATCTCCGGACATGAACCTCGTACCAATCCAGCCTCGATTTCATAACGTAGCGCATCAACCATGTACGCTGTACTGAAACTTTGCTTCTACCCACCTCTTATTTTATGTTACAATATTCTAAAAGCTTTAGTTGCTGAAATGTTATTAACTGACATTTGTTATAACAAATCCCAACAAGCCACTTCTGCCTCCATCGCGCTAAGATCTGCTTCATGGATGACATTAACTTAATTACATGGTTTTACATACCTACACTCCTGGAAATGGAAAAAAGAACACATTGACACCGGTGTGTCAGACCCACCATACTTGCTCCGGACACTGCGAGAGGGCTGTACAAGCAATGATCACACGCACGGCACAGCGGACACACCAGGAACCGCGGTGTTGGCCGTCGAATGGCGCTAGCTGCGCAGCATTTGTGCACCGCCGCCGTCAGTGTCAGCCAGTTTGCCGTGGCATACGGAGCTCCATCGCAGTCTTTAACACTGGTAGCATGCCGCGACAGCGTGGACGTGAACCGTATGTGCAGTTGACGGAGTTTGAGCGAGGGCATATAGTGGGCATGCGGGAGGCCGGGTGGACGTACCGCCGAATTGCTCAACACGTGGGGCGTGAGGTCTCCACAGTACATCGATGTTGTCGCCAGTGGTCGGCGGAAGGTGCACGTGCCCGTCGACCTGGGACCGGACCGCAGCGACGCACGGATGCACGCCAAGACCGTAGGATCCTACACAGTGCCGTAGGGGACCGCACCGCCACTTCCCAGCAAATTAGGGACACTGTTGCTCCTGGGGTATCGGCGAGGACCATTCGCAACCATCTCCATGAAGCTGGGCTACGGTCCCGCACACCGTTAGGCCGTCTTCCGCTCACGCCCCAACATCGTGCAGCCCGCCTCCAGTGGTGTCGCGACAGGCGTGAATGGAGGGACGAATGGAGACGTGTCGTCTTCAGCGATGAGAGTCGCTTCTGCCTTGGTGCCAGTGATGGTCGTATGCGTGTTTGGCGCCGTGCAGGTGAGCGCCACAATCAGGACTGCATACGACCGAGGCACACAGGGCCAACACCCGGCATCATGGTGTGGGGAGCGATCTCCTACACTGGCCGTACACCACTGGTGATCGTCGAGGGGACACTGAATAGTGCACGGTACATCCAAACCGTCATCGAACCCATCGTTCTACCATTCCTAGACCGGCAAGGGAACTTGCTGTTCCAGCAGGACAATGCACGTCCGCATGTATCCCGTGCCACTCAACGTGCTCTAGAAGGTGTAAGTCAACTACCCTGGCCAGCAAGATCTCCGGATCTGTCCCCCATTGAGCATGTTTGGGACTGGATGAAGCGTCGTCTCACGCGGTCTGCACGTCCAGCACGAACGCTGGTCCAACTGAGGCGCCAGGTGGAAATGGCATGGCAAGCCGTTCCACAGGACTACATCCAGCATCTCTACGATCGTCTCCATGGGAGAATAGCAGCCTGCATTGCTTCGAAAGGTGGATATACACTGTACTAGTGCCGACATTGTGCATGCTCTGTTGCCTGTGTCTATGTGCCTGTGGTTCTGTCAGTGTGATCATGTGATGTATCTGACCCCAGGAATGTGTCAATAAAGTTTCCCCTTCCTGGGACAATGAATTCACGGTGTTCTTATTTCAATTTCCAGGAGTGTATTTTTGTCGAATGTCTGCCATCTCATCCTATGCCGTATTTTAAACATCGTGACAATACGAAAGATCCATTAATAACTCTCAATGGTTAGCTACTTCCTTTAAAATCATCGAACAAGAACGATACGTTCTCACGAAACTTCAGTCGATTGTTGCCTTCAAACAGTTTATTCTCATGACACGTGAGCTATTAAGTGAATATAACTAAATAAGAAAATTCTTTAAAAACCAATATGACGTTTCCCGTCACTTTATTTCAACGAATCGTACCAGTAACGATTCGTTCTCGAGACATTCACTGTGCTGGTCCTTAGAAACAGTATACGTTCGTAGGGTGTTCCGTACAGCATAAAACCGACCGAATGTAGTCTTCTACTGAACATGCCAAACACAGTATGGCGTATTGCTTTCTGACTGTGACGAAGGGAGTCAACACACAGCCGTCAGGAGTGCGTTTGGCAGCAGTATCCCGGTGTCACCGGGGTTTGACTACTGGGCCGTGTAGGTTGTGTCTAGCTTCTGGCAGCGGATGCGGGTCGTCTCTCTGTCATATTGCTCACTGCCGTGTACAGAGTTCGGCGTCCGGATGGATGGTATGCAGGTACCGGTTGCAAATGCAAGCTGTGTGTTAGCCTTTGTTCGCTGCCGTGTACGGAGTACGATACCCGGACGGATGTTTCGATATTCTAGGCAACGGGTGAAGGTTCTCTGCCTGCCGTCTTCTTGCAGCAATGTACGAAGTATGGCACGATGTTTCGTGCTGTGCTTGTCATGTTAGGGTGGATGCAGAATTGGCGGCAACGCATTTTCATGGTTTGCGGCGGTGATTGCAAGAGGACAAATTGCCACCACGCCAATTCTCGCCCAAGTGAAATCATGGTCAGTAGGTTGCAGTCGACTGAGCGTCTACTGGTTTGTATTACTCTTTGCTGCTGTATTCTGGTACAGCAATGGCCGCGTACCTGGAGTGTGGGTTAACAGTGTTTAAGCGATATTGTGGGCACCCATTGTGTTGTTCAGTTTTGACTGATGTTGATCAGCAGGCGGGGTGCTTCGTTGCTGTACGAGAGACATCGTTTTAAGGTGCCTTGGTGTCTGTTATGGCGTTGTCCTTGTTTGTGGTCTCTGTAGGGTCATGTCTGTGGCAAGTATTGGGATCTATTCGTGTTCTCTTCTAGTATAAATTAATGGTTCAAAATGGTTCAAATGGCTCTGAGCACTATGGGACTCAACTGCTGAGGTCATTAGTCCCCTAGAACTTAGAACTAGTTAAACCTAACTAACCTAAGGACATCACAAACATCCATGCCCGAGGCAGGATTCGAACCTGCGACCGTAGCGGTCTTGCGGTTCCAGACTGCAGCGCCTTTAACCGCACGGCCACTTCGGCCGGCTATAAATTAATGTCTCGTTAAAATATATATGCCAGTGTAGTTACACTTAGTATAAGTGCGAGATTGGGTTATTATGACTCTACAAGTGGTGTAAGCAAATCGGATGTTTCTTGAGTAATGTAAAGAGTCCCCATTTGTTTTTTTGAAATGTTTTGTGCACTGAATGGTCCTGTAGTTTAGGAAATAATATAATTTAAATTATTCCACACAGATATAATCAGATAAATACTAATTAATTTTAGACCAAACGAGTAGTTCCAAGATTGTGTAGTGGGAGAGGTGCTGGGACAAGAAATGTTAAACGCCTTCTTTTTTTATTTAAAAAAAAACCTTATTTATTTTACTAAGTTCCCAATGATTGGTAATTTCAAATTACTATTAATGTAATATTAAATTTTATGTTGGCTCAGGATCAAGCAGGAAAATCAACCTCAAATAATTTATATAACTTTGCAATATATTGAAACATCCACTTGATATTTTTCAATGCTTTCTTCAGGGAAAATTTACAATAATTTTATGAAAACAAATATTCATAGTTATAAAAAAATTAAATTACTTGATAGATAAGCAGTGAAATGGCAGATGGACCAATCCATTTTGCAATAAGTAAACATCAAGCGCATCGTTTCCAAAAGAACTTCATTTAGATAGCGGATTAATGTTAGATTGGGCGGTTATCTGGTACCATTGGTACATGTCACCTCTATGGTTGTTGGTTTGGCCTTACATCAACACAGTTTCCGCAGTTCCTGCAACATAGCAACTGTTAAGCATTTATAAGAACCAAGAAATATGAATAAGATATTTTCGCCCTTAATAGTTAGCTTATTTAGAGAGGAGGCTTTTACTTTACGCAACAATGATAGTTAACTAGAGAAGCAATTAAAAAATAATAATTCCCAGACTTACAGAGAAATTTAGATATTATAACAAATGCAGCACATAAATTACTTGGTGAAGTTTAAAGCAAGGAATTTAAATTACTAAAAATATTACTTAACATGAGAAGAAGCTAAAAGACCCAATAAACAGCACCTCACACGCTTGCTGCACTACACTGTTTAGATCCGCGTGTTACTACAAGGGCGCTGGAACTAAATCTCTGGTAACCAGTTCGGCGAACTTCACACAGATTTGCTTTACCTCGGTTTATTAGACTAGGATGAGTGTTTTCAATGCGTCCTTCGTCGCTTGTCTTGGAATACCATTCTCATATACATTAGCCACACTGCAAAACCCATCTAACGCCGAGCTCGTTGCACACACACGCTGGTCAATAACGTGTTCCACAAGCTACCTCCGGGACGGTGTGTGCAATGGGAAGTAAACAGCAAATGCTTTTCTGAAAGTGCAATCCACTCGTGGAACAGAGCCAAGCTAACACGTGACGTTTGCGGACGCTGCGACACTAAGCACACCACTCACCGGCACATATAAGCGCCCGCCCACACATGACAAACACACTACACAGCTGTTCTCCGTACTGATAGTTGCACTGTGGCACCATCTCTCATCTACGCGAGAAAGCACTCACTTTGCGGTCGCTCTCTCTCTCTCTCTCTCTCTCTCTCTCTCTCTCTCTCTCTCTCTCACACACACACACACACACACACGCACACACACACACACGCTGTCTTCTTCCTCCGCCTGCCTGCCTTCTCTCTAGCGCTACAGCGTGCGAACTTTTATGACTCGCCGCACTAGAGTTTCTCTAATAATCGAGCTGCGATTTAACCTGAAATATCGAACCCTGATCGAAAGTGGAACAAGACCAAGCTTGTCACGGCTTGCTCATAGCTATCGTGATTCAGAGTTTAATTTGATGGTCTATAGGTGATTGTTTTTGGCCACCATTCGGCTGTGTGAAAATTTAGAGTGCTTGTTGCACTAAGGCTCTGTGAAGCGTTTAAATTCTGTTGAAAAATTCTGATACATGACTTTTACGTATATTTTAGTATGTATCTGACAGTTTTTTTAAACGCATGGAAAACTAATTCTTTTTCTTAATAATTGAAAACTTGGAACTATGCTGACGAAAAAACAGATCACAGCTCCAACAAGGAGTGCGCGACATAAACGAAAGTTGGTAAGCGTGTTTCTACATCTTAAAGATGATTCTATTCAAATTTATCGCCAGCTGCATAAGAATGGTGCTAATAATGCCACTGTGAGATTGCAAATCAAATTTCAATTAAATGCACACAGTAACGGTCGTGAGCGTTAGTTTTCTACGAGATTAAACCTGGAGAGTTGACGGTACTCAACAATGCCTTTAAGGCGGCAAAACGGCATTATCAGCAACTCACTGAGTTTGTAAAAATGATTCAAATCGCTCTGAGCGCTATGGGACTTAACTTCTGAGGTCAACAGTCCCCTAGAACGTAGAACTACTTAAACCTAACTAACCTAAGGACATCACACACATCCATGCCCGAGGCAGGATTCGAACCTGCGACCGTAACGGTCGCGCAGTTCCAGACTGTAGCGCCTAGAACCGCTCGGCCACTTCGGCCGGCACACTGAGTTTGAGAGAGGTCGTGTAACAGGGCTATGAAAAGCTGGATGTTCCTTCCACGGTATTGCAGAAAGACTTGCCAGAGATTTAGCCACTGTGCATAATTGATGGCAGCGGTGGTCACGACAGTATAAGGTCGCAACAAGACCTGGCTCCAGATAGGCCACCACTGAGAAGGAAGTCTATCGGGGTCGGTGTATGGCTCTGGCGCAACTTACTGCATCTGCAGCGGTAGTTTGGGCAGAAGTTGGTAGAACATTTACTTCAAAGGCAGCTCCGAGCTAGACGCCCTGTAGAATGTATTCCACTGACTCCAAATCACTGCCGTTTGCGACAGCAGCTGTGTCAAGCGGGAACTCATTGGAGGGCAGGGTGGAGGTCTGTTGTGTTTCTAATGAAAGCTGCTTCTGCCTCGATGCGATGGATGGCCATCTGTTGGTTAGAGGGAGGCCAGTCGGGGTCCTGAACACAAACTGTCTGCGTCCTAGACACACTGGACTTACAACTAGAGTTATAGTCTGAGTAACGATTTCGTGTGACGGTAGAAGCATTCTCGTGGTTATCGCAGGCACCCTGTCTGCAAATCTGTGCGTAATCTGGAGATTCGACCTCTTGTGCTGCCATTCACGACCATCATTTAAGAGAGTGTTTTCCAACAGGATAACGCTCTCCCACATACCGCTGTTGTAATCTAACATGTTCTACAACTTGTCGACATGTTGTTTTGCCCTCCTCGATCACCAGATCTGTCCCCAGTCGAGCTCATATGGGACTTCATCGGATGACTACTCCAGCGTCATTCACAAACAACATTAACCGTCCCTGTATTGGCCGACCATGTGCAATAGGCTTGGAACTCCATTCCAGTAAGTGATGTCCTGCAGACGTACAAAGCAACGCATGGACGCTTGCATGCTTCCATTCAGTTTTCTGGCGGTTACATCGGTTAATTAATTGTGGTCCGGCAACGTTAATCATTTAAATATGTTATCTAGACATACGAATTCCCGAAATTTCATTACACTACATTAATTATTTTTTGGTGTTTTTTTTTTTATCCCGGCAGTGTATGTCCAGTAAAGCCCCTGCACATTCCATTTGCCACTACCCACACTCGTACAGTAACACTTCAAGAATATACCCTGTTTTACTGTGTGAGAGGTCTACTTTCATGCAAGCCAATATATGTTACGGTTATGAGCAGAGATGGGGAGGTACTTGTTTTCATGGCAATGTGCCAATTACTGGAAAGTCATGAACGGTCGCAGCGGCAGTGAGACGGTATGGAGACTGTGTGGAGGGTCGGACCGAGACGCGCGCAACAGGAACGCCGCGGCTTGTTTCGCTGCGGCCTGCGGCTGCGGTGGCGCCGGCCGTCGTCGGCGCAGGGCGTCCAATTAGGCGTCGGGACACCGTATAACAAGGCCAGCCCCTGGCGGTACCGCTACCCGCGCCGCGTAGTCGAAAATGTGGCTGCATATCCGCCAGGGGCCAGCTACACCGCCTTTGTCGGCGTCTTCTCTGCGAGGGGAAGGGAAGTGCGGAACAACTGCATCTGCTTACTGAGATACCGCTGTCAGCTTTACATCGGACCTAACAACTAGCGGTACGGGTGAAAAATTTATGAAAACTTTCTTAGAAACAGCGGCGGGCAAAGCTCTTCTGAGTTCTTTGTTAAGGCCTGCCGCAGTGGCCGAGCGATTCTAGGCACTGCAGTCTGGAACGGCGCTGCTGCTACGGTCGCAGGTTCGAATCCTGCCTCGGGCATGGATGTATGTGATGTCCTTAGGTTTGAGTAGTTCTAAGTCTAGGGGACTGATGACCTCAGATGTTAAGTCCCATAGTGTTTAGAGCCATTTGAACATTTTCGTTAAGCGGCAGGTGGGTAGGCGAAAGACGAAAAATACGAAGAGAAGTAAATCCCTTCCAAGCGTTTTGCTGTATAGAAGTAGTGGAACGGAAAGGAGCAACTAGTATTGGAATCAAGTGAATGAAAAACAATCTTGAAACAAAACTGGGAGTAATTGAACTTACAAATAATTATGCTCACCTACGGAGTTCACGATTGGCGTAGAAAGGTAGTGAAACCAGCAACAATGTACATGAAATGGTAATCCTTTGCATGACAGTTAGGCTGAATCGTGTTCTTGACTCAGTACCAGGTTGAAGTTGCTGCGGTTGTTAGATGAGTCCTGAGAGAGTGTAAAGTTAAGTTCTGTTGGACAAGTGCGTGAAGCACATGGACTGGCAAAAGTATTAGCAACGATGCCCAACCAAATTTTCTGTGAAGTTCTGTGAAACTGTCACTGGGACTAAAAAAAAAAAAATGGCCGAAGTGCGAGTAGGACTCACGCATTGAGGCTTAGTCCAAATTTTATTATGCGTTTGTATAGCTCATCCATCCTGAAAGTCGAGGCTATCAACGCTTTTTGTCTGTTCTCGATGTCCAACACCGTGTAAAAATATCTAACAGTAGTTCCTCAAACTAGCACGGACATACGAAAAGAAGCGAGCAGGGGACTTTAATTGATATATGTAGAGATAGAAGATTTAATAAAACATTTATATTTACTTACTAAAACGTGTATGAAACTTACATTTTATGTTTGCATGCAGTAATATTCGTCTATTGTTCTTTTGATGGATGTTGAATGCATTGCACGTTAAAGTGGCAAAAGATATTTTTTGAGTGATATAATCACAATTTAACAAGTTTCACATTTTTTTTACTTTACTTGTACCTGCTTCTTGCTTAATTTTATGATTCTAGCTCAACAGGAAGTACCCTACAGGTTTTGATGAGCGAGTTTGCGACTATCAAAACATGTGACATAAATGGCGGAATCGTTTGATTGCATTGACTTGGAAGCTTAAATTTTTTACAGCGCCCCCAAGGAACCATATATTACATAAACTGTAACTTGAAACGTCAAACACTTCCAGAGAGGGAAGGGTCTCAAGGGCGGACAGGCAGGCAGTCGGATAAAAAATTACAAAATTTTTTTGTGTATTTCAATGGAAAATTAACGATTTTCGGAATTTCTAGTTTACTTGTATTATGAAACCTTGCTTCTTGCCAAATTTCATGATTCTAACTCAACGGGAAGCACGCTATATGTTTTGATGACTGAGTTTTCGAATATCAAAATATTTGACAGAAATAACCGTATGTTTTGAATTGTTTTGAATGTATTAACTAAGAGGCTTACAATTTGTACGTTGCCAAACGGCTACAGGCCGAAGTATGTGATGCAAATCTGAGCTTGATACGTCTATCTGTGCATCTACTTTTTCCTAAGAAAAGGGGTTCTTAACAGTTCGACAGACAAATAGACAGACACATAGACGGACAATAAAGCGATCCCATAAAGGTTCCTTTCTACAGACTGAGAAATGGAACTTTAACTACAAATGGTTAAAAATTGAAGTACACGGTATTAATGGGGGTCAATAACATTTATTTTACATCTCGTTTAGGACTGGCGTCGGTTTCAGACAAATTAAAACTGAACAGATAGCGTGCAAAGTAACAGCAACAGCTTCTAACTGGGCAAAGACTGCTATTTCCAAAGATATGTGACCATTTTCAGTTATGTATCTATGGTAGAAACATAAACTGAAGTGCTGCAAATTCACATAAGTACGAAACAAGAAATATTCTCTGCCGGCGTACTGAATGTTTTAGACTCTGAAGATATGAATATAGCTCCCTGGACCCACTCACTGACTGATTGAAACATATCGTTCGGCACAAGAAATACAATATTTGTTAAAATACAGGAGTCGAACAATTACGGAAACACCGCTATAAATGCCTGCTTGAACATAAACGCACGTGCTAGCCAATTCTTCTTGATGCGCTGTCGTATTTGACCACGAATGGCAGCTGTGTAATGTCCTTAATACATTGCAAGTTTCACTCGTGGTTAGAACATTGTTCTGTGTAGTTGTAAGCGCATTATATCGGAACCAAGTGAATTTGAACGGGGGCAAATTGTTTTTGCTGTTATGTTTGCTGCTTCCGCAACCAAAGTGGTAGAAGTGTCAGGTGATTCAAGAGGCACCGATCATAGATTTATATCACATACAAGGAAAGAGGAAAAATATCATCCGCTAAGCCGCAACGCGGATGAAAGCGTGTGTTGAGGGATCGTGTCGGATGGTCACTTAAGAGGTTCAAAATGGTTCAAATGGCTCTGAGCACTATGGGACTTAACATCTATGGTCATCAGTCCCCTAGAACTTAGAACTACTTAAACCTAACTAACCTAAGGACAGCACACAACACCCAGCCATCACGAGGCAGAGAAAATCCCTGACCCCGCCGGGAATCGAACCCGGGAACCCGGGCGTGGGAAGCGAGAACGCTACCGCACGACCACGAGATGCGGGCCACTTAAGAGGGTTGTGACGTAAAATAAGAGGACAACAGGTTCAAAAGTCATTGCAGAACTGAATATGGAACTTGCGAACTCTGTCTGCTCCTAAACAAACACGAAGGGAGCTCCAGAAGCAGGCAATTTCAGGGCGAGCTGGAATTTCAGAACCACACATAAGTGATGAAAATGCCCGTACCAAGAAAGCCATAAATCTTGGGCTACAGAGGAATGAGATAAAGTCATTCGTTCGGATGAATCTTGTTTCACATTGTTTCCAGCTTCTGACTGCGTTCATGCGTACATTTTGGCTGATCATGTACATCCCTTAGTACAATATTTAATGCACAATGGTGATGCATTGTTCCAAGAAGACGGAGTCCTTTTCACACAGCTAAAATCGTCCAGGACTGGCTTTGTGAGCATGAGGATAAATTGTCGGATCTCCCTTGCCACCACAGTCATCGGATCTCAATATCATTAAGCCTTTGTGATCTTCTTTGCAGAGAAGGTTGAGTCATCGCTATCCGCCTATAGTAGAGTACGAGGCTACGACCAGAAATATAATATAGTCATTCATGAATAGAAATAATGGTGAGGGAAAGACGCAGTGTAGTTCTCACTTGTTGAACTTGAAAGTTGTGGCAAGTACCTCAGATAAATAATGAAAATAGCAATGATTAAGGAAGAAACATAAGACAGATAGCGAAATGAGGTTGAGAATCCTTCTTATGATACAAGATAAGAGGAGATGTTGAGTTATAAGCTGATTTACCAAAATCTTTACTACCAATTTCAAGCATATGATAAGTACGATAGGCAATTACATCTCTATCATTAAAACTTTCAAGACCAGGTACACTAGACACTCCGCTACCACCTCTTACTATGGCAACGGTAAACCATCCATTTCCATTTGAAAATGTGTCGTTTATATCCAAACTAAAATTAAGAGAACATCCAAGAAATACACATGGTCCATCGACGAGAGCGTGAGCTGCGACACTCTTCACTGGAATGCGATTTTTCTTGTCTCCTGATGTTGTAGTAAGTTCAATGTTTTCAGTGGTTTTGTAGACTGTTGTGCGGGAACGTCGATACCTTCTGTAAGGCATGTTGGCATTGTTACTACCAATTTCAAGCATATGATAAGTACGATAGGCAATTACATCTCTATCATTAAAACTTTCAAGACCAGGTACACTAGACGCTCCGCTACCACCTCTTACTATGGCAACGGTAAACCATCCATTTCCATGTGAAAATGTGTCGTTTATATCCAAACTAAAATTAAGAGAACATCCAAGAAATACACAAGGTCCATCGACGAGAGCGTGAGCTGCGACACTCTTCACTGGAATGCGATTTTTCTTGTCTCCTGATGTAGTAAGTTCAATGTTTTCAATGGTTTTGTAGACTCAATGGTTAGTGGCTGACGCTACAGATCTTTATTTATGGAAATATACAATACAATCAGCTACAAATTTCACATATTCACATCACCTTTACCTTTAACCCAAATAAATACAGACTCATTTTGATTAATTTTTCTTTTGCTACGAGTATACAAGATAAGAGGAGATGTTGAGTTATAAGGTGATTTACCAAATTCTTTACTACCAATTTCAAGCATATGATAAATACGATAGGCAATTACATCTCTATTATTAAAACTTTCAAGACCAGGTACACTAGACACATGCCTTACAGAAGGTATCGACGTTCCCGCACAACAGTCTACAAAACCATTGAAAACATTGAACCTACTACAACATCAGGAGACAAGAAAAATCGCATTCCAGTGAAGAGTGTCGCAGCCCACGCTCTCGTCGATGGACCATGTGTATTTCTTGGATGCTCTCTTAATTTTAGTTTGGATATAAACGACACATTTTCACATGGAAATGGATGGTTTACCGTTGCCATAGTAAGAGGTGGTAGCGGTGTGTCTAGTGCACCTGGTCTTGAAAGTTTTAATGATAGAGATGTAATTGCCTATCGTACTTATCATATGCTTGAAATTGGTAGTAAAGATTTTGGTAAATCAGCTTATAACTCAACATCTCCTCTTATCTTGTATACTCGTAGCAAAAGAAAAATTAATCAAAATGAGTCTGCATTTATTTGGGTTAAAGGTAAAGGTATATGTGAATATGTAAAATTTGTAGCTGATTGTACTGTATATTTCCATAAATAAAGATCTGTAGCGTCAGCCACTAACCATTGAGTGTACATCTAGAACCGGAGGCTCAAGGATGCAACAGCTTTGTTATGTAAAGGTATCGACGTTCCCGCACAACAGTCTACAAAACCATTGAAAACATTGAACTTACTACAACATCAGGAGACAAGAAAAATCGCATTCCAGTGAAGAGTGTCGCAGCCCACGCTCTCGTCGATGGACCATGTGTATTTCTTGGATGCTCTCTTAATTTTAGTTTGGATATAAACGACACATTTTCACATGGAAATGGATGGTTTACCGTTGCCATAGTAAGAGGTGGTAGCGGTGTGTCTAGTGTACCTGGTCTTGAAAGCTTTAATAATAGAGATGTAATTGCCTATCGTACTTATCAATTCAAACCTTTCTGGGGAGACATAGAAGGACCATTTCGAACGTCAGGACCGATCCCTTGGTTTGCTTAAACGCTTGTAGAAGGACGTACTTCAGACTGACGACCATGCCTAAAGTACAGGCTCTAATTAGCCATTTCTGGCAGTCAATTGTCACCTGTATTTTCATTAATCTACTTAGTAAATTAATAAATATCATCTTCGCGAGGTTCAGAATACCGTGTTTTTTGTTTAAGAGCGTCTTGCTTCATAGACGTGATTATTTATGTAATAAATTTGCTTCACGAGCATCTCAATAAACGCATTTTTTGCAGGCTATGTTCGCATTCTGGGACGTATGTCAGTGGCAACATTTTGCTATGGACCTAACTTGATTACTTTGTTTCAGAGATATTTCTAACAGTAACCCACCTTTCTTCTCTCGTCACTCAAGAAAAGCTTCAGAATTCAAGATTTAATAAAGTTGCGAAATGCCACAGTTGTTCCGGACATATTTCACAATGCGGAGACTGCATCTCATTTGTCCAATTCAGCGTTGAATTGTAAGTTGGGTCATTTTCCCACGGGCGGGATTGCATGAAGTCGGTTGGTAGGATACAAAGATGCCTGTTTCGTTCTAGGACAGACAACAAGGATATTTGAGATAGTAAACTTTTATGCATAGCAGTAATGCAGGTGTTGATATTTAGGATCGTATGAACTATTGTTTTGAGCTAAAAACGTGGCAGTTTTGGAAGGAGCACGTCTCATGCATAACAGAATCGCACCTCCCTCGTCACAGATCGCTTGTTTGATCACAGATCTTCAGTTACGGGTCTCCTCTTTCTACGACAGCAAAGCATCTTTGCCAAGAAAGATAATCGTGGGCCTGCCTTACTGACTCGACTGGCTTCAGCCAGCGAGAACGCTAGGTTGTTGTTGTTGTGGTCTTCAGTCCTGAGACTGGTTTGATGCAGCTCTCCTTGCCACTCTATCCTGTGCAAGCTTCTTCATCTCCCAGTACCTATTGCAGCCTACATCCATCTGAATCTGCTTAGTGTATTCATCTCTTGGTCTCCCTCTACGATTTTTACACTCCACGCTGCCCTCCAATACCAAATTGGTGATCCCTTGATGCCTCAGAACATGTCCTACCAACCGATCCCTTCTTCTAGTCAAGTTGTGCCACAAACTCCTCTTCTCCCCAATTCTATTCAATACCTCCTCATTAGTTATGTGATCTACCCATCTAATCTTCCGTAGCACCACATTTCGAAACCTTCTATTCTCTTCTTGTCCAAACTCTTTATCGTCCATGTTTCACTCACATACATGGCTACACTCCATACAAATACTTTCAGAAACGACTTCCTGACATTTAAATCTATACTCGATGTTAACAAATTTTTCATCTTCAGAAACGCTTTCCTTGCCATTGCCAGTCTACATTTTATATCCTCTCTACTTCGACCATCATCAATTATTTTTCTCCCCAAATAATAAAACTCCTTTACTACTTTAAGTGTCTCATTTCCTAATCTAATTCCGTCAGCATCACCCGACTTAGTTCGAGTACATTCCATTATCCTCGTTTTGCTTTTGTTGATGTTCATCTTATACCCTCCTTTCAAGACACTGTTCATACCCTTCAGCTACTCTTCCAACTCCTTTGCTGTCTCTGACAGAATTAAGATGTCATCGGCGAACCTCAAAGTTTTTATTTCTTCTCCATGGATTTTAATACCTACTCCGAACTTTTCTTTTGTTTCCTTTACTGCTTGCTTAATATACAGATTGAATAACATCGGGGAGAGGGTAAAACCGTCTCTCACTCACTTCCCAACCACTGCTTTCCTTTCATGTCCCTCGACTCTAGTAAGTGCCATCTTGTTTCTGTAAAAATAGTAAATTGCCTTTCGCTCCCTGTATTTTACCCCTGCCACCATCAGAATTTGAAAGAAAGTATTCGTCAACATTGTCAAAAGCTTTCTCAAAGTCTAAAAATGCTAGAAACGTAGGTTTGCCTTTCCTTAATCTATTTTCTAAGATACGTCCTGGGTCAGTATTGCCTCACGTGTTCAAACATTTCTACGGAATCGAAACTGATCTTCCCCGAGGTCGGCTTCTACCAGTTTTTCCATTCGTCTGTAAACAATTCGCTTTAGTATTTTGCAGCTGTGACTTATTAAACTGATATTTCGGTAATTTTCACATCTGTCAACACCTGCTTTCTTTGGGATTGGAATTATTAAATTCTTCTTGAAGTCTGAGGGTATTTCGCCTGTCTCATACATCTTGTTCACCAGTTGGTAGAGTGTTGTCACGACTGGCTCTCTCAACGCTGTCAGTAGTTCTAATGGAATGTTGTCTACTCCTGGGGCGTTGTTTCGACTGAGGTCTTTCAGTGCTCTGTCAAACTATTCACGCAGTATCATATCTCCCGTTTCATCTTCATCTACATCCTCTTCCATTTCCATAATATTGTTCTCAAGTACATCGCCCTTGTATAGACCCTCTATATACTCCTTTCACCTTTCTGCTTTCCCTTCTTCGCTTAGAACTGGGTTTCCAGCTGAGCTCTTGATATTCATACAAGTGGTTCTCTTTTCTCCTAAGGTCTCTTTAATTTTCCTGTAGGCAGTATCTATCTTACCCCTAGTGAGATAAGCCTCTACATCCTCACATTTGTCCTCTAGCCATCCCTGCTTAGTCCCGACTTCCTGTCGATCTCATTTTTGAGACGTTTGTATTCCTTTTTGCCTGCTTCATTTACTGCATTTTTGTATTTTCTCCTTTCATCAATTAAATTCGTTATCTCTTCTGTTACCCAAGGATTTCTACTAGCCGTCGTCTTTTTACCTACTTGATCGTCTGCTGCCTTCACTACTTCATCCCTCAAAGCTACCCATTCTTCTTCTACTGTATTTCTTTCCCCCATTCCTGTCAATTGTTCCCTAATGCTCTCCCTGAAACTTTGTACAACCTCTGGTTCTTTCAGTTTATCCAGGTCTCATCTCCTTAAATTCCCACATTTTTGCAGTTTGTTCAGTTTTAATCTACAGTTCATAACCAATAGATTGTCGTCAGAGTCCACGTCCCTGGAAATGTCTTACAATTTAAAATCTGGCTCCTAAATTTCTGTCTTACCATTATATAATCTATCTGAAACCTTCTAGTATCTCCATGATTCTTCCATGTATACAACCTTCTTTCATGTTTCTTGAACCAAGTGTTAGTTATGATTAAGTTATGCACTGTGCAAAATTCTATCAGGCGGCTTCCTCTTTCATTTCTTAGCCCCAATCCATATTCACCTACTACGTTTCCTTCTCTCCTCTTCCCTACTATCGAATTCCAGTCACCCAAGACTATTAAATTTTCGTCTCCCTTGACTACCTGAATAATTTCTTTTATCTCATCATACATTTCATCAATTTCTTCGTCATCTGCAGACCTAGTTGGCATATAAACTTGTACTACTGTAGTAGGCGTGAGCTTCGTGTCTATCTTGGCCACAACATTGCGTTCACTATGCTGTTTGTAGTAGCTTACCCGAACTCCTATTTTTTTATTCATTATTAAACCTAGTCCTGCATACTCCTGTATACTCCTACTAGGTGGCAGAATTAATTTCATTTCCACCTCGCTTTACAGGACAAAGACACATTTTATTTACCCGTAGCCCCGAGTATCATGGTGTAGAAAGCATTTCTGGGGACATTTGTCTTGCGTGAATATGAACACCGTCGAACAGCGAACTTCGGAGTAATATTGAGACTGCAGCAAGTCGTAAACGTTGGAACAACTTTCATATGCTTCGGTACCGTGATAGTCGTCAGTTACGTAAACTGGTATCATTTTTGCGTGTCTTTCACGTGCAGGTTTCACTTGTAGAATATTTTGAACAGAAACCAATGTCTGGAAGCATATAGTCGCCATTATCATTGGAACTGTGGTGTTTAACTCTTTCGCTTTTGCTGAGAGTCAGAGCAATGCCTCGCATTTGACTATTATGATATGCAACGGGATAAGCACAACTCGTCTTAACTGTTACATACCATATGCAACTATACCTTGATGCCTCCGTAAGTGTCCTTTTAACCTAGTATTTCATTCAGTCAGTTTGTCCTATACAGTTCTTTTCTCCACATTTCCTTTCAAATCCTCTTCATTAGTTGTCTAAAATACCCATCTAATCTTAAAAATTCACCTGTAAAAGATTAGGAAGCTGCTATTCTTTTCGTGCCCCGTACTGTTTGTAGCCCACGATTAGCTTCCATCCAAGGCTATACTGCGAACCCTTCCAGGAAAGACTTCAGCAAAATTTATATTCCATGATAAGATTTTTCTTCTAGTTTTTTTCAGGACATTACTTGTTTTCACTGCATATCTTCTTTACTCCGGTCATCTGCGGCTGTTTTGCTGCTCTCATTTAATACTTCTCTTTGTTCGTCTTACCACCGATTTTGAAGACGTTATCCATTCCGTTCAGATGACCTTCCACGGCCACTTCTGCCACCATCGTGCTGACATCCGGTTCACGGATGATGTCAACGTAGTGAAAAAGCTTGATATACAAATGTGTGCATTCTCACTCTACGTCGTATTTTAAACATCGTGAAAATACGAAACATCCGTCAATATCTTTCTATTCTTTTATGGACATCTTTAACAAAAAGCGTTACCCTCTGCATATCTGTGTGGTCATGCATTGGTTCTATAATTTGTTCATCAATGTCTTTACCGGTTCATAGAATATGAGGTAATTCTTCATGCAAATGCTTCATTGCAGTAAGATCAGATCTCTTTCCTTTGATTTAGTGAATCTTCAATAGGATATGCAGCATCACAGAAGCATGTACAGTAACCCCTGTTAAATACAATTTTTTTTTCTCTTTGGAAATGTGTGATTAGAATCCAGTAAAACTTGACAACCCTTCACTAGACAGCCGTTATGAATCATTTGCCGTCTATTTCATACAGTTTTCAACTTCCTTATATTCCTCTGAAGATATTATTAGATCATCGCAGAACAGCATGGGTTGGTGCATACGTTCATAGCGTTTTTTAGTAAATACAACAGATACACATAACAGAGACTTCATTCATCAATGTTATATTCTCATTCACTATTTACAACACTCTGCCAACGCCGGGCTAACGTTTTGATTCCTCGACTGTAGAGATCACGTTATTTTATTCGTTTTGGTTGGAGAACACAGCAGCTGTTTTTCTAAATCAGGTGATGATGTAAACAAATGTATCGGCCATCTTGCTTCTAGTTCGGTTCATTGATCAGTATCAACTCTTAAAGAAAATCAAACCTCTGTCTACAGTATGTAAAGGAGGGCTTTTCAGGAAGACTCAAATGTGAAAGAAGTAAACACTACCATCTGACTATGACCTCAGGCTCGAAAGCAGTAATGGTATAATAAAATCATTTCAAGAAAACTTGTGGCTGATTGCAGTATTTCCTACAGTGCAACTTAAGAAATCAGATCGTTTTGAGGCGAAAAACCCACCGAGCCATGATCGGGGCGTATTTTCACCGGAGAAGAAGTTCAATGAATATTGTTCGATAGACAGCGGAAATGGTGAAAATCTGAGTGGCGCAGTATCGGCTGCGGAATGACTTCCCAACACAACTCCTGTATAGCGTTTTTTGTCAGTCTATCAGAATGAGATCGGAGATATTTTCCTTATGTTAGCATAAAGACACTATTTCTCGTCACCAGTAACGATGCAGGGTAGGAATGATCGGTGTTGTTCACTGTCCAGATGGCGACGAGCAAGCAGAGACAGACATATGGCCACTCGCTGGTTTTTGTGATTTTGGCTTAGAACGTGCGGTAATCAATCATACAGCCGACTTTTGGATCTTCCCAACTGTATGCAAATTTCTCATAATGATGGAATGACGACACCAAATTTGAAACTTCCTGGCAGATTAAAACTGTGTGCCCGACCGAGACTCGAACTCGGGACCTTTGCCTTTCGCGGGCAAGTGCTCTACCATCTGAGCTACCGAAGCACGACTCACGGCCGGTCCTCACAGCTCTACTTCTGCCAGTATCTCGTCTCCTACCTTCCAAACTTTACAGAAGCTCTCCTGCGAACCTTGCAGAATTGCCCGCGAAAGGCAAAGGTCCCGAGTTCGAGTCTCGGTCGGGCACACAGTTTTAATCTGCTAGGAAGTTTCATATCAGCGCACACTCCGCTGCAGAGTGAAAATCTCATCCTGGAAACATCCCCCAGGCTGTGGCTAAGCCATGTCTCCGCAATATCCTTTCTTTCGGGAGTGCTAGTTCTGCAAGGTTCGCAGGAGAGCTTCTGTAAAGTTTGGAAGCTAGGAGACGAGATACTGGCAGAAGTAGAGCTGTGAGGACCGGCCCTGAGTCGTGCTTCGGTAGCTCAGATGGTAGAGCACTTGCCCGCGAAAGGCAAAGGTCCCGAGTTCGAGTCTCGGTCGGGCACACAGTTTTAATTTGCCAGGAAGTTTCATATCAGCGCACACTCCGCTGCAGAGTGAAAATCTCATTCTGGAAACATCCCCCAGGCTGTGGCTAAGCCATGTCTCCGCAATATCCTTTCTTTCGGGAGTGCTAGTTCTGCAAGGTTCGCAGGAGAGCTTCTGTAAAGTTTGGAAGCTAGGAGACGAGTTACTGGCAGAAGTAGAGCTGTGAGGACCGGCCGTGAGTCGTGCTTCGGTAGCTCAGATGGTAGAGCACTTGCCCGCGAAAGGCAAAGGTCCCGAGTTCGAGTCTCGGTCGGGCACACAGTTCTAATCTGCCAGGAAGTTTCATATCAGCGCACACTCCGCTGCAGAGTGAAAATCTCATTCTGGAAACATCCCCCAGGCTGTGGCTAAGCCATGTCTCCGCAATATCCTTTCTTTCGGGAGTGCTAGTTCTGCAAGGTTCGCAGGAGAGCTTCTGTAAAGTTTGGAAGCTAGGAGACGAGATACTGGCAGAAGTAGAGCTGTGAGGACCGGCCCTGAGTCGTGCTTCGGTAGCTCAGATGGTAGAGCACTTGCCCGCGAAAGGCAAAGGTCCCGAGTTCGAGTCTCGGTCGGGCACACAGTTTTAATCTGCCAGGAAGTTTCATATCAGCGCACACTCCGCTGCAGAGTGAAAATCTCATTCTGGAGACACCAAATTTGTCAGTTCTAGAGTACAATGACGCGCATCGTTTTCAATTAATGGGCTGAAATGACCTTCATCAAACCCTGAAGATTTTCCTGGACGTGGAGAGTCACTAATGTCACAACGATCCACTTAAAGCGAGAAAACCATTATCTTACCGTGCTCTGTCCACTGTAATTATCTTTATACACTGCGCAAATGTTTCTGGCTTCTTCTGCTGCTGTCACTACTCTACTGTACTCAAACAGAAGAATATGTTGGAAATGTTCCGATTTCTCCACTTGGCAATCCATTTTATAGCGTCCTCAGTTCCACTTAGCAAGTCCAAATGACAAAATGACACCTCGTAAACTCAAATAGCAACACTGAACTACAAAAAAAATTACACAGCCTGAATAGCAAAATGCAAAGCAGAAACGCTACGAACTTATGCATCAGCCTAATATCTTCAGAACGATGACTCATTTATATTTCGTATTTCTGATGTCTATGATATCCGTCTATTTACAAACCAGTCACTGATTGACGGAGAAACTACTGAAAGATTGCAACGGTCAATGACTACTTTCCAACAATTTATTGACAAGAAAAAAGTGAAATGAGTTGACGTGGTTTCGAGGGAATCCGCACGTCACCGCGCCCGCATTCCATCTGCTGTCCCTCTACGCGAATGTCCTCATTTCTGCACCGGCTGTAACAACGTGCTGGTGTAGTGATATTTGCATGTTATTAATCTGAGTGAGACCCTCACAACATGTGTGTGTGTGTGTGTGTTTAGACCGCGTTGGCTTGTGTCGGCAGGGGCAGAGTGATGCAATATGCGGTCGGCAGCAGATCTCCCCGACATATTACTTTGAGGGTGGTAGGTGGTGGGGGGGGGGGGGGGAGGGAGGGCAGTCCGCTGCTTTCACCAGGACATGAGGTTTTACAACCATCAGCGGGACTTCTTCCTGCCTTACGACAATTTTATGGTTGCACCGAAATTGGGTTCAGTCAGAGACATTTTCTTCCATATGTTTGTAAACGGAGCATCTGTGGATGGCACAACAAAGATTTTAAAGTTTGTCAACTTATACATGTCTGTGGTAATTTATAGTCTAAAGCTGTATTATGACAATGAATTTTTTTTCTTCTCTTGTATTTTGCGTGGTACTGTTGTAACATTCTGCGTGGTGTCTGTTTGTTCTAAGTCGTGTCTCCCTACCACTTTCGTGCAACGACGCTCTGAGCGTGTATTTTAGGGAATTGACTAGTTTGAACCTGGGACCTGTTGCTGGTAAGGAGACGCCAGACCACACATGACATGTAGAGTTCAGAAGAGTTCAGTGAGACTAGCGATGATATAACCAAATACTTAATGATTTCAGCGTCAGCTCCACTGCACTCCCTGTAAAAGAATCTTAATACTAACTAAATTTAGTGGAAGGGGTTCAAGGCTTTCGTATTTTTAGTTCGCTGGTAAAATAACGTCGAAAAAGCAGTTAAGTTAACCACTGGAAATTTTATTCTACTCACAAAACATTCTTTATAAATTGCACTATTGATAAAAGGAAATATTTTAATACAGAATGATAAAAACCAACTGCGTTCAACAAATATGTGAACGAATATTCCCTGAATGGGGTTCCAAGTTCTACAATGGATCGAAGGATGACCTATGCCATATCACATCTATAATCTAGATTTTAAGTTAAGTTTCATAAAAGAGAAAACTATCAACATGGTCTACAGTGACCCTCAATTATCTCTAATTACTTATCTAACTTGTCGTAAATTACAGTGGCTGATGTGGCTTCTCAATAATTATATAACAGAAAAATCATCACATTTCAGATTTTTACTTCAAGTAGCAAATGTGAACACCATGAGATTTAATTGACGATCGACACTAGTATTACGTAAAAAGGGGATGTAACAGATGAGACTTCTGCAGTTCCGAGTGAAGCCTTATGCGCTCAAAAATGCGGCATTGCGTGCGTTCATTACCTTGTCGGTGTTTAGGCAGCATCAGGGGGCGGCGGGCGGCACAGCTCCCTGCACCTCGCTGTCTCAGAAGCAACTCTCTCCGAACTTCTCCTTACTACAAATTACCGAATTTGGTTTTAGAAAAGCTATCTGGCTGTGTTTTCAACTGACTAATCAGGGTCTCAATGTTAACCTTAAGCTCCGCCTACAAAAATTCTGTCTATCCAATGAGAAATGTTATACTTTTCGTGGTGGGGCAATGTTTTTAACGTTTGCAACGTAACAGAGACGCGAAAAAGTGTCACGCTAAAACTTGCAGCTGGTGTTATTGTGAGATATATACTGTTCTTCTGGAGGGCTCTATCTTTTAACATGGGCTGGGGGTGGTCTTGGCGGTTGGCTGGCGACGTGGTTGTCCGTCCCTTATCGTGGGCCTTCTAGCTTAACACGGTTCTGTTCTCGGCTTCTGTTCTCGTTTCTCCCCTCAGAACTGCGTCTGTTTCACGGTGGGAAGGTATGACATGCATTTAGGCGTTCTTGTGTTAGTCTGTGGTATTCCATTTGCTCACTCGTTGATAGTATTACTTTGGTTAACTTAATGTCACGATTTATTCGGAGCTATGTGACATACTGTCGGATTTGCTATCATGTCGGGGTTTTCATGGAAGGTGTTGGATTTGCCTGGCACCTTACACTGTTGTCGTTTACTGTTACGTGGGGCTGAAGCAGTAACCATAGAAAACTACACACGGGCACTGGCTGACTCCATGCATACATTTACACTAAATTCCTCCTAAACGACATGCATGTCTACTTTAATCTCTTCGGCTACAGTTCACGAAAACATTTTACGTGAAGTGCGAGTTGGGTATAACAATACGCCAGTATGAAATAAACACATTTTTGTCTGGTCTATTTGATAATATTTTCATCAGTTGATTATCAACAAATATTTCTGTATTTCACTCTCCATGGTGAGTAAAATAAAACTGCCCCGGAAAATATTTAATACACCTTAACATGGACAATCCAGCTTACATAATCTGTACTGGAAGCAGAAGAAAGTTGCGTGGTCTGGCTTAAGGTGAATGAAATATTTTATAACCCAGTTTCATATTGAGATCCCTATTAGTTGTCTACTGAGTATACAAACCAAAAGGAAAGGAATTTCCAGCCACAATAACAAAAGCGAAGTGAAAATAAATAGATAACACGATACCAAACTTCACTTAAGGAGGCTTGGAGACTGGATCTGTTGTAACACACATTCCTGTCGTGGAAAACGTCGGACTTTGAGGCTGTTTTAATTTGTAAGACTTAATCGAAAAAATTACTAGATTATTTAGATCTGTCCCGAAATACCTTAAAGTTAATGGGGAACTCGTAAAACGTAGATGACGTTGCGAGGAAGATCTACTTCTTAGTCCTTATTTTGTGCGACGATGAAGGATCTTCCGAAACGTCAGTAGCGTGTACTATGAATTTGGGGAAGGTGTTCTTCCTGCGTCCACGATAACGACAGGAAAAACTAATTTCCATGCACTACCTGCAAAAAAAATTCAAACCATAAAAACTAAACGATGTTTTCACTTTATTTTGTAAATATATTTAAATGAATGCAACAATGCTATAAAATGTCTTAAAATAAATTAAAATTAATTAAAAAACGTTTTCAGTGTAACCAATTTTTTATTTTTACTGTTCTTTTTACTGACACTATACTCCAACGGGCTAGCGAACTGCTTTTATGTAACAGCTGCCAATCAACGTATGAGCAAAGGCTAATAATTCTGTTTGCGGCGGGCCGCTTACTGAGAAGAACTGCCGCAAATATTCCATGAAATATCTTCACTATATCTCATGAGAGTTGCCGGACCATTAGAAATTTCAGTAGCGCAGTAATTGTATCTAACTGCAAACGACACATGAAGTGGCTGAAATTGTCTGTGACCTCAAAAATATGGTGCGATAAAGTGAACGATAGTCATATTTATGTGTTTTCTATACTAAAGTCACTCACTACCAGTCTGTGTCTTAATAAAGAGTCGTCTAGTTATCAGAAGATGTGAAAATAGTTCATACAGTATAATGTTGACATGACGCCTATGCAGATGATATGGGAAGATGTTCTACAGAGATTTACCCTCCACAGCTCCGTTAGGTAGCGTGGACATTATACACTAGTCTCTTAAAACATGTCCTATCATCCCGTCCCTTCTTCTTGTCAGTACTTTCAACATGTTCCCATATTCGCCTGTTTTATGGAGAACCTCTTCTTTATTTTAAATGAACACTTTATTTTCAACCTCATTCTATAGCACCATTCCTCATTTCGATTCTGCGCTTTTCTGGTTTTCGCACAGTCTATGATTCACTATCATATAGTGCTGTCCTCCAAACAAACATTCACAAAAATTTCATTCTGATATTAAGGCCATTGTTTGATACCAAGAGACTGCTCTTGGCCAC
This sequence comes from Schistocerca nitens, assembly GCF_023898315.1. Lineage (NCBI taxonomy): Eukaryota > Metazoa > Arthropoda > Insecta > Orthoptera > Acrididae > Schistocerca > Schistocerca nitens. The sequence continues at coordinate 524,488,074 of NC_064620.1, forward strand.
GAATGTTCTCTCTGCCAGTGATAATCTTCGTTTTATGTCCTCCCCGCTTCCCCCATCAAGTGCTATTTTCCTTCTAAAGTAGCAAAATTCCCTATTTCGTCGTCATCAATTTTGATGTAAAGTTTAGCGTTAATATTATTTCTGCTGCTCCTCATTACTTTCGTCTTTCAATGCATAATGTTTACTCATTAGACGGTTCATTTCTTTCAACAGATCTTACAATCCTTCCTCGCTTTCAGTATGAGTCGTTAGCGACTCTCGATATCCTTTCACCCTGAATTTTAATCCCCCCTCCTGAATATTTCTTTTTTCCGTCATTACTTCTTTGAAATATACATTGAACAGCATGAGCAAAATTTTGCATTCCTATACTGCACCCTCTTCTATTCAAGCACTTCATTTTCAGTCGACCATCCTTATTGTGTCGGCCGGCCGCTGTGGCCGAGTGGTTCTAGGCGCTTCAGTCCGGAACTGCGCTGCTGCTACGGTAGCAGGTTCGAATCCTGCCTCGGGCAGGGTTGTGTGTGATGTCCTTAGGTTAGTTAGTTTTAAATAGTTCTTAGTCTAGGGGACTGATGACCTCAGATGTTAAGTCCCATAGTGCTTAGAGCCATTTGAACCATTTTTTATTGTGTCGTCTAGGTTCATATATAAATTGTGTATTACCTGTCTTTCCCTATGGCTTACAGTTACTTCTCTAAGAATTTCGAAAATAATGCGCCACTTTAAGTTACTGAACGCTTTTTCTAGTTCGACTCATCCTATGAAGGTGTGTTGATTATTCTTAAATCTTGCCTCTGTTATGAATCGCAACGTGAGAACTGCCTCTTCGGTACTTTTACCTTTCCGAATGCCAAACTGATCGTTGTCTAACACATCTTCAGGTTTCTTTTCTATTCTTTTATATGATATTCTTGGCAACAACTTTGACACACATACTTTTCATCTGACTGTGCTGTAGTTCTCACAGTTATCTGCCCACACTAACTCCATAACTGTAAGGGTGATAGTTATCCAAAGGTCTGATGGTACGCCACCAGTCTCACAGATTCTACAAACCAGTTTGAATAGCCTTTGGTTACCAGTACTTCCAACGATTTCAGAAGTTCCGGTGGAATGTTAACCATCACTCCTGCGTGACTTGACCGCAAGTCTTCAAAAGCTATATTAAACTCTCACCCTAATACTGCATCCTCTGTGTCTTTCATATCGATTCACATTTCTTCTTTTATCACATCACCAAACAAGTCCCACCCTCCACCCCCCTCCCCTACACCCCTCGAGGAGCCCTCCAATGCAGCTACTTTCTCATGCTCTCCACCAACTCCTCAGCGTTTAACAGTGGAATTACAACGCACTCTTAATATTTTGACTTTTTTGTAATCTGAGACAGACCTTGAAACGATAATTCCTTTTCCGATTTTTTGGTAGCCATTTGGCTTTGGCTTTGTTATGTAACATATATGGACTGTATGTTACCTGTGTTACAAAGGTCTTTCAGTAAGTAATTACACACATTTTTTTTCCTCAGAACATATTTATTGTTAACAGTTAGAATTTGGTGACAATATACATCAACTTGTCTTGTACAGTCCTATTTTTCTACGTAGGCTCCATCACGTTCTAGGGTGTACGCCAACGTTGTGAAAGAGCATGTATTCTCTGCTGGCAAAAGCACTTTGTAATGTCTCTTGCAGCGGTCTCTCCGCGATATTTTCAGAAAATTTTATAATTTATATAACTCAGTACATATCTCGAAATATCTCTTCTTATCTTACCGATTATCAATGCAAAGTAGCTCCAAGCCCAATTATTCCTTGGAGCGTCCATTTACTCCATGGAATAGCTTCTCTGCTATCTATGTTTTCTCTTATGAAAAGAATGAAGGAATTCTTGCCGATTAGTCGTGAAAGAAGGCGGAGGTATATGTATGTATTGTTGAGGTAGTCGCCATCTTGATGAGATTCTGTATGAGATGGAATTTAATACATGAACTAAACTAAAGTAAGTGTGTTCCCGTATTATTTAACTGATTAATATTGACAGTGCCTGCTTACTACGCTGTGTTGCACGGGATCAGTGGGGAACGTCTGATTTACACTGGACGAACCTGCCGTTTTGTATGCTCAAGATATACAGTTACTTCAAATAAATAGGCTAACACGGTCTTACCAGCAGATCTCCGGTCTTCCCCATGTGATCACCGAAAGTTAATAATTATTACAAATGTTTCCAGGAGATCGACTGACAATTTTCGTCGCACCGAGACTTCGAAATTGCTTCACTGCCTTATGGAATTTAAGTTAAGCTCAATTTAATCAGGACAGAACAGTATTGAACTGTGTGAATGTGATAAGCCTGCTTTGTGATTGAAAATTCCCTTAACATACGCATGTTTTTAATATCCTGATCAGTGAAGCTAAATCAGGCCGGTGCGAGAGAGGTTTTTAAATTTTAGATCCCACAAAAAAAATATTAAATTTGGCTTCACTGTGACAGGACACATTTTTGAGCATTACTTAAACATTGTGTGAATTTTACGTTGCATGTGCACGAGAGAAAAGAAGACGAGGCCTGTTCCAGAAGTCACAATTTAGCCACAACCTACGAGAACGTCGTTAAGGCCAGACAATATACAATTAAATTTTTGTAGATAGAAATTTAGAATAACTATTTAAATGTCTATCGGTTTGAATCAGATTGATTGGGTTGAACTTTAGATAGGAAGTGTTTATTATAAGTGAGTATTATGCAAAGTTTAGGTCAGTGACATTATTAACTCAGATGCGAGTGACTTTATATATTTGTTGTTCTGTGTATTAATGGTTCTTACTAGGGCGGCTTATAAAATGGCAATGCAACAGCAGAGCGAATCACAACAGCCCTCAGCTGTTTCTGAGGTTAGTGAAACATTAGACGCTAGCTTAACTTAAGTAGTGCCTAGCGGCAGCATTAGTCAGGCCCCACAACAAAGCTTAAGTGTTTCGATGTCATCTGAGCATGACGAAATAAACCCATTGACTGTAATCATGCAGCAATTAACACTGTTAGCCAAAAATGTAACAGACTTAACTAAAGCGCAAATAGAGACTAAAAGGGAATTAACTAAAGCGCAAATAGAGACTAAAAGGGAAATGAATGAACAAGTAGCAGCCAATCAAGTGAAAGTCCAGGAGCAATTAGAAGCTAATCAAGCGGAATTAAATAATAAATTAGTAGAGAGTTTTCAGAAACTTGATGATAAATTAAATAAAACTGCGGAAGAATTGAAAATTCAGAATGAAAAGACAGAATTAAGATTAGCTGCTCAAATTGAGCAAGTCACTCAGCAGTGTAATGAAAATGCGAAGAAGTTGCGCCTAGAGCTAACCGAGTATGTTGTTACTAAGCTTGATACTATTAAAGAGCAGGTCGAGTCAATCCCACAGATAGTTCAAGCACAAGAACAGATGGAATGTTCTATGGCGGTAATTCCGGTATTAGTTGAAGTTCAAGATGAATTAAAGCAACAAGTAAATGAGATGTCAGCAGATATGCAGGATTTGAGACAATCACAAGACAAGATCCCTAAGGACATCCAAAATTTGGATAAATCCATAAATAACATAAAGGAGAGACAAGACGAGGTTGATCATAAGTAAACATTCTCGCGGGAAAATTCTCGCAGTTTGGAAAGGCAAAGCATTTCTTCAGACAATATTGAACATGCGGTCAGAGCAGCTCTACAATGTATGACCGAGAGTTCTGAAGAAAATTTATTTAGTAAAGGTTTTCGAGAAGCCAGAGCGCAAGGAAATGAACCCATAACAAGATCTATCAATGAAGCTACATTATTTAATCGATCAAGTACAGACAGGGACATTAATGCACACAATCTATGACCGACAGTTCTGAAGAAAATTTATTTAGTAAAGGTTTTCGAGAAGCCAGAGCGCAAGGAAATGAACCCATAACAAGATCTATCAATGAAGCTACATTATTTAACCGATCAAGTACAGACAGGGACATTAATGCACACGTTCGTTTTTGCAATCAACATCAATCAGAGCACTATGAGGGTAGTCATAATGACTGTAAATGTAAAAGCAATACTGAGGAGAAAATGCTGAAACAACGTCAATTCCAGATCTACAACCCAGACAAGAAAAATGTTCATCCCGTAGTGTTTATAAGAAGTTTTAGGGGAGTATTGCCGAAAAATTGGAGTGAGTGGCAAAAGGTTAGTTTCGTGACCGGTTATATTCAGGGGTCAGGAGCTATAGGGGCATCTGATATGATATCAACTTGGGACACATATGAAGATTTTGAACGAGCATTTTTATCCAAATACTGGTCTGAAGGAGTACAAGAACGTTTAAGGCAGGAGGTATTATACCCGGAAACTTTTTCCTTTTCACGTGGGTCTTTAAAGAAATACTTTCAGAAATATATAAACAAATCACGGTATTGGGATAAGCCTATGCCACTACAAGACGTGATTGGCATATTAAAATCTCGACTTCCGGTCAGCATCAGAAATAGAGTGCTGTATATTAATGAGCATGACCTTGACTCTTTCATGACTACGCTTGACACTATAGATATGATCGAGGAAGATGAACATCGGCCAAGACAACCGGTTATGCAGAGGAGAGCGATTGAGGAGCAAAACGCAAACCGGAACGGAAACGGATTTAATAATTATTATACTAGGAGTAGTCAGAGATTCAGCGGAAACAATTGCAATGGAAATGGAAATTTCAATAACAGTGCTGCGAGGGGCAGATTCAGAGACAATCGAACAGGTCACAGATACAACCCAATGTTTGGAAATGCAAGAGATTATCAGAACCAGCAGTTTTCAAATAATAATAATGCGTACAGAAATTCTGACCCTCGATTTGAAGCAAATAACACAACCAGTCACCAACAACCAGTCATAACAGAAGTAGTAGATGATTCAAGAGGAAATAATAATCGACATTTAAACTGAAGAGGGCCGCTTTATGCTCCGTAAAGTCGGCCGGGGAATACAAAAGGGACAAACCTGTTTTAAACGAAATTAATTCCGTGGCAATGTTGAGATATAATGAAGGCGAATTAATGACAGATGAATTGGCGAGAGACTTAGAGACCTGTGTAGTCGAAGATAAAAGGGTTCCAGTGTCTGAAATCCACACAGAAGTGGGAGGAATTTTAACCAATGTTGTATTGGACACAGCTACATCTACAGACGTAGTACCCGGAACTTCGTTTTGCAGAATTAGTAAAATTAAGAAAATCCCTGTCCTACCAGTACGAAATTGCCGAGTTATAGGTGCAGTGGGAGCAAAATCCCGGATCGTCAAGATACAAACGCTTATAGAGATAAAATTGGGAAATGTAGCTAAACAATGCACATTCCTTGTAGTGGAAAAGCTGTTAGTAGATTGTATTCTTGGCATTGGAACTTTGCAAGCCTGCAATTGCAAGTTGGACTTGGTAGAAGGAAAGGTGCATTTTAAAATCGAAGATCAATTTGTTACACTGATCTTACTGAGAAAGGAGGCAGTGTATGAGCGATATTTACGTGGTGCTGCTGTGCAGTTGATTTGTGCTGAAAATAATAATAGGTACCGAGTACCGATCAAGTCAATTCAAGTAGAGGATTTCAGACAAACAGTCGAACAGAAGATTGCTGAGTCGGATTGCCTAACGGATAGTCAGAGGGAATAATTATTCAATATATTAACAGAATATGAGTCAGTTTTCGATGAAAAGCCCGGAATTATTAGAGGATATGTTTGTAAATTACAGATTAAGCCCCATAAGACATTTTGCCGCACACACTATCCCATTCCCTGGCGATTAAAACAACCAGTTCAGGAAGAGATACAAAAAATGTTAAACTGGAATCTTATTGAACCGTCGAACAGCCCATATTGTTCTCCGTTGCTTGTTGTACCAAAGCCAGGAGGAAAAGTTCGATTGGTATTAGATGCAAGGGAAATTAACAAAATTATAGTACCTGTGCGCACACATCCGGAGAAAATCAATGAGTTAATACAGAAATTTCAAGATGTATCCTATTTAACCAGTATTGATTTGAGAAGTTCGTTCTGGCAAGTCCAGTTCGACAAGGACTCAAGAAAATATACTGCCTTTATATATGAAGGGAGAAGCTATCAGTTCAAGGTCGTCCCGTTTGGTCTCAATATCAGCTCTGGCGTTTTTATTTCTGCGTTGGACTATGCCCTAGGACCAGAACTACGTAGTCGAATAACAATTTTTGTGGACGATCTATTAATTGCCTCTAAAACTTGGGAGGAACATGTACAACTTATTAGGAGGATTTTTGCTGTGTTCAAACATACTGGTATAACTGCAAATCCAAGCACTAAACCGGCTCCTGAGGAAAGATGTACCATGGCAATGGTCTAATGATTGTGAAAAGGCTTTTTGTGAAATTAAGGATCAACTCATAAATGCTCCGTTATTATACCACCCTGATATGAATGTCGGATTCTGTTTAGCCACTGATTCATCAGATGTGGGATTAGGATATTGTTTGTTTCAAATTAGGCACATCGATGGTGTGAAAACCTTTTGTCCAATTGCATTTGCTAGCAGAGTTTTATCCACCTGTGAAAGAGCATATACCACTACGGAATTGGAAGCTTTAGCAGTTATTTGGTTTTTGAAAAGGTTTAATATTATGTATATGGCTCAAGGATAGCCGTTTATTATGACCACCAATCACTAGCCTTTTTACAAACTTGTAAGTTGCTGCATCCTCGCTTGACAAGGTGGACGCTGGCGCTGCAAGAATATCAGTTTCAAATTATTCATGTAGCCGGAAAAGAAAATATTATAGCTGACGCGTTGTCAAGATCTCCAGAAGGAATAACACCTGAACTGGACGTAAATAATAAGGCAGAATTTCCAGTGCTTCTTCTTCAAGAAAATAATTACAAGTTATATTATATTCATTTATGTAAGACAATGGCTCAGCTTCAGAAGAAGGATCGACGATGGAATGCTATAATACGACAATTCAATCAAAAAAACCCTATGGTCAATGTGGAATACTACCGGCTTCTGAATAAAATTTTATTTTTTAAATCTGGGAAGGCTGAGAATCCAAAGTGGTGTGTCTGCATACCCGAAGAATATGAACAATTAATTTAATTTACACATTTGACCTGGGGTCATGTTGATGTTGTAAAGTGTGCTAATAAGATTAGATATTATTGTTACTTCCCAAATATAAGGCGAAAAGTGCACAAAGTCAAACAGAAATGTGTTCTCTGTCAAAAGGCTAAGCCGGACAACAAGGGAAATAAAATTGCGCTTCACTCAAAAATACCTGAAGCATCAAGATCACTTATATCGTGTGATATTTGTGGACCACTTCCTAGAGCCAGAGGTGGTGTTAAGTACATTATTGGATTCTGTGATGTGTTTACAAAATATGTTAAACTATAACCTATAAAATCAATAACTGCAAGAGCTGCCGCAGTAAAGTTTGTAAATGACTACATTCCTCATGCAGGGATTCCAAAATCTATAATCTCTGACAATGCGAAGATATTTACTGGATATTTATGGAGAAAATTAGTATCACAACTAGGAACAAAACAGATATTTACATCTTGCTATCATCCACAAGGGAATTTAATTGAACGGGTTTTACGAGAACTAAACAGATTCATGAGAACGTACTGTCATGATAAACAAACTACCTGGATAAACTATTTGACCGAGTTTGAGCAGATTTATAATAATTTACCTCATAGTTCTACAAACTTTACCCCGAATGAACTGATGTTCAGAGATAACGAAAGAAACTTTTGGGTAGATAACTTGCCTAAACTCGAGGACACCAAAATGTCATGGGAAGAAAAAATTCGCAATGCTCTCATTAATATTACGGAGAAAGCAAGACAGCGAAAGGAAATCCATGATGTTGATGTTTCATCAAAGGGATTCAGACTTTCAATATCGGACAGAAAATTCTTTTAAGAAGACACATCAAGTCATCAAGGTTGAAGAAGACCATCAGAAAATGGAATCTAATTTATACAGGTCCATATATAATAGTTGATATACCGAATCCTGGTGCGTATTTATTAGCATATCCGGATTCTGGAAGAATAAAAGGATTATTTCCCCATGTAGACCTAAAGAGGTACTTTTAAGGAAAGTGTTTCAAATTAAATGAAAAGTCTGTATGAAGTATTCGGGTGTTGAAAAAAAAATTGAAGTGCGAAGGACTGTATGCCTCAGCTACTGTGATAGGTTAAATGACAGCATGCCAAGCATCTGTGATAGTTTAATGAACAGTAAGCGATTGCTTCTGTGATAGTATAGGAATATTTAGAAAAGTAAGTGAAACTGTAGCTATTGCTGCTGTGAAGACTTACGGGTTATCTGTCTACACGATGATCACCAAAGAAGCTTGTGCGTGTGAAATAATATACATTCATGGAGTGTTAATCTCCAGTGAGAATAAATTTACTGAAACTATATGATCGAATACGGCGCTTGCGTGTGAAGTTAGTATTTGTAAACTGACAGTTCACAGGAGAACAAATGAACTGAGTTAGGAAATTAGAATCGACTGCTACTGTCCACAGATATAAAGACTCGCTGGTTTTTTTGGCGCGAGCTAAATTCCATTCAAGAGAATTTAATTAACTAGCTTAGTGTGTGTTTATAAAAATTAGAGTTAATAAGAAAGTTCTTCATTTAATTTATAATAATGTGTCATTTTCCAGTTGGATTTGTTTATGGTTATATTGCATTCATATATGTTCATGAGAAAATGCGGCAATCGGAGTATAAAAGAGAAAATTTTGATCGTAAATCAATACTAACAAAGATTAATTGCAGGTGGAGAGGTCATGCAGCAAGATTTAATTAAACATTCTCTTTCAGCAAAATTTCATTTCAATCATGTATGAGTAAGATGTAATTTTTTTTTGGAAATTGTCTCAAATAATAAAGTTTTTAACATTCTGACATGCTATCCACATTCGTACTTGAAACCAAATTAGGAAAGATTCAGATCTACTTCCACCTGGAAAAGCCAACGAAAAAAAAAATTAAAAAATAAATAAAATAAATAAAAATAAATAAATAATAAAAACCAGGATTAGAACCTTACGGCTTACTCAAGAAGATGGATGAAATTATCCATGTTTTCAAAATTGTTTTCCGATCTGGAGATGTGATATTGTGCAACTACAGTATCGATTAAAACACCTAGTGTGGAAAGTATAAGACGAATGGATTTTCCCATTCCTCAGATGGAAGATTGGATGGATCAGGTCCATATTTGAGTTCAAAATGAATCTGGAGAAATTCGACTAACCCTTCTCTTCCAGGAATCTTTAATAGTTGACCATTCCTTAGACGAATTTCGATTGTTTCATGCCACAATCCTGAGTACCTGTTCCTGAGGTTCCTTCTGGTCTCTCAAATCCGTTACGTCTCCTGTCCGGTACGCCAATGCGACGCCTGTCCTCCGTGCCCTGTCCCATGTTCCTGTTCGATCAGTTTCACCGCAGTTCAGCAAGACATCGATGAAGAAAATTTTTCAGAAGATTGTAAAAAATTTGCATGTGTAAAGATTTTTTTTTTTTTTGCTATGAGGCAGATTTTATCTTTCCTATGAATTCTAGAATATCTCTCAAATTTCTAAATTATTCTGTCTTTCCTATCATCTGTGATACCTAGTTGGGGTCTAAGCCTCCAGGTTTTCCGGGGTTTCCCTGTGAAGGCCAGTTCCTGAATAGGTAGACCTGATTAACAACTATATAAGTCCATCTTCCCTTGTTGTGTACGTGGGATGCGGGTATGCCCCAGTACACGTGAGAGCAACAACTAGGTATCTAGGTAACGAAGATACCAAATCTCTTTCAATTCTTGTGATCAAAAAAATCTTACTAACTTCTTAAAATTTATAGGAACGTATGTTCCACAAATTCTAACGAGTTAGCTAAGCCAATAGTTAGCTCGCAAAGTGGATACATATCAACTTTGATCGCTGCGAGGGGCGATGTAATGTCTCTTGCAGCGGTCTCTCCGCGATATTTTCAGAAAATTTTATAATTTATATAACTCAGTACATATCTCGAAATATCTCTTCTTATCTTACCGATTATCAATGCAAAGTAGCTCCAAGCCCAATTATTGCTTGCAGCGTCCATTTACTCCATGGAATAGCTTCTCTGCTATCTATGTTTTCTCTTACGAAAAGAAAGAAGGAATTCTTGCCGATTAGTCGTGAAAGAAGGAGGATGTATATGTATGTATTGTTGAGGTAGTCGATATCTTGATGAGTTTCTGTATGAGAAGGAATTTAATACATGAACTAAACTAAAGTAAGTGTGTTCGCGTATTATTTAACTGATTATTATTGACAGTGTCTGCTTACTACGCTGTGTTGCACGGGATCAGTGGGGAACGTCTGATTTACACTGGACGAACCTGCCGTTTTGTACGCTCAAGATAGCCAGTTACTTCAAATAAATAGGCTAACACGGTCTTACCAGCAGATCTCCGGTCTTCCCCATGTGATCACCGAAAGTTAATAATTATTACAAATGTTTCCAAGAGATCGACTGACAATTTTCGTCGCACCGAGACTTCTAAATTGCTTCACTGCCTTATGGAATCTAAGTTAAGCTCAATTTGATCAGGACAGAACAGTATTGAACTGTGTGAATGTGATAAGCCTGCTTTGTGATTGAAAATTTCCTTAACATACGCATGTTTTTACTGTCCAGATCACTGAAGCTACATCAGGCCGGTGTGAGAGAGGTTTTTAAATTTTAGATCCCACAAAAAAAAATTAAAACTTGTCCTGTAGGCGTAGCCATGTTTTCACTGCATGACTGACACTGTCGTCCTCTTCAAAGTGTGTTCCCCGTATAAAATCTGTAAGCGGCCCAAGGAGATTGAAGTTCGAGAGTACCGGGTGTGGACTGTAGGGTGGATGAGGCAATGATGTCCAACCCAATTTGGCGATGTGTTCCCGGGTTCTCAGTCTGGTGTGTGGGCGTACATTATCGTGTTGGAGCAAGATTTTCTGCTGCATCTTGTCCAATCGAACTCGTCGGAAACGGGTCTTGTGTTTATTCAGATTCTTCAAGTATGCCTCTGAATTGATGGTTGAGCCCCTTGGAATCACATCCACGGGAATGACGGCATCACAATCCCAGAAGACTGTCACCATCACTTGTCCGGCAGAGAATGTTGTCTTGAATTTCTTCTTTTGTGGTCGATGAAGATGATGCCATTCCACGGACTGCCTTTTTGTTTCCGTCACAAAGTGGTGCACCCTGCTTTCGTCCCCCGCAACGATCCGTGACAGAAAGGCCTCTTCGTCGTCCTCAAAACGCTACAACGATTCAGGTGAAATTGCGTTCTTTGAATCTTGTGATCCACTGTTAGCAGTCGTGAAGCCCATCGTGAACAGCTCTTTGAATATCCGACAGTCTCGATCATTGCAGACGCACTTCCAATGCTCACCGACAATTGTAGAGCCAACTGTCGTGTTGTGATGTGCCGGTTGGCAATGATAATGCACGATTCAGAAAGTGTGGAGCAGTGGCTGTGACAGGACGTCCCGAGCGTGGCTACCATGGAGCTCTGTTTTTGCATTTCCTGAGGCTTTAACTTTCTTTGCCGATCACCCAACTGTAGTCCTATCAACTGCAGCATTGCCATACACTGCACACAAACGTGTATCGATATTCACCACGGTTTCTTTTTCTGCACACAAGAATTCAATAACAGCACGCTGCTTGTAACGTGAGTCGTATGTAGACGCCATTTTGACGCTGTACTACGGCTCGGCCAATTGCCAGAACGGTTCGAAACTTAACCGGTGCACAGAACAAACATCAAATATGAAGCACCAACAAGGACGTTTGTCTATGTATATTAATGGATTTTTTTTGATGTGGAGCATTACTCATTGAACGACCCTCGTAAATACTGTAGTGTACCTAAGAATCAGAGGCACTGTTATGAAGCGAGAATGTTATGAAACAGAGACATTATTGTCAAGGAATATATTTGATTCTGCGCTGAGGAACATGGTAGCGAAGTAATGTAGATAATTTTTATTTTGTATGTTACTCAAGAGTTGGAGAGAAATTGACACTCACCAGAGAATAAGACGGGAGTTTACATCTTAACTACTGTCTTATCAAGTTATTTCTAATCTTATAGACCAGTTACAGAACTTCTAGGACGACGTGATGTGAAGACTAAAAGACAACGCAATGGACCTGGACTGCATACACGATGACTCATCTCGAACGCAAGTGACTGTGACGTGAAAACTGTTTAGCTCTTCACCGGGATAATACCTGTCGACACTCGTCGATAACATTCACTCGATCTTCGCAATACATTACAGTATACAACGAGTATAGTCTGGTCGATTTTAAGACAGAGTATTCATCATTACAAAATACAACACCAAATACAACATGTAAAACAAAATAAAGAAACAAAACAATAACAAGAAAATATTTCTGCTTCCCTGCACACGCTATTTAATTCGTACCAGAATGACATATTGTTCCCTTCCTCCCTTTCCGTAAATGTTTTTGTACTTCTTTCGTCAATCAGTCTTCTGTTGCCCAAGGTTTATTTGCCATTAGCTTCCTTGTATCTTCGTTTTCTGCCCAATTTCTTAGACTACCCATTTCAGAGAAGTCATATACTCTTCAACTAAAGTGCCAACTGTGGTATTCATTACCTCAGTATCTACAGTCTTAGAGACCTTCATACACACCTTATCATTCTTCAGTCTACTTCTTCCGACGTTGATACTTCTGGACGATTACCTTTAAACTTGAGTCTATCCTTCACTTATAGCAAATTGCGATCTGAGTCTACATGTATCTTCTGCTCCTAGGTATTCGTTAAACAAGGGGTGCGGTCTTTAATTAACATCGAAGACTAATTGAGTTGTGCAATAAATTTCAGCTAGTAACAGCGAATAGTCTATTCAAGAATCACAAGAGGAGGAGGTACAATTGGGGAAGCTCGCGAGATACTAGAACATTTCAGTTAGATTATTTCACGGTCAGACAGAGATTCCGAAATCAGGTACTGGATTGTAAGCGTGTCCACGAGCAGACATAAACTCAGATCACAATTTAGTAGTGATGAAGAGTGGGCTGAAGTGTAAGAGAGTAGTCAGCAAGAGTCAATACGCAAAGAAATGGCATACGGAAGAACTAAGGAATGAAGAGGTACGGTTGAAGTTCTCTGAAGCTGTAGATACTGCTACGATGAGTAGCTCGGTAGTTCACATGAAGAGGAATGGACGTCTCTAAAAAAAAGAGCAATCACAGAAGCTGGAAAAAAAGCATAAGTACAAAGAAGATAGCTGCGAAGAAACCATGGTAACAGAAAAGTAATTCAGCTGATCGATGAAAGAAGGAAGTGTAACGATGTTCAGGGAAATTGAGCAACAAAGAAATACATTTCACTTAGGGATGAAATTAACAGGGAACATAAGATGAAATGTCTACATAAAAAATGTGAAGAAATCGAAAAAGAAATGGATGTCGGAAGGACTGACTCAGCATACAGAAAAGTCGAAACAAAGCGCAGTGGTACTTTCACTGTGAAATGAAGATGAGAGAGCGGGTAGCCGGAAAGAGTACACTGAAGGCCTATTTCAGGAGGAAGATTTATCTGATGACGTGATACAAGGACAAACAGAAAGCGATATTGAAGATATAGGAGATCCAGTATTAGAATTTATAAGTGCATTGGAAGACTTCAGGTCAAATGAAGAAGAAGTGGTAGATACCATCAGAATTTCTAAAATAATTGGGGGAAGTGGCAACAAAACGATTATTCACGTTGCTGTGTGGAATATACGAGTCTGACGATGTATCTTCCGACGTTGGGAAAATATCATCCACACAATTCCGAAGATTGCAAGAGATGACAAGTTCGAGAATTATAACACAGACAGCTTAACGGCTTACGCATCCAAGTGTCTGACAAGAGCAATATACAGCACAATGGAAAAGAAAATTGGGGACGTGTTACATGACGATCAGTTTGGCTTTAGGGAGGTACAGGCACTAGAGAGGCAGTTCAGATGTTGCGCTTGATAATGGAAGCCAGACCGAAGAAAAATCAAGGCACGTTCGTAGGATTTATCGACCAGGAAAAAGCATTCGACAATGTCAAATGGTGCAAGATTTCGGAATTCTGAGGAAATTAGGGGTAAGCTACATTGAGAAACAGATAATATACAGCACGTACAAGAGTCAAGAGGCAATAATAAGAGTGAACGACCAAGAACAGGCCGGCCAGGGTGGCCGAGCGGTTCTAGGCGCTACAGTCTGGAACCGCGAGACCGCTACGTCGCAGGTTCGAATCCTGCCTCGGGCATGGATGTGTGTGATGTCCTTAGGTTGGTTAGGTTTAAGTAGTTCTGAGGTCTAGGAGACTGAAGACCTCAGATGTTAAGTCCCTGAATGCTCAGAGCCATTTGAACCATTGGAACCAAGAATAAGGTGCTCGGACTGAAAAGGGCTTAAGACAGGGATGTGGTCTTCCACTCCTACTGTTCAATCTATACGACGAAGAAGGAATGAAGGAAATAAATGAAAGATTCAAGAGTGGGAATAAAATTCAAGGTGAATAATATAAATGATAAGATTCGCCGATGACACTGCTAACGACAGTGAAAGTGAAGAATTATAGAAACTGCTGAATGGAATGAACGGTCTACTGAGTACAAAATATGCATTGAGAATAAATCTGAGAAAGACGAAAGTAATGGGAAGTAGCAGAAATGAGGACAGCAAGATACTTAACATTACGATTGTTGGTCACGAAGTAGGTCAAGTTAAGGGGCTCCGGAAAGGCTCAAAATCATGAAAAGTTCAATTTTTCCTTTTTTGCGTTTTCTGAATCTGCAGACTATTACCTTTTAATAGATATATAACTTATTCAATTCCGAAGACTACAACTATTTTTAAATTTTTTTTGAAATGTGTTCTACATGGGCGTGACCCACTGTGGCGCTGTTAAACTGCTGTCAAATGGTGTTATTATTAACGTCCGTGTTCATCAGGTACATTTTAGTGATGTGAGATAAAGTATGTGTTGTGGCTAACCTGTGATGGTTCAATATATATCGCTGGTGTGATTGTCGATTGTTTCATGTTTATTTACTCTGTCGTTATCTCGAAAATATTCGTAATTAATTCTGTTTCTTGAGTCTCTGTTTTGTTGAAGTATAATAATGAGTAGAAGTAAAGTTATTAGAAATCCTCTGAAGGCTTTTAAGAAAAGGAGAAATGTTGGAAAGCCAAAGGTATGTGTTATTACTGTAAACAATAAAGACGATGAAAATCCCCAACATAGCTTGTGTCCCAAAGAAGAAGACAGTTGGTGTAAATATAACAAAGGATTGCTAACTGGTGAAGTGTACACTCATAAGCCTAGTCTGCCTCATGCAATAATGGAGGTGATAAAACCTATTTTCAGAGACTTAGCAGCACCTGAACTGTTGAAAAAGTGTATTCACGGAAAAACTCAAAACCCCAATGAAAGTGTAAATAGTGTTATATGGTCGAGAATCCCCAAGACTGTATTTGTTGGAATAGAAACACTTCACTTTGATGTGTATGATGCTGTTGCGACTTTCAATGATGGCAACATTGTAAGGTGCAAGGTATTTAGAAATATGGGAATGAAGATAGGCTCTAACATGGTGCGAGCGATGCTTGCTTTAGACAAGGAACGCCTTCGGGCTGCAGACAGGGCTGTAAAGAGTCTAGAAATACAAACAAGAGTAAACAGGAGGAGGAACAAGAGGAAGCTGGAGGAGGAGTTTGCAGAGGAGGAAGATAATCCATCCTATGGACCTGGAATGCACTAAAAAGTTAATCCAATCTTTGTCGCTGGATTAGCAAAACTTTTATTTTCTCATACTAATTACATGTTTTCTAAGGATCTTCCAAACATATTTGTTTCAAACTTTCAGTAAATGTTACACAGTACCTTCTGCATAATTTAACACAGCCTTTTTCAAAAAAACTGTATATTTTTGAATATATAAATAAAAAATTGCAAAAAAGTTGTGAATTTTCATTACAATTGAAAAAAAATCATCTTTAATAACTGAACTAAAATTTTGGAAAATCCCTGTGTTAAGTTGTAGCCCATATTCCAATAAATAATCTGTAAAAAGTTCAACTTCCTACCTCAAATACTTTGTGAGGAAAGATGTAATTTATAAGCGTTATTTTAACATTGCAAGTATAGGGCGTTCCGGAGCCCCTTAAGGAATCCAGCAATCTAGTCAGCAAAATAACCCATGACGGACGGAACAAGGAAGACATCAAAAGCAGGCTAGTAATGGCAGAAAGAGCATTCCTGGCCAAGAGAAGTCTACTAGTATCAAACATAGACATTAATTTGAGGAAGAAATTTCTGAGAATGTGCTTTCGGTGCACAACCTTGCATGGTAGTGAAACCTAGGCTGTGGGAAAACCGGGGCAGAAGGGAATCGAAGCATTTCGGATGAGGCGCTATAGACCAATGCTGAAAATTAGGTGGACTGATAAGGTAAGGATTGAGGAGGTTCTTCGCAGAATCGGAGAGGAAAAGAATATAGGGGGAACACTGAGAAAGAAGGGGGGACTGGATGACAGGACATCTGTTAATACATTGGTCAATATCTTCCATGTTACTGGAGGGGGCTGTAGAGGGTAAAAACTGTAGGAGAAGAGAGAGATTGGAATACATCCAGCAAATAACTGCGGAGATAGGTTGGGAATATGCTGGCACTGAAGAGAAATTTCAGTATATGATTTCGGAATCTTTGTCTGACCATGATATAACTCAGCTGGAATCCTCCAGAGTTGTGGTGTTGCTCTGATAGCAGACTACATTGTTTTTGAACACGGCAGACTGAACGAACTCCCGTATGAAATTTGGCGCCAATTTGTATAAAGTCCAGTATTAATATTTAAAGTTTGGCCGATAAAAAAAATTATCTAACAATGGTGAAGCCATAACCCATCCTTGTATCTTTGTACTTAGAACTTAATTTATTACAAATTAATTCGTAAGAGATAAAAAACTGACACATCACGGTGAAATTCACCTGTTCACTCGGCACTTTAATTTCTTCCCATTACTTTTAGTTTCAACTAGATCGTGATATCTATCCTTGAAATACTGGTCGCGAGTTTGCTATAATGAGCTTCGATTAATAGATATAAGATCTGCAACAACGTCTTTGCTTGGATACAGAAACAATTTTACATCTTTGGGGAGACAGTTTACTCTCGACCATAGGAATCTTTCGCAGTTTACTGCTCATGTGGATCTTCTTGTTCGAAAGAGAGTTCGAAGTTATTTTACATTCCAGTCCGTTTTGTTCTGGGTTACGTTGGATGCTAGTCGCTGGAACTGTGGTTGTGGAGAAGACTCCTTTTGTCTGGTGGAGGTCCATGCTGTCGGGCAGACTGTACAATGAGTTAAGAATTGAGTGAGATCACTTCAGTTTACTCGCCGCTGTGAAGCTTAGTTATTGTGGCGAGGTTAAACTGGCATTCCTCGGAGATGTGATCAGTCCGTGAGTAGAAATAAAGCATGTGCTTGCCCTGACAGAAGTTAATGTATGGCGTGTCCGTTCCTTCGGATATGTCCGAAGGTGAGGACGTTCAGTTGATCGCTTCAGTCCAAATACACACTACATTCGAACTCTGGCGGCAATCGACGAAATCCCGCGAGTAATGAGGATAATGGGCAAGGGTCACTACGTCCGTAGGGTGTGGATAATTCGAGCGTTCGGCCCTGACAGGAGGCGTGCTGGGGTAGTCTGCGCAATTGCGATGACCACTGTGTCCAGATGGCGCAGTGGTCAGCGCATCTGCCTAGTGAGCAGGAGATCTGGTTTCGAATTCCAGTCCGGCACAACTTTTCAACTTTCCTCATTGATTTAAATCGATGCACACTAGCAGCTAAAACCATTCATTTCTTTGTGCCTTAAATAGAAGTTTGTAGGGTGCTCATATTGAGGAAGAATTCGATGGCCAAAAATGCTTCTGATAAGGGAGGAGTGTAGCTACGCGATGTAGAGATGGAGCCCGATGGCGAATTCCGGAAGCAAGTCAGCGTCGACAAGCTAAGCACTTACAAAACACCAGCGACTCAGCAACTGCGATCCAGGCGATGATGCAATAACCGGCGCTTCCAGACATTTCGACGGTGCTTGGCAGGCAGTGTACGTCACCTAAACCGCAGAAAGACCGGTCTTGTTTTGTATAAAAGAATGCCGTCTGGCCAGGCTGTGATGTCAACACAGCCAGGTTGCGAATGGACGTCCGCTGTGTGATGGCTTCCTGCTGCAGGCTGCTGCCACCTAGGGTCGAACCGGTGCCCTCCTAGTCATCGAGCCGTGGCCCTTCTGTAAGCGCCCGACATACGCCAAAGCTGGGAGATATAAAACCGATCCACTAGCAGCGTAACAACGTAAGCGTGCCGCAAGAGGCGCAGCAGTACCGAGGTACGACGACAATGCCAGGCCTTAGCAAGACAGAGAGCAGACACCGCCGTCCTTGTGACATCGCTTCCTGCCACCGGAGGCCACAAGATCGAAGCCTGACGACGCCTGTGGGAATGTGAATGCTGACGGAGCCATCAGGCAGCGCGACCAGACGAGATCGTGCTTCTGTAACTGCTGTGGCTTGTTGGGGTCATGAAGAGTTTACATATATGCCGTCTCTCTTGCTGCTGCCTTAACTCCCGTAGCACTTGCCAACGCTTCCGACCCACAATTTCCGTGTGGGAGAGCCATCGCCGTCCTGTCCAACAGAAGAACGTCGCTTTCGCCCCTCCATAGCGGCCAATGCACCCGGGTCCGCTTTATTTTGGTGCCCAGTGTGTCATAGGCGACGCCAAGCGACGTACATACGACTGTCCATCTTGCTTCACCTCTACAGGGTGAGTCATTAACTTTGCTACCAAGAATAACTCCGAAAGTATGATAGGGGCTGAAAAGTTTGTGGGACGAAATTTTAATGGGACAACGGGGACCGTAGCGGCCACGCGGTTCCAGACTGAAGTGCCTAGAACGGATTGGCCACACCGGCCGGCAACATTTGTCCCACAAACTTTTCAGCTCTTATCATACACTGCTGGCCACCATAAATGCAACACCAAGAAAGACAAGAGGTAGCACAACAAAATTTATTTTGTAGATAACATGTTGACCAAATATCAAATGATTACGTTTACAGACGTCTGTGACATGTGGTTCCTGCCAGAATCAGTAGCCAGAGTAGCCGCCGTTGTTGGAGATCACCACTGCCACACGTCTCGGCATTGAGTCAAAGAGACGTTGGATGTGTTCCTGGGGTACAGCAGCCCAAGCAGCTTCCACACGTTGCCAAAGATCATCTGGTGTGGCAGCTGGGGATGTAATCGGGGTCACTCGTTGAGCAACCATGGACCACATGTTTTCTATCGGCGAAAGATCCGGAGAGCGAGCCGGTCAGGGAAGCAATTCAATCTGGTTATTGACGAAGAACCTTTGGACAATGCGTGCCACGTGTGGTCGCGCATTATCCTGTTGAAATATGGCTGTGGCCGAGCCCTGAAGGTAAGGAAGGACAACTGGCTCCAGCACCTCGGATATGTAGCGCCGGCTATTTAAAGTACCGGCAATGCGTACTAGAGGCGTGCGAGAGTAATATCCAATACCGCCCCATACCATAATACCCGGTGCAAGACCAGTGTGGCGGTGCATAATGCAGCTGTCCAGCATCCTCTCTCCACGGTGTCTTCACACTCGAATCCGACCATCGTGGTGCTGCAGACAGAAGCGTGCCTCGTCAGTAAAGACAACGTCATCCCATTCTGCCGTCCACATCCGTCTGTCATCACACCATTGGCGACGGAGACGTCTGTGGTTCTGCGTCAATGGTAGACGAAGCAATGGACGTCTTGCGGACAGACCACTCTGCTGTAAACGGCGTCGAATGGTACGCGCAGACACTGGATGATGCGTTACAGACGCAATGTGCTGTGCTATGGTTCGGGATGTCACTGAGCGATCCGTCACTGCCATGCGCACAATTTGCCTATCAGCACGTGCAGTGGTGCACCGAGGTGAATGCGATCGACCACGTCGGTCCGTCGTACCCTCCTGCATCCAACGGTCACATATTATCCGCATTACAGTTGTTTGGTTTCGTCCAACACGACTAGCGATTTCTCTGTATGATAATCCACAATCTCGGTAAGCCACTATCCTTCCTCTGTCGAACTCGGATACTTGATCAAAAGATGTTCGCTGTTGTCTACGAGGCATAACTGATCGTCTTGTGAAACAACCACAAGGTAAACACACGTGCCGAACGTACACTCGTCGAAATCGCCAAGCCTTAAATGGCGCTATGAGGTGGCGCCACAGGCGCGCGTGATGTGCGTCTGCGCCAAAATTCTAATCAGTTGCATATCTCATCGCTGCAAACTCATGGTGTAAATTTCACTCGATTCGGATGCTTCCTTCAGGGTGTTGCATTTACGGTGGCCAGCAGTGTACTTTCGGAGTTATTCTAGGTGACAATAGTTATTGACTCACCCTGTATATTTTGGTGTCAGAAGCGGGTAGCGAATCAGGGCTGTAATGACCGCTACGCAGGGTTGGAACAGCCCTTCTATTAGCGGTCAGGACGTCGGTGGCTCTGCCATCTTGGCATACTGGGTGTAAAGAGTTGGCTAGGGGTACAGGAGGCTGTCGGTTGTGAAGGTGGCTGCAGCAAGACGGCCGGCGTGCATGTAAACTTACGGCAATGCAGGCAGCTGACGTCCTCGACAACCACCTATACTTCGAAAGAAGCACACCTTGCCGTTTTCAAGTCGCAACTGCAGCAAGCAAACGCTGTGTAAAGACATCTAAAAACTCGACTTACAGAGAAACTGGGGAGAGGTAGTACACACGCACACTGTAGACATGAACGGCATCATACAAACCAACGTATGCTGACTTCAGAAGTTATCGACAGTGACATTAAATTTGTTTAGTGTCTCTCTACAGTTCGTATAGTTCTAGTCCCTGTCTGGTTCTGAAAATTATGCACAAAGTCTGTGAACAGACACTAGTATAACTGATACATGCCACTACATTTTAACTCCAATGGTTAATCTTGAGTGCACAATTCACACTTCTGTTCACTGTTCACAGTCCACTCACTGCTCCATGAAAATTTTTCTGTACTGTACCACTGACTCTCCAGGTAAAGCTCGTCCATAAAAAACTTACGCCTAAGACATCCACTTGTCCATTCTGCAGCAGTGTTAAACCGCCCCTTACGAAAAGGGTTTTTGGATTCTAGGAGGCATCCAACAACATTATTAAACTATGTAGTCACTCTTCCTCACGTTCTAACGTAATAACCTTAAAAGCGTATTACTCGTCCCAACCTATTTATCGTACTTCACAAAATGATCAACATGTTGACACAGATAACACCAAGAACACTATACACGCCGCAAAATATCATAATTAGACATCCCATCTAGAAATTCTGTTAACATACTACCTAATCGCTTACTTTAACTAGAGGAAACGTTTTCCTTTCTACTTCTATGCAAGCCTCTTGCACAAATGCAGCTTCTTATATGACTTGGAAATGGAGAAAATAGAAAAAAATTAAAACAGGGAAATAAATGTTTTTGGCCGTTGAAAAAGTTGAAAACGAATTAGAAGAGCATATTATTACATTTGAAGAGGTGATGTTCGGTTTAAGCATGTCAGACGAAAAACTACTTCGATATTGAAGAACGAAACGGATTGCTCATTAATTTAAATGCAAAAGAAGCTATGACAGGCAAAAATGGACTGAAGGCGTCCACCCGAGAAATATCCTTCATGCTTAGCCGAGGAGCCTGTGAGCAGAAAAGCAGCGCAAGCAAAAAAAAAAAAAAAAAAAAAAAAAAGAACTGAAGCAAAGGAGAAGAAATCTAAAACTACAGCTTCACCAGAGGAAAGGACGTTCTATGCAGACTCTGCAAGGAAAGATCCACGAGATTCATTATGAAAATGGAGGAATGGTATAGCGAGTTGTACGAGCAAGGTCGAGTGGAAGAAACGATCACATGCAGGAAATGAAAAATCTTGATTCATGCAGGACGTCCATTAACTACTTGAATTCAAAAAAAGGGGGAAGGTCCGGAAAAATCTCATTTATGTAGTGGAGGAGGGCAATAGCGAGTTGTACGAGCAAGGTCGAATGGAAGAAATGATCACATGCAGGAAATGAAAAATCTTGATTCATGCAGGACGTCCATTAACTACGTGAATTCAAAAAAAGGGGGAAGGTCCGGAAAAATCTCATTTATGTAGTGGAGGAGGGCAATAAAAAACTCAAGTCAACCTTTTAATTCAGAGAACATACATTATTATAACATAGCATTTTGTTTTACAAAATTACTCCTGAGAATAGATAATATTTAAATGCCCACCAATCCTTATGGCCTCCTGAAGTGAACATTTTACACGTGAACTTCACCAATTTGATACAAGTACCACACAAGTGTCCGATTTCATTCTGGGAGTTCTCTGCTGCGCCGGTCTGCATCAGACAGTTAGTCATGATATTATGCAAAGCATATAAAGCTGATGTTATTTTGTTCAACATAAATTTGTATCAAATCTTCTACAGTGCATCTGTTATTCGGCATGTCAACATGTCGAAACACCATGTGAGAAGGAAGTTAATTGTTTGTGGAAGGAAGCTTATCTAACTTTCAGCAACAAGGATTCTCTTAATGATAATATAAATCAACAGATTGAAAAGTTATGCTGTCATTATGTTCAGAGGAATGTACAAACAATGTTCTCTTTCATTTTCAAAATAAGTAAAGGTTCAGTGAAACACAATGTATATAGTATGTTATATGTATGCATTTGTGTATGTCCAGGATCTCCTCCCAAAATGCTGGATGAATTTCAGCGAGATTTGACAGAGAAACAGCAAGCCTTAAAAGTATCAGCAGAGTGGATCTTATAACTGCTACAGGAGCAGAAATACAGGCAAAAACGCGTTTCTTCCTGCCTATGGTGTATAGGCTGCCTTGGACGACGATCATGTTGTTTGGGAGCAGTGTCGGCCTGCCAAATCAACCTGCTTTGCAAGGCAGTCTACATGTCAGGGGCGAGAAACAGTTTTCTGGGCTGCAACATTTAGGCTACCGAGCATGACAGTCATGTTGTGTTGGAGTGGTACTGGGCTGCTTTATCAACCTACTTTGCATGATGGCCTGGACATCAGTGGTAAATAAATGATTTTAAAGTCCCTGATGTGTATCCTGCCCTTCATGACAAGTATGTTACAGGAGTAGTATTGGCCAGCTTTATTGACTGATGTGCCGATGAGCATGGGTGGGGACAGGCCTAGGTGTAGAGAGTGAGGCGGAGGAGGAAATAGACAGAGAGAGGATAGGAGAGGGAAATGTGTGAGGCAGGTGTAGAGAGGTAGTGTGCAGGTGGAACAATGCGGGGAGCAGGAATTGGCAAGAGAGAAGAAGATGTAATTAGAGAGAGAGAGAGAGAGAGAGAGAGAGCGAGAGAGGAAGATGTGGTCAGGGAAAGAGAGTGGAGGAAATGGGAAAATAGCGGGGGAGGAGGAGATAGAGTGGGAAATCACTGCATATCCCAGAATACTACAGTTGCTGTATAGCAGGGCTTCACAACATACGTGCTCGCGGAGCAAGCTGTGAGCAGCAAGGCGCGAGCACGGAGCAGCGCGAGCACGCTATCCCCACTACCGGACCAGAGCAGAGAGTGGGGAGAGTCACGTGGGGTACACAACAGCTGCCGCCAGTCGATGTAAATCCGCGGCCACCTGCAGGGATATCACTCACGAATTATTATTGCGACAAATGAAACAAATAAAGGAGAATGTACACGTGCCACATAATTTTATTAGCTTAGTGTATACCTCTACCATCTGTAGACACTGAAACTAAAGAATTCCACGACAATCCTATATTTTCAACACTTTCTTCAACACTACTTAAAATATCACCTCCGGTTGTAGTGTTCTTCATGGCTACTACATCGAGGAGCTCCTCCCTCACCTGAAGATCTCTGTTAACACCTCTAATAAATATGGCAAGCTGCGCTGTTCCAGTGATATCAACACTTTCGTCCAGAGCTAGAGAATACGCCATAAAATCTTAACAAATATTTGCAAGCTGGCTCTGGACGTCGTCTGCCATGTCCTGTATGCGACACATAATGGTCATGTTGGATAATGGCACAATCCAAAACTGTTGAACTTGAGATGGACACAAATGTTCCGCAGAAACTACCAAACATTCTTTTATTAAATCGCCATCAGTTAAGGGGCGCAGGGATTTTGCTAAAAGCAAAGCAATTTTGTAACCCACTCTGAGAACTGCCTCAGTTGATTTTTCTTCGTCATCCAGATCTTCTTCGGATAGCTTCCTTTTATGTTTAATAACTTCCGGTGCACGATCTGGTAGTCTTTCGCGTGGTACGACATATAATGTCGCTGCAAATTAAATTTCGTAAAAGAATTCAGCGTTTTGTGACATAATAAACATTTTGCAACACTATCTTTTTCAGTAAACAGATACAATTCCTCCCAATGGGGGTTGAACTGCGAAAGCATGGTTGGGGTTACACAATGGCGACTTCACATGATTCTTAACCAGCGAAGTGACTGTTAAGAGCTGATCGTAGTACTTTAAACGTTACACAGTCGGCGCGAATTCAATAGGCACGCTGCGGCCCTATTCAAACGTGCGCGCGCATTTCCCCTCCCTCCCCACCCTCTGTACTCCGGGACCTTGCAGCTGCTCGTGAGCACGTGCCTGAGCAGACGCGAGTACTCGCGCTCAAAACCGGCCAGTTGTTAAGCCCTGCTGTATAGGATGACTAAGAATTAATTTAGCCTCCAGCAGTGCAGAAAGGTGTGCAGAGATTTACATATCTTGTATATCTTGTGTCTATAAACATTTCTTGTGTTAGTATTATTGGTAACTCGAGTCTGCATTCCAGGTAACGCACGTAACGGACAATAATTACCCCCGGGCATGTCTGTGAACTGCGTCGCTGTTGATTCAAAAGGTAGAGTGCAGAAGGGTAGATACAACTTTGTGAAACAGCATGTCGTCGTTTCTTGTGACTTATTGAGGTAGATTGGGCGTGGACTCGTCTGCTCGCTCTTCAGTTTGCAGCCTTACGAAGGAGCGGAAAGCATGGCCACAATACGGCGACCTGCCTCCCCTCACGCAACTGCCTAAAACGTTTCTGTAGGTATGAGAATTGGGAAACAAACTTTTCTTTAAGTAACGTTTGAATTTGTATTTAAAACTTGGAAGATCGGAGACGTTATAAATAGCAGTCACTTTACGTAAGTTCAAGGTACCTAATTTGGCTTCAATTAGAAACAGAACTGCCAAAATTTAAAATAATTCCTCAACTGATTATTTTCATATAAAGTTGGATTGAAAACTCTGTATACTTTTTATTCAGTTATGCCTGGCCGGACGTAAAAGACATCGTTGGCAGTAAGTTAATAATTGACTAAGCGCATGCAATTTAAACAGCCGCGCTGTATGAACATTGACTCAGAATCTATCTGGTTATTATCTGTTCCACAAAAAGTAAAGTTACCTTCTGAACAAGGCTAATACATTAAGAAGATTCGACTGTGGCTGTTATGGCCTGACCGAATGTTCTAGTCAACATAATGCTACCAAATATTGATAAGCTACAAATATTGTTAATTTTTATCGATAGGAGATACTGCCATACTCCTCGAAATAAAACAAGTCATTATATTAGTTAATTATTATTCAACTAATGAAATTACGCTAGTGGGTTAAAGCTGATGCTTACATGCATGGCTCAAGATACCGGAGGGAAGAGAACAATAGTCGGTAGTCGTCTTTTATTGTCCATCAAAGATGTAAAGTTCACTGGTGCTAGATCAATCATATTATTCCTTTGATTTTCATACAATTACAATTCATGTTAGGGAAAAATGATAAAACCAATAATTATCACTGTCCAATGCACTATTCATAAACCATGATTTTGTAGAGAAATTTCTAAGTCCATGTGGAGGCACTACACGCCCTTCACCCCTCTACCCCCATCCTATTACACCCTTATAACACAATTTAGACGTTAATGCAGGTCCACTCCATTTTGATGTGGTACACACATTTAATATTTGTTCTGAATACACTTCATTTAAAATTAAACATTAATTTCATTGCATCAGAACTCATTTTTAATAATCTGCAAGGTATAAACTATTATACCTAAAGAGAAAATAATTAGGAAATGTTATCTAGTTTAATTTTTTACTGAGTAACATTTTCGCTAGAAGCCACGATTTTAGAGTTATTAAAAAAAATGCAAAAAAGTGATCTTTAAACGCTACCACCCCAAAGCTTACACCCAACCCATCACAATTTTTAGTGTGTTACTCATGGCCCACCCTCCTACCACTGTATAAAAATATGCGGCTACAAGTTTTTTCTCCTAATATTCCTTCGATAGCTGGACTATAGGAGTGCGATACAGTAACGTAAAATAAATGTAAAGTTCGCACACAGGTCAGGCACTCTGTGGACGTAAAACCGTATCTCTACTAGCGTAGGCCCTTGGAGAACTCATGTGCTGAGCCTTTACTGTTGTACTTCTGATAAACGAATTTCAGCTGTGTTTGTTTCTGTATTATCGTACTTCCTAAATGTTGTATTCTATTTTAAATGTAAGTTATGACAGCTTTATCGGAGCGAACGTAGTGTGATATGTACAATGATAAGTTAGACGTAAGGGAGGATGTGATGGGCCCAACTTTGTTACCGAGCGAGGTGGCGCAGTGGTTAGCACACTGGACTCGCATTCGGGAGGACGACGGTTCAATCCCGTCTCCGGCCATCCTGATTTAGGTTTTCCGTGATTTCCCTAAATCGCTTCAGGCAAATGCCGGGATGGTTCCTTTGAAAGGGCACGGCCGATTTCCTTCCCCATCCTTCCCTCACCCGAGCTTGCGCTCCGTCTCTAATGACCTCGTTGTCGACGGGACGTTAAACACTAATCTCCTCCTCCTCCTCCCAACTTTGTTAACTGAAATAAACAAGTAAATAAATAAAGTAATTCATTAATTAAATTGTTGATGTGCCAATAGAGAGGAAAGGTCAAACATTGAAGACGATCTGCACGGAAGACTGTCAACACACATTCGCTGTTTTCCTTGTGGCCCGGTACACTTGCTCTACTTCGGCTATCCGAGGCTCACTTGTTGTAAGACGGTGTCCAAATACGGTGGATATCCTCTGGCGATTGACCACAATTTTAGTATTGGAATGAGACACTGCCTTTAATTTGTATTGCTGCAGCGAAAATTTAGAATTTCCCTTTGCTTTAGTCTCGTTGTCTTTTACACATTTTAGGTGGTTAGCTTTCGGCAATTGTGTCTCTTCCAATGGGCAAAAGAAGACACAGTTTTATGAATTTCATTATTATTGGTATTTAAACTCAGGAGAGTGTTCCTGGAGCCACCCTGTTGCAATTCTGGGCGTGTGGGGTGTCGCATTGTACTGCTGGAATTGCCCAAGTCAGTCGGAATGCACTATGGACATGAATGGATGCAGGTGATCAGACAGGATCCTTACGTACGTGTCACCTGTCACAGTCGTATCTCGACATATCAGGGGTACCATATCACTTCAACTGCACACCATTACAGATCTTATACATCCTCCGCCAGCTAGAACAACCCGTGCAAGGTCCATTTACTCATTAGGTTGTCTGCACACCCGCACACATCCATCTGAGCGATACAATTTGAAACGATACTCGTCCGACCAGGAAACATGTTTCTAGTCATCAACAGTCCAATTTCGGCGTTGACGGGCTTAGGCATGGCGTAAAGCTTTGTGTCGTGCAGTCATCAAGGGGTACACTAGTGGGCCTTCGGGTCCGTAAGCCAATTACGTTGATGTTCCGTTG
The DNA here is from genome assembly GCF_023898315.1 of Schistocerca nitens. Classification (NCBI taxonomy): domain Eukaryota; kingdom Metazoa; phylum Arthropoda; class Insecta; order Orthoptera; family Acrididae; genus Schistocerca; species Schistocerca nitens. The sequence continues at coordinate 524,516,095 of NC_064620.1, forward strand.
AATGATTCGCACGCTGACAGATGTCGATGGCCCAACAGTTAAACTTGCAGCAATGTGCGGGAGGGTTGCACTTCTGTCACGTTGCACGATTCTTTTCAGTCGTCGTTGGTCCTGTTCTTGCAGAATCTTTTACCGGCCGCACTGTCGGAGATCTGATGTTTTACCGGATTCCTGATATCTACGGTACGTTCTTGAAATGGCCGTATCGGAAAATTCCCACTTCATCGCTACCTCGGAGATGCTGTGTTCCAACGCTCATGAGCCGACTATAACAGCACGTTAAAACTCAAATGTTGATAACCTGTCATTGTAGCAGATGTAACCCATGTAACAACTGCGCCAGACACTTATTGTCTTATATACGCGTTTCCGACCGCAGCGCCGTATTCTGCCTGTTTATATATCTCCGTATTTGAATACGAATGCTTATACCACTTACTTTGGCGCTTCATGTTATCACTCACAAGAGAAATTCATTATTGGACACCTGTAAAATTCAAAAGATAAGCGTTTTGGCTGACAGTGCAGTAAACCATTACTTCGACTGAATATGAGGAATAACATTTTTTGGGTGTTCATTCAGGTACATTTTTGCACAAAATGCACCTCACAATAACAGTTTCGTCTCTGTGTATAATGCAGACACGTTTCTTGCACATTACACAACAGAACCTTGATTTCTGATCATCTTTCCTCTTGAAATCCCGACAGCGCAGTGGTGTTGGTAACTTGGAACACTGGGGTTGGACCACTGTTGCCTGAAGTTCAGTACCACTTGATTTCCGTGTATCTTATACACCCTTAGTCACCAGTCCTTGCCGCAGTGGTAACACCATTTCCCGTGAGGTCACCGAAGTTAAGCGCTGTCGGGCTTGGCTAGCGCTTGGATGGGTCACCTCCGAGTGCTGTTGGCAAGCGGGGTGCACTCAGGCCTTGTGAGGACAATTGAGGAGCTACTTGAGAGAGAAGTAGCGGCGCCGGTCTCGTAAACCGACATAGGCCGGTAGAGCGGTGCGCTGACCAAATGCCCCTCCCTATCCGCATCCGGTGATGCCTGAGGGCTGAGGGTGACATGCGACCGGTCGTTACACTTAGGCCTTCTGGCTTATTCGCACGGTGTTTGTTTCTTTTTATACACTCTTATGAATACCGTTGCTATTTGTAACTCTTTCCACCACGTTGCCTTTTCTAACTCCAGATGACAACTCCGTCATGAAGAGTTTCCGTCGGCTTCGATCGCACAGATCTGCGAAATAAAAATTGTTTCAAATTTATTAAGTGATTTTTATAGTGTTTTCAACGCTGATTTCGGGAAAAATAGTGAAAAAATTCTATCAAGGACAGTTATTTCCCAAACTCTTTGTCTAGTTTTAGCCTTTTTAGATATTTCAGCACACTAGTGAATTTGCATTTTGCTTTTTAGGATCTCCATAAACTGTTATTTAGCCGTTTTTATACTAGATACACATAAAATAAAGAGTAATTAGGAGAAACCAGCAGTATTTTCAGTCAGTGCCAGTCTGTCGCGTTGCTCCTTCCCCCGCCATCACCAAGCAGTGAGCTTCTGCTATTGTCCTTCAGTTCACAGTACCTCTTCACTCTGTGCTATTCACGCGTTGTTGTTACTAGTGCTTTAAGGCAGTGACTGTTTTCTTACGTTCTGAAGTTGTTTAATGGACAATGGACAATGGCTACCAGAGGATGTATAAACTCGCCAGATTGTTTCTGCTACATTTGTGGTAACTATACCGTTAAAAAGCAACAAAGAAACATTTCCAATTTTGTTGAAAAAGTATATTTCACTTATTTTGGTATAAAGTTAGGCGATCATGATAAGCCTTGGGCCCCACACAAAGTTTGTTCAGTGTATGCTGAGCAACTGAGGCAATGGTTCAACGTAAAAAGCAGTCCTTACGTTTTGGAATAGCAATGGTATAAATGACATTAGAAAACTAATGGCAGATCTCAACTTTGTGGACAAAATGAAAACAAAAGAAACAAAAGGCAGAGGAAGAAGTAAAAGGCGGCATGGACTTCCTTTAAATTAGTAATTACCGGTTTCCTAGGAAACAAAAGAGATCCAAACTACAGGACAATCGTCGCAGACATGCTCGACAACTTTAAGAAGCTGGGCATTAAAGTTCATTTTCTCCACTCACATCTTGACTACTTCCCTGAAAACCTTGGCGATGTAAGTGAAGAGCAGGGCGATAGATTCCACCAAGACATCAAAGAAATGGAGAGATGATATCAAGGAAGATGGAACGTCAACATGATAGCGGACTACTGCTGGATGATAAAAAGGGATGATCCTAAACGAGTCCACGGCCGGAAAAGCAATAAAAGAAGCTTCGACAGGAAGCGAAAGCATTATTATAAGGACTTATGAGCTTAAAGAGAAATGGAAGTGTACTGGAAAAGTAGTTAAGAACATGCTTTATAAATGAAATAAAATTTTATAAGAAAAAACGTGATAAATTGCTTAAATTTTGTTATTATACCCAAAAATACTCCCTTTTTTGGTGACAAAACCTGACATGATAGAAAAAAATGGATTGCATTTTTGAAATTAGCGCTGAAAAGTACATAAAAGAGAGTTATCAAATTTCAAACAACTTTAAGAAAATATTTTTTTGCAGACCTGTGTTATTCTCCTGCCACTCAGTGACTCTCTCTGTGTACGGAATATATGCAATCAGTTTTGCAATATCCACCATCTCCCTGTTTCCTCGAGCACAGCTGACATCTCTTGTCATTTTGCTTCCTTTATCTACGCACCTCAGGTTTGTTATAATGGAATAAGATTCCAAGTTTGTATTCACTTTCATCACCACTCACTAATCTCTCACGATGCTGAGTAGACAATAAGATTACCGACACTCCGCTTTTTGAAACATAGCAAAACGCAGTCAAGCGATTTGTGAAACCAAACATTGAATACCGAACTTCTTTGTTTCCATTGGGCCAAAACTCATTCAGAAATTCTTCCTTATTGGAATATAAAAATTGAATAACGATGATGAATGAGACAAACATTTCGTAAAACATTAATTTTTACAAATAATAAGGCATCCCGTGGCAGATTAAGTCGTGTCACAAGCCCACCAATATACCCCATCAATAGCTATAAAAACAAAACAAAAAATGGGTCAGCCTCGAGTGTGAATCCCATTTCCCTCATTCTAAGACAAAACCACGAAATGACAAGTATGTAGCCTCTTCAGCCAAAATTCTAATAGGGAGAAAATCAACCTGGGGCAGGCAGCATACACTGCTTGGTGATGCGAGGGTCAACAACCACGTGATGGTTGTACGTTATCAAAACACTGGTGTCTTGCTGTGTGCTCAGCACCCCACAGGACCGGACCGGCATGTACGCCCCCGTAACAGGCGAGCGTGAAAAGAACGGCAGGCAAGGAGGGCGGGCGGGCGGAGCCGATCGCGGCGTCTATGTCAGCGTTGTCGAGGCCTCATTTGAATTTTAATCACCGCGCGGCCGCCGACGGTAATTCATTCAGGCCCAGCGGCGGCCATCCGCTCTCGGAGGACCAGTGATAGCAGGGGCTCCAGGCTCTGCTTCTGCTGCTGCCTCCAGGTAACACAGTGCCATGGCACTCGTCGAAACGCAGCGTGCTACGTAACACACCGCCTTTCGACTACAGGAGAACTGGTTCTGAAAACGACAGTCCCGTTGCATTGACACTGCATCGCCAAAGGGCTTCTGACATCTAAACGAATGAATCTGTGTGACTTTGAGAAGCACCCACATGCCTTGCTCATACTGTGGCATCAAGCAGTCAGGCCTGCAAGATGAGTGGTCTGCCAAGCGAGTAGATTCATTCTTATCTATCGAGTAACATGAGCTCTAGTACTCACAATTAAGTTATAAATTATTCTCCTGTTTGAATATTACGCAACGGAAACGGATAACGCACATCTGACTGTTAGTAATTTACACAACTCTGACTGTTTACTAGGCACTGGCAATACCACATTTCCTTTCTTACCCAACGACTTCGATCAACACGTGGCCATCGCACTGAATATGAATGGCGCACACATTATAAATTCTGGATATCATGACAACGTATTATTCGAAGGATAAAGCCACCAATCTTTTTCTTTTCACTATTTTTTTTATTCCAATAAATGCTATAACCTAAACACATCATTACATTTTCTACAACAATTACACATGAGAAACTCCGCCCAGTGGGCATGGCTTGGCAACATGGAATACAACACAAGGAATAGTCACAACGTTATAATCACATCACTTTCAGCTTACCCACTTCAATTAGTATTCATCCCAGTTTCACACGACACTGCCCCACTTCGTAACTTTTCTTTCCTACTATGAACTCTGGAGGATATATGCACGTCTTCCTGTGCAATGCAAGCCAAGTGGCGTTGCTGGATAGACGACTGACTCACTTTGCTTCACTCTCAGAGAATTATAGTTTGAATCAGGCGTCACACGGAAACATAACATGCAAAGTAGTATTAAGAACATATTCGTCACACACGCGAGTCCTCAACTGATACCATGGACGAGTACTTCTCTTTATCCTATGTCTCATACACAGATTGAGATTCACACAGTACTCACCACGTGGAAGTACTCGTCTCTAATTTCAAGTCCTGCACACGCCATTTCTTAAATATTTCCCACTTATAGTACACACGCCAGTAATTCAACTTAACTTAAGCACTCGGAAGTATTTCAACTTATTGCTACACGTGGTTTCATTGTGACCGTTGGTCACTTCCGAAGATTACTACGATCCCCTTAATATTACCTGCCTGACATTTAATTCTCCCCACAAAAGTTCCTGAAATAAAGAAATTATTATTCCAAACTACTCTTAAATATTCCACATGCATACCATTCTCTCCACTATTTTCTCTTTACAGAGCACACCAACGACAGGTCTTACCAACACAAGATCCAGCCCCAGAGTGCTGAAACATGGCCGTTCTTCAGGTCAGCTCGCACCTCCGTCAAGGTGGGGGAGCACCTTGCTACCGTATTGCTCACACAAATTTCAGGCGCTCAAAGCTCAGGTAAATTTCATCTCTTTGGTTCCACCAAAGGTGACCAAAGGACCGTCTTAAACCTAACTAAGCCCACCCGGTTGGCCGTGCAGACTAACGCAGGGCTTTCCGGGTGGGAAAGAGCGCCTGGTCCCCGGCACGAATCCGCCCGGCGGATTTGTATTGAGGTCCGTTGCACCGGCAAGTCTGTGGATGGCTTTTAGGCGGTTTTCCATCTGCCTCGGTGAATGCGGGCTGGTTCCCCTTATTCCGCCTGTTACACTACGTTGGCGATTGCTGCGCAAACAAGTTCTCCACGTACGCGTATACCACCATTACTCTCCCACGCAAACATAGGGGTTACACTTGTCTGGTGTGAGACGTTCCCCGGGGCGTCCACCAGGGGCCGAACCGCACAATAACCCTGGGTTCGGTGTGGCGCAGCGGAGGGGTGAAGTGGACTGCGGTAGTCGTCGTGGGGTTGTGGACCACTGCGGCTGCGGCGGGGATGGAGCCTCTCCGTCGTTTCTAGGTCCCCAGTTAACACACAATACAACACAATAAACCTAACTAACCTAAGGACATCCCACACAGCCATGCCCGAGACAGGATTCGAACCTGCGACCGTAGCAGCAGCGCGGCTCCAGACTGAAGCGCCTAGAACCACTTGGCCACATGGGCCGGATATGTTGATGTTATTTTCGGTTTATGCTTAAAATGTGATAAGCGTTTCAGATTGTTTTTTAACGGTAATAATTGTAACGTAGGTACATAGTGTGTTTTCCAGTGCATCTTTTAGCATGGGTTTTGTAACACTGCGGGCATTGCCAAAGCCATTAAAGTCTGGTCTCCGCTATGAATGGGGTAATATCGAGAGAAAAATGTGGCGCAATGTCGACAGACAGTTGATATTTCCCCATGCTCTAAACTTTAGAAAAAGGTAATTTACACACGAATAAGGACTTACATCTAATTTGAGTTGACGAGGACAAGAAAAATAAAACCAGATGGGGCTAAATGGACTGAAGAAGCTCTAAATACGACACTAAATTTAGTGATGTGAGGGAGATGACTGAGCAGCATATCAAAGGGGCTGAACACACTAAAAATTGTGCATTAAAATCAAATTCATGCAAGAAACCTTCCTTGAGGAGAAGATCTGTTATTACTCTTGAAGAAAGAAAAAAAGCGTTAGCCATGTCACTACATTGGCATAGGGTATTTCCTTGGTTGTGTTGCCCTTGAGTACAGTATCAATAAAATTACCAAAATGGATGGAGAGAATGGTTTTCTGCTTTTCAAAATGTTCAAATGTGTGTGAAATTTTATGGGACTTAACTGCTAATGTCATCAGTCCCTAAGCTTACACACTACTTACCTAAATTATCCTAAGGACAAACACAAACACCCATGCCAGAGGAAGGATTCGAACCTCCGCAGGGACCAGCCGCAGAGTCCATGACTGCAGCGCCTCAGAGCGCTCGGCTAATCCCGCGCGGATTTCTGCAATCGAATATAAGCGTAACAAAGCTACCACCAACAGGTATCAACAGAGTTCTACAGGAGCCTTACTAAAAAGTAAAGCCTCCGAATTTTTTCTGCAAACGCCTTAGAGCTTGTTCAATTAATCTTATAGTACTGAAATTATACATCTCTATTCTTCGTGTCTGGATATTTATTTCTCAACACGTTTCTCCCAACGAGAGATCAGTTTGTTCAAACCGTCACCGCAGAAATTATGACGTTGTTGGCGAGCCTACAACCTCACATCTGCTTGCGTTGCTACATCAGTTTCGAAGTTAAGCCTTCGAAGGTCTCCTTTAAGTTTTGGAGACTAATCAGAATATTATGGGACTAAGTCGGGACTGTAGGAAGGATGATCGTTGATACTGAACCCAAGACATTGCGTTGTTGGAGATGTCGTAGCACTCTGCCTTTGTCATACTAAAGGACAGGGTGCTCCAAGTGTGGACGAACTCTTTGAATTCCAAACTCGATTACAGCACGCTGTTTATCACTCACCGACATAGTTACGGTACATACTGCCATGTTACTCGCAAAAATTCGGAGCCCTCTAGCAGCAGAGGGTTAGAAATATGTAGACACGAAGAATAAAGATGTAGAATGTTAATAACGTTTGCTTTAGTTACACTCATGCTCATAAATTAAGGATAACTGCACAATGTGGTGCCACATGTAGTACATTAAGTGGATCAGGATCTATAACACATGTACCATTTATTATTTATAATAAAGGTGGAAATTTAGCTGTTGCTCATGAAATAGTTGAAATAAGTAGCACATCTACTAATTCAATGTTAATTAGTGGTATTAAGGGAGAGAAAGATGTATCAAAAATTATGTGGGGAGATGGATATAACGATTATCCTTCTTGTACAACAGTAGTGCGTAATTGGCCTAACTATGATTCACAGATTATACCATTTGATAATAATGGGTCAGGAAAAAAGAATATATATGTGGAGTATACAGAATGAAGTAAGAGGACCAGTATTATTAAATAAAATATATTCACAAGGTATAGCAAGTCGGGCAGTTGATAATTCAGAAATTTTTTCATGGAATTACAAGCCACAAATAGGTATAATTAAAACAGCACAGCATGCTCATGGTATTGGTTTAGCAGATGATACATATATGTTAGGTTCAATGAATAGACCTGCTTTTTCAACTGTAATGAAAAATGTAAGTCCATCTGGTTTTGCAATGCAAGAAGAAAACGAAAAATTAAAACCAATATCTAATAATATAACATTATTTGTGTATGACCAGTGTATTGAAAAAGGTCAGGAAATAGGTAAGTTAAATGAAATTCATCAAGCACCTCAAATACCTAGTTTCAGTTTAGGTATTAATCCTGTACCAAATAATGCTCCTACAGAAGGAAATTCATTTGTAAATGCTAAAATGGTAATTCAGATGACAACTAGAATTACTATAGGCACTAACTATGAAACATATAATTCTCAAAGACGTACATTAAGTCATACTGAAGAAATGTTGATGACTTCTTCTACTAAATCATTTGTAGATGATTTTAGAGGTGTTTGTTTTGATTCTAATGCAATGTATAGTACTGATATATTACCTGGGTCTTCTGCACGTGTTTCTGGTAATTTAAATGTACCAAAAAATAAAGAAAAAGAAGGTAGGAATCGTGATTGTACTAGATCACCTATTTTAGGTGAAAAGGATGTTGAGGATTTACGATAAAAGACTATGTATTATTTTTGTAACAATTTATATTCAATAAACAAATTGTACAAAGAAAATGGATTTAATTGTTTTTCTAATTTTATATCCCATGTAGTCCAATAATATTTACAAATCCTTTGTTCCCATACATCCCCTTTGAAATATTCAATATTAGAACATACAAATACAGGAGTTTTATCAAGAGTAAAATCTCCTTCAAACTTTATTTGAATATTAGTAGGATCACAACTAAAAATACATTTTAATTGTTCAAATGATCCTGGATCAAAATTGGGATCATCCATACATATTAATCGTTTATTAGCACATTCCATCAACCCAAACGTAAAATGTTTATTATTTTTATTACACCATCCTGTATTTATCATAGCACTTGCTATTACACGAGCAAATGTAGATTTAAAACTATTTGGTGGACCTATTAACTGAATACAATTTCTTTTTCCATTTGTTTTGTTTAATAGATTGTACAATGTACAGATAAAATCATAAATAACATCCCAGTCACCACCAAATTGATATTCTAACAAATGTTTAATTATATCTAAAGATTGTTTTTCATTGAAATAATATGAATCAAATTGTTGTGCATATGCTTGAAAATACACTTCCTTTGCATTCAAAAGATAATTATACAATTGCAATAAGGAAAAATCACTTAGCATAATTTGAATATGTTTTACAACATTTGAAAAAATCTTATCATTTAAAGTACATAAAGAAATATTATTTCTCCAAAATAATGTATTTTGTATTTTGTTAATTGGAACAGTAACATGATTTTCTACAATATTAACTAGTTCTAAAAACGTGTACTTATTTTGTAATTTGGTCTGGATTTAAATTGTCCAGATAAATTTGTGTACTGGTTATCAAATTCCGGGCTGCTTGAGTCACTTTCGAATTGGGATTCTCCAAATTCACATACATTTGAATTTCCCTAAATTTGGCTTTGTACCAAACATTGTGGGGTAATGTTTTGATTTTCTGCCCATTGTAAAATTGACAAATCATAAATACATTTTCCGGTTTGTCGAACCATGACGAAGAAACATATCCGTCTTGGTTTCTCAATGAAATACTTGAGGAGATTGATTTTTCCGTCGAAGTCATAAGGTCCGATGACCCTAGTAAATTCGGCCCTCCCAAAGATAGAAGTGATGCTGTTGTGGAAGATACATCTGCATGATCCGTTACGTCGTTTACAGTTGTGAATGAAGTGGATGTGTTCTCTATTACTTCCTGCTTTTTCGAGGAAGGGCAGGACGAATTTTCCATGTTTTGTGTTTTGTGTGAATTTTCTATAAAAATTAGTAATGATTTTATAATTGTTTTTATATCGGTTTTGCCTGAAGACGTTATGTGACCAATTGCTTTCGAATTTGAACATATTGCAGAAATTAACGAAATGTTCTGGTTTTTGGAACGGTTCCACTTGTCTTGTATGCAATTCACTATTTTGAATAGTGATACTCGTATATTTTTTGATAAAGTGCTTATATAACCATACAAGGAAACTATACATTCTTGTTCTGATTGATATAATTTAACAATTTTAATTAGTAAAGTTATATTTCTAAATATGGTACTGAATCAGTACTGGCAGTGCTTTCAAGTTTCCTTTTTCTACCCCTTCTCTTAGGTGCTGAATTTGTATTGGTACCTTCTTCTTCTTCCTCTGCTTCAACAACTTCTAAATCTTTACCTGGGGTATTAGGAGGTTATTGGTCAGTAATGTCTTCAGTATCAGAATAGTCTGAAGAGGAAACAGTAGCACTAATTTTATTATTAGACATGATTTTAGATCCAAATAATTGGTTAATGTCTTTTTGATTTGGACGAAAATAATAAATGTCTTCTTTTCCTCTTTTCAGTAACCTAAAACATTTTAAAATTACACTTTAGTCTGTATTTGTGACAGATCATGATAAATATATTTATCAACAAATTTTGTATGTATTCTTTCTCCAAATGTCGCTTTTAAACATACATTGCAAAACAGAATTGAGCTCATATGCAATATTGTTTCAAACATATTTGTAATATCTTTACACCTAATTTCCATTGTCTGAAACGCATAATGATCTTGACTGGGAGAATAAGTTGCATAGATATAAGGTCTGCTGCCAACATATGCATGTACATTAGTTAATTCTTTAAGTGCTTCATTATCTTTCTTATTAACAATTTCATTAATATAACATTCAGGACATAATGCTGATAATAATTGTGGTTTATAAACATTACTCTTATGTAAATTACAAAAAACATGTAATTTTCCAATATTACACACACGGTATATACAATTGACCAAAATAATTTCTGTAATTGGAAACTTATATTGATTTGGTCGTGACCATTTTACACAACATATATCTGGTATTATAGACAAATATCGCATAAAATGATCATATCTTCTAAATTCTTTTAATTTCCAGTCAAAAGACCACTGAAAATTATTATCATTGGGATATATATCATAAGTTGTTTTTTCAATAACTTTACGAATGCGTGAATTAAAAACACATTGAGGCCACGTTAATTCAAAAGAATATTCATCAGGTCGAGATGTAGTTCTATAGTTCAATGGATTTATACTTCGTATATCATTTGTACATTTGAAAGAAATATGTTTCAAACGTTCTTTTATTTGTGAATCAGTGATAGTTCTATTTGATTCTTCATCTGAGTGTGTAATAATATCATCAGATTCGTCTGAATCCCATTCTAACATTGCCCTTGCGTCTGATATAGATGGAAGAGAATCACTCGAATTGGTGTCCAAAGTTTCTACAGCTTCAAAGGATGGATTGTGTGACATTCCTAGAAATAAAATTAATAAATAAGTTAAGTATAGTAATAAATACCTGTTAGTGCTGTTACATAACATAAAGACTACTTGCCAGAAGAGATGGAGATCAGATTACTCCGTGATAGTAGTACTGAACATCTGCCGTCTACTGCAGTCCTTTTATACCTACATCTGTTTGGATAGCCTTGACTGATCACTTGCCAACAGCAACCCACGACCCACCCCCCCTCCCCCCCCCCCCCCGCTGCGGTTTCTGACGTCAGCAAGTGTTCGAAGAACGCGCAAAGCGCACTTGCTGACGTCAGAAACCCCAGGGGGGGGGGGGGTCGTGGGTTGCTGTTGGCAAATGTACCGCATGGTCATACCCCGAGGTGATTTAAACCCGCAAACCATCCACCAGAGCGTTGTTTCACCATGTATCAGCATTATCCTTAATTTATGATCATGACTGTATAAAGCTTCAAGAGTTTTCACATAAAAAGTTCGGAGGTATTAGTTTTGGCACGCCCTTGAGCTGTTCCGTAGCTAAGCTAGCGAACTGCTGTACAATACGTTGGTGTAATGAAGCATTGCCAGTGACTATCTGGCTGTTACCTTCCCGTTCTATGGGACACTTTATCACGTTTGACGCCTCAGTTACGGTTAGCAAGAATTCTTATCGGTAAGCACAGATTGTCTGATGATACCAGGAACACGTCACACGTGAAGATTAAATGACCAAGACAGTGTTTCTGTTCTAAAGCTCTATTACGGTTGCTGTGCCAGTGCCACTGAGGTAGTCATGGACTGGAGTGATTTTAATTTAAAGAAACTATGTAGATTTTATCAAAGGTGGTCGAAAACTTTTGACAGGTAGAGTACACATGGAAACACAGTTCACACGTCGTCGTTGTTCTTGACGTCTCATGTAAATGAGGGAGTAACTGAGTGATCAACTGGAACAGTAGCTAAATGAGACCAAACAATAGGTGGTCAGCGGCTGTATACCGTCAGTTTACAAAATCTTTTCAATGGATCTTCCACCACCCTATACTGTCTGTCAACACAAATGGGCTTGTCCAAAAGCCGTTACAGTTACATGCATACAAAAACGATGAGCGTCTCCCTATGTTGACGGGACACGATAACGTGGTGACTCAGATTGTGGAAGCAACAATGGTGCTAGTGCCTTGGTGCCAGCCTGACAAGAAAATTGATTTTATTCGTTTAATGGCTCGTTTTATTGCCCTCCGTGTTTTGCAAAAAGACCAGCAATCTGGTAATCCCAGACTTCATAGTAAAATTACACTAATAAGAAAATAACTTTACAACCACTGTCAACCGCGAGTCTGGATGTTACCTGGTGGTGTTGCAGGTTCGTCACACAGTAAGGAAAGTTTAAGTGGAACAGGGAGGAATGGGAAATCAGTGTAGCTGTGAAACGGACACAAAAGGAGAAAGCCACTGCCGTGAGGGACTTTCACGAACACATTAACTACTGGCGACCGCGGACGAGCATCAAAGCGAAGCTGGTCTAGTGCTCTCGTGATTCTGCCGTGATCGTCTGTGGAAACTGGTCGAATGACGGTGGAACCACGAGTAGGCGACGAGGTGTTGGACGCCCATGCCACGTCTCAGAAGAGGAAACCTGAGGCTTGGCCTCTGCGTCAGGCCGCGATCTGTGGCATATACACTACTGACCATTAAAATTGCTACACCAAGAAGAAATGCAGATGATAAACAGGTATTCATTGGAGAAATAAATTATACTAGAACTGACATGTGATTACATTTTCACGCAATTTGGGTGCATAGATCCTGAGAAATCAGTACCCAGAACAACCACCTCTGGCCGTAATAACGGCCTTTGTACACCTGGGCATTGAGTCAAACAGAACTTCGATGGCGTGCACAGCTACAGCTGCCCAGGCAGCTTCAACATGATACCACAGTTCATCAAGAGTAGTGACGCGTACAGTGACGAGCCAGTTGCTCGGCCACCATTGACCAGACGTTTTCAAATGGTGAGAAATCTGGAGAATTTGCTATCCAGGGCAGCAGTGGAACATTTTCTGTATCCAGAAAGGCCCTATAGGACCTGCAACATGGGGTCGTGCATTATCCTGCTGAAATGTAGGGTTTCGCAGGGATCGAATACAGGGTAGAGCCACGGGTCGTAACCCATCTGAAATGTAGCGTCCACTGTTCAAAGTGCCGTCAATGCGAACAAGAGGTGACCGAGACGTGTAACCAATGGCACCCCATACCATCACGCCGGGTGATACGCCAGTATGACGATGACGAAAACACGCTTCCTGAGTGCGTTCACCGCGATGTCGCAAACACGGACGCGACCATCATGATGCGGCAAACAGAACCTCGATTCATCCGAAAAAATAGCGTTTTGCCATTCGTGCACGCCGCTTCGTCGTTGAGTACACCATCGGAGGCGCTCCTGTCTCTGATGCAGCGTCCAGGTTAACCGCAGCCATGGTCTCCGAGCTGATAGTCCATACTGCTGCAAACGTCGTCGAACTGTTCGTGGAGATGGTTGTTGTGTTGCAAACGTCCCCGTCTGTTGACTCATGGATCGAGACGTGGCTGCACGATCCATTACAGCCATGCGGATAAGATGCCTGTCATCTCGACTGCTGGTGATACGAGGTCGTTGGGATCCAGCACGGCGTTCCGTATTACCCTCCTGAACCCACCGATTCCATATTCTGCTAAAAGTCATTGGATCTCGACCAACGCGAGCAGTAATGTCGCTATACGATAAACCGCAATCGCGATAGGCTACAATCCGACCTTTATCAAAGTCGGAAAAGTGATGCTACGCATTTCTCCTCCTTACATTACAACAACGTTTCACCAGGCAACGCCGGTCAACTGCTGTTTGTGTATGAGAAATCGGTTGGAAACTTTCCTCGTGTCAGCACGTTGTAGGTGTCGCCACCGGCGCCAACCTTGTGTGAATTCTCTGAAAAGCTAATCCTTTGCATATCACAGCATTTTCTTCCTGTCGGTTAAATTTCGCGTCTGTAGCACGTCATCTTCGTGGTGTAGCAATTTAAAGGCCAGTGGTGTATGACGACAGAATACAAGGTTAGCGGAGCGCGCCGTTCAGCGCGTAGTTTTGAACACGGGAGTCAGCATAAAAAAAATGACTTCTGAGGTCATCAGTCACCTAGAACTTAGAACTACTTAAACCTAACTAACCTAAGGACATCACACACATCCATGCCCGAGGCTGGATTCGAACCTGCGACCGTAGCGGTCGCGCGGTTCCAGACTTTAGCGTCTAGAACCGCTCGGCCACTCTGGCCGGCACGGGAGTCAGCAGCTGGCCGCCCTTAGGTGTTCCTCGTTGAGCCAATGGCATCATCAGTCACAACTGTAGCTGGCACGAGTACACTGGCATAGACCGTGGACTAGTGGAAGCGTGTCGCGTAGTCAGATGAATCACTTTTCTTGTTACACGAGGTTGACGGTCGTACCTGGACACGGCGTCATCCAGGAGAAGGGCTGCCTGCAGCATCCACCGCACCGCGGACTCTGCGAACAGTATTATACTACGGAGGGCATTCACCTCGTTGTCTGTAGGACCTTTGGCTGTGGTATAAGGCACCACCATAAATGTGGACTGAGTGAACATTTTTAGGGAGCACCCACATGTCGTCACACTTGAGGTATCTTTCAGCAGGATAACTGTGCGTGTCTCAAACGAGTTATCATACTACAGAAAATGACTTATTGATACATAACCAAAACGGATTCAGAAAACATCGTTCTTGTGCTCTTTATTCCCATGAAGTAATGACTGCTGTCGACAAGTTCGTAGTGACAGACGGTAAATCATCGAGTAGAACACAAGTGATACCTAGCGTTAAAGCAAGGTAGTGCCATAGGCCCTCTGCTGTTCCTAATTTCTATAATTGATATACGTGATAATCTGAGCAGCCCCCTTAGACTGTTTGCAGATGACACTGTAATTTACCGTCTAGTGAAATCATCAGACGATCAATTCCAATTACAAAATGATCTAGAGAGAATTTCTGTATGGTGCGAAAAGTGGCAATTGGCACTAAACAAAGAAAAGTGCGAGGTCATCCACATGGGTACTAAAATAAATCTGATAAATTTTGGGTGTACGATAAATCGCACAAATCTAAGGGCTGTCAGTTCGACTAAATACTTAGGAATTACAATTACGAGCAACTTAAATTGGAAAGACCACATAGATAATATTGTGGGGAAGGCGAAACAAAGACTGCGTTTTGTTGGCAGAACACTTAGAAGATGCGTCAAACCCACTAAAGAGACAGCCTACATTACAATTATCCGTCATCTGCTGGAATATTGCTGCGCGGCGTGGGGTCCTTACCACGTAGTATTGACGGAGGACATCGAATAATTGCAAAGAAGGGCAGCTCGTTTCGTGTTATCACACAGTAGGTGTGAGAGTGTCACTGATATGATATGCGAGTTGTGGTGGCAGTCACTGAAACAAAAGCGGTTTTCTTTGGGGCGAGATCTATTTACGAAATTTCAATCATCAGCTTTTTCTTCAGAAGGTGAAAATATTTTGTTGACATCCACTTCCTTAGGGAGAAATGATCATCGTAATAAAATAAGAGAAATCAGAGCTCGAACGGAAAGATTGAGGTGTTCCTGTTTCCCACGCGCCATTCGAGAGTGGAATGGTAGAGAAGTAGTATGAAAATGGTTCGATGAATCCTCTGCCAGGCACTCAAGTGTGACTTGCAGAGTAACCATGTAGATGTAGATGTGCAGTGGCTTGATGTGCATGATAATGAACTCACATTTATATCTTTGGCACCAAATTTGCTTGATATGAGCCCGATGGAACACCAGGGGAATGCGTCACCTGTGTATAGACATCCGGATGCCACATGTCCATTCCACGCCACGCAGAACTGCTGGTGTACTGCGTTTCACATGTGGACCTAACACACTGATAGGAAGACGACCATAATGTTTTAATTCACCACTGTATGCTGAATCAATCACTTATGTCATAAGTCCCAAATTTTGTGGGATACTAGTCAAGGCATTTGGCACTATAGAGTGTTTACTAGTTATTCAGAAGATGCACTGCAATGATTCATAATTGTCTTCTTAAGATTTGGTACTTAATTATTAAGACGTGAATCTAACATCATTCACGTTAAATAATACGTCACTCAATATTCACTCATTCGTTCATGTCATATTACGTTACTAATTATCATACTGGGGTGTTCAGGAATTACAGACAGGAGGACAGCTGAAACGCAGTCCATCAACGGGATTAAGGGGAGGTTTACTATCTTTTTGGTTCAAAAAATCGATTTTTTAAATTGCATTTTTGGATTCATAAAAGTGTTTAGAATCCACCCCTGAAATGGTTTTTCTGAATACGGAACGGAAATGTTTGTTATTCGCAGTTAAAAAAAATTCACCTGCCTGAAATCGGCCTTTTTGACCCACCAGTTTTTTTTTCTTTCGGAGGACGAGTTATTGTGCCGGTGCTTGGGAGGAAACACACAAAATTCAAATGAAAGTTTGAACGCGTGTGTTTGGAAGTTAGCCCCCAAGCATTTGCGTTCTGGTGAGAAGACTGTAGAGATTGCCACTTTCCTGGCAGTGAGCAGCTTCAACGAAGGGTATTCAGCAATACTGAAGACCATGACAACAACGATGGACGTCACTCTGGGACTCTATTCGACGCAGTTCGCCAAGCAATCGGACGACGGCCGGATTCAAGAGGCCGAAAACCGCTTCTCACCGGCCGTACGAGCGGCTCTGGAGCAGCGCAGGATGGCCCAAATCGAGCACAACGCCCTATATGAGGAAGAGGAAGGATTAGTTTATGGACCCGGAATAGCAGATTGAACGTACGTTGCATAATATTGCATTTATAAGTAATCAAAACTTCAAACGCGCTTTTCTCGAAATAACTTTTATTTTTTTTTTATTTTTTTATGTCACGGTATGGTAACTTCAAATCTACTGAACCGAATGGCATGTTTCTTTGTTTCCGACGAAGCTAACTAAATGGTCTAGGAGTTGTACCACTTTTATTCCGATCCATCAACTATAAATATTTTTACTTGGCCGACGAAGTCGAAAAATCTATGACAAAAACCCTATTTTTTTCAAATGGCCACCATTTTGTTTCCTATGGTCCAAATAACTTAAGCTAGGTACAACTGCTAAAGAATCTTATATACTTCGCTAACGTCAACTGAATTTTGATTTCAGACGAGCCGGCTGACCTGTGACATACCGTGCGTGGAGGTCTACATCGAAATTTTGTTTCGCTCCGATGGCACTTCCGCCTTTGCTCTTCGACATTTCCGGTCGAAAAAATTCCAGTCTGTAGAGGAAATATCAATAAACGTTTTGACCAAATTTGACACTGATATCTATGACGAATGCCGAGAGCAAAATTCTCAAATCAGATGGTTCAAATGGCTCTGAGCGCTATGGGACTTAACAACTGAGGTTATCAGTCTCCTAGAACTTAGAACTACTTAAACCTAACTAACCTACGGACATCACACACATCCATGCCCGAGGCAGGATTCGAAGCTGTGACCGTAGCGGTCGCTCAGTTCCAGACTGAAGTGCCTAGAACAGCTCGGCCACAGCGGCCGGCTTAAAAAAATTCTCAAAGAACATGCTTTTTTGGACCACAGACAGTAAACCTCCCCGTAAGTGCTACAAGTACACAAATAGCTTATGAAACCAAGAAATACACATGTTGCAAATATTGAGCGACAAGCACACAAGCCAGTGACGAATGAAGAAACATTAATTTAAAAATTTTAATGTAATCGATCGTGTCAATAAACTGAAATCTCGTTCTTTTTGGCATTTGTCACTTGACCATCTTAACAGTGTCCCAGACACTGACTGATGTCGTAAGATGCATCTGATAGCAACAGTGATTAGCAGTGTATCACGCACTACAGCACATTACGGGGACACCTACTCCATATACTTGGTCTGATTCCAGCCGTTTCACCCAGACTGTGCACACGAATCCACCAGTCGGATTGCAGCTAGCACGTTAGAAGCGATCCCACGGCAGACAGAAGTCTCAGCTTCCCTTACACCATCCATTTAAATTTACAACGCTGTTGCACAGTGGCTGCTCTGCTTCCTATTAATAGTAAAGTGCCTTAATTGCATCTGGGATTGTTGCGTATTCCGTTTGGTATAACGCAGTCCTCCATTCAGATGAGGTGATCCTGGGCATGCATTATTCAACAAGGGCAGCCCTGGGACACACGTAGCTGCGACGCGCGGTCGGGCGCACACACGCAGCGTTGGCGACGAACAACCGAGACACAAATCTACGGCAGTGCGCACTGCTCCCTGACAGCCGTTGAAGACAACCGTGAGGCAGCGTCGGAGGGTTTCAGTTCGCCACGGTTGGTCGTTGTGGTTACCGCTAACCTTCTAAGAAGCCCCTGTTGCAGCATCCATTCAACAAATGATCGGCGGATCACTTTTGTTGGTAACATTTTACCTCAGATATCATGTATTCTTGTCGGCTTCTATAATGCAGTGCTGAAGGGCAACTACTTTTCCTGTAGTTCGAAGAGAAATAAAATTCAAATGAGCTTCAAAGTAATTATGTAAGAATTTCTTCATAGCAAATAACTCTGTATTGTGTACAAACTTTCTACATGCACAGTTTTGCCTAACAAAACATTGCACCTCTCGCAAATGAAAATCTGTGAATGTTACACACCATTGCAGGACTAATCCAGTGTTATAGTCAAGTAAGTTAATTTTCTACCGTATGGTCTTTTTACCTTGAAACACGGTCGTTATCGCTTTGATGTTCTCTGGTGTGTGATAGTGGTTCAAATGGCTCTGAGCACTATGGGACTTAACATCTATGGTCATCAGTCCCCTAGAACTTAGAACTATTTAAACCTAACTAACCTAAGGACATCACACAACACCCAGTCGTCACGAGGCAGAGAAAATCCCTGACGCCGCCGGGAATCGAACCCGGGAACCCGGGCGCGGGAAGCGGTGTGATGGTGTCCACAATTTACAACCACAGCAGCACACAGGAACTTATTACAGGCGAATTCAGGAAATCCATACGACGACCTAGCTGTTCTCAATGAATTTTCGTACCACCGAAATGGACCTTTGAGAGTTTTCAAATGGTTCAAATGGCTCTGAGCACTATGGGACTTAGCTTCTAAGGTCATCAGTCCCCTAGAACTTAGAACTACTTAAACCTAACTAACTTAAGGACATCACACACATCCATCCCCGAGGCAGGATTTGAACCTGCGACCGTAGCGGTTCCGCGGTTCCAGACTGTAGCGCCTAGAACCGCTCGCCCACCCCGGCCGGCTGAGAGTTTTCAATTTAGACAATATTTGTTGTATAAGCAATACTTACGGCACACATGACGTGATTACATTTACACATGAATAGCTCAAACACTCGCGAGATACTACGTTTGGACACACAAGGAAATACCCCAGTTAATAGGTGATGTAGCCCACACGGGTGGCCATGTACGCTGAGGGCATGCTGACGATCAAACAGGTGACGTATACCTTCTTGGAATCCATTACGCCACACCTGCTAGCGCCGTTTCAGTAGTTCTGTAACAGTTGTGGACTGAATGAGTCATTTATCTTCTCATCACGTTACCCATGTTATCGATTACATACAACTCCGTCTATCGTAATGGCCAGGAAAGTTGCTGCACGTCTTGCGGCATACGTTTGTTTCCTCTCTCTCTGTGTGTGTTTGTGTGCGAGCACATAAGCTTCCTGCCGCGCCCATTCCTGTCGCGAATGGCTGAAAAAGGAACAGACAAAGGTATGCATGTACTGAACCATGGTTAACATTCCCTCCAGAAACAGCAAAGGTAAACGAGAGTTGCACTCCAAGAAAACTAGTTCTTTGCTAGCACCTGTATGTCTCGGATTATTCTCACTGATTCGACAGCTAAGAGATGACCGACAATGTGACCGCATTAGAAATCTTCAGGGCCCGTCGTTACAGTAAACGAACAATCCATCTCAGACCGTAGATGAGTACAGCCGGCGGAGCACACTTTCACAGAGATTACCGCTCAAACAGTTTTCCTCATAGCTGAATTCTTTATTCCTCTTTTCACTTCCCAGCCGCCGGAGTGGCCGCGCGGTTTGAGGCGACATGTCACGGACTGCGCGGTCCTTCGCGCCGAAGATTCGAGTCCTCCCTCGGTCATGGGTGTGTGTGTTGTACTTAGCACAAGTTCGTGGCATTCGCTTCAGAATTGTTCCAGAGATTCGACAAGCAGTTGACCGCTCCATTCGCACCATCAACAAAACAGGCTCTGCTAACGGTATACTACGCCTTCCACATCGCTGGCAACGGGTTCTGTACAACGCTGGTGACTACTTTGAAGGACAGTGACAGTTGCAAACATGTAACTCTTTTGTAACGGTTGTGAATAAATAGTTGCCAATATTTAAGCTCCAATCCTCGTATTTTCGAAGTGGGAACCTATATCATTATGAATAAAGGCATTTGATAATAGTATGCATCTCTAGCACATCCCGGAAGACGGAATCACATATGACTCTAAAACGATAGGGCTATAAAACGAACAGCACAAACAAAAATACAGCTGTGAGGAAGAGTGTGGATACAATAAAAATTGCAGTAGCTGAAAATCTCTTAACATGCACCGCTTCTGCACGGTCCGATCACAGTAATGTGACTACAGCCTGTGTTGCATTTCAACGTGCAGGTGGCAGCACTAGTAGTGCTGTGTGTATAAAGCACGTCGGGGGACGTGGAAAAAAGTGCAATTGTTGTCGTAATGCGGAAACAAAGCGATTAATTTGACGTTCAAAAAGGCGTAATCAATGGCTTTCGGCCAAGGGTGGAGTCATTTCCAAACCGGTTAAGTTTGTAACCTGTTCGCGTGCTGCCATGATTAAAATACGAGGGTTGTTCATGAAGTGTCCGACCTTATTTTTTTATTGTTGAAGCCAATAATGGTATCGGGAGCGTGCGCTCTCTATGTTTCTAGGCATGTGTAGTGCGCATGTCCGATTTTTTTTTCCACGACTGCGGTAACAACCAGTCGCTGGCTAGTGGCTGATAGGTGAACACTTGTAACAGGTCGGATTTTGTGTTGTGGACAAAATGACGGAGAAAGCAGAAAAACGTTGTTGCCTCAGCTTTTGTTTTAAGCTAGGTGATTATCAAGTTGAAACAATTCGCAAGATAAGACATGTGTTTGTATACGAAAAAGTGGGTACCACTCAGGTAAAGGAGTGCTACAACAGCTCCAAAGATGGCCGTTCATCAGTGAAGAGTGAAGCACGTCCAGGTAGGCCGTCACCGTCTGCAAAGAGGGTTTCATTGACCAAGCAACGACCGTGGTGATGCAGGATAGACGAATAACGATCTGAGAACTTGCAGACATGGTTAAAATTAATATTGGATCCATTCACTCTGTTTTCACTCAACATTTTGACCTCAGGAGAATATCAGCAAAATTTGTGCCAAAGTTGCTATCAACTCGTGAGATGCAACTTCGTTCGCAGATAGCACACGACATGCTGGGTACTAGATATCCTAGATACCGTTCTTAGCACAGTGATCACTGATGATGGATCCTGGGTTTACGGGTACGTCCTAGAAACAAAGTTCCAGTTATCGCAACGGAAGTATCTATCAAAGCCGAGACTTAAAAAAGCGAGGCAGGTCTACCGCAACGTAAATGGCATGCTGTCCGTCTTTTTTGACTCGATCAGCATCGTCCACAGCGGGTACCACCCAAAAGGTACTGAGGCATGTCGCGAGCCGATGGGTCCCGTTCGGCTTGCGTGTGGGTATATCTTTGGCCAGAGGGAGCGCACGAGTGTTAAACTGAGGCTCTGGTAAACTCTCTCTCTAGAAGTCGAACCAACAAGGGGTGAGTTGGTGGTAGCACGAAGCAAGCGACTCGGTGTGTCCTCTGACTGATACGTAGCGCAGGGTCGTATCGGCCGTTCTAGGAGCCCTGAGTTGGTCACTGTGCTGGTCTGTCGGACATGCTGGGTGTTTTTTGGTGGAAGTTTGAGGAAAGAGAGTTAAAGGGTCAGACTACGCGACGGCGGGGGAGCTCCATGGCAGCAGGCTGATCGTAGCGGCCTGAGGACGCATTCTCCAGTGGGTCTCCAGTTACAGCGGCTACAGCACTTGACATCGTGGGGTCGACAGCAATCTCCTGGCGAGTCTTCATCAAATATGGGAGGTGAGCAAGTTTTGGAATAGTTGACTCGAATTCTGCTGTCATGCAGTGTTTTTCCCAGTGCTGTTTGCACGTCGTGCAATTCCGTCTGTACGCGCCGACTGTGTGTTTGCCTCGCACTTGCGTGCTAGCTTATCGAGTTAAACGAGTGAACCTTTACGGTACCAAACTGACATTATTGCGACTGCAACCTGTCGTCTCCGCTAACCTCAATCCCCCATGAGGAAAGTCCTTCTAAAGTGTTTATTGATGTTTATTTAATGCCTTCACATTGATGTACGTATTTATCAATGTATCTACATCCATACACCGCAAGCCACCTGACGGTGTGTGGCGGACGGTACCTTGAGTACCTCTATCGGTTCTCCCTTCTATTCCAGTCACGTATTATTCGTAGAAAGAAAGACTGTCGGTATGCCTCTGTGTGGGCTCTAATCTCTCTGATTTTATCCTCATGGTCTCTTCGCGAGATATACGTAGGAGGGAGCAATATACTGCTTGACTCCTCGGTGAGGCATGTTCTCGAAATTTCAAGAAAAGCCCGTACCGAGCTACTGAGCGTCTCTCTTGTAGACTCTTCCACTTGAGTTTATCTATCATCTCCGTAACGCTTTCGCGGTTACTAAATGATCCTGTAACGAAGCGCGCTGCTCTCCGTTGGATCTTCTCTATCTCTTCTATCAACCCTATCTGGTACGGATCCCACACTGCTGAGCAGTATTCAAGCAGTGGGCGAACAAGTGTACTTAACCCACTTGCTTTGTTTTCGGACTGCATTTCCTTAGGATTGTTCCAATGAAGTTCAGTCTGGCATCTGATTTACCGACGATCAACTTTATATGATCATTCCATTTTAAATCACTCCTAATGCGTACTCCCGGATAACTTATGGAATTAATTGGTTCCAGTTGCTGACCTGCTATATTGTAGCTAAATGATAAAGTATCTTTCAGCACATTGCACTTGTCTTCATTGAGATTCAATTCCCGTTCCCTGCAACATGCGTCAATTCGCTGCAGATCCTCCTGCATTTCAGTACAATTTTCCATTGTTACAACCTCTCGATATTCCACAGCATCATCCGCAAAAAGCCTCAATGAACTTCCGATGCTATCCACAATGTCATTTACGTATATTGTGAATAGCAACGGTCCTACGACACTCCCCTGCGGCACACCTGAAATTACTCTTACTTCGGAAGACTTCTCTCGATTGAGAATGACATGCTGCGTTCTGTTATCTAGGAACTCTTCAATCCAATCATTTGTAGCTTTATAAATGTAATGAGTGCTATTGACGGTCTTTGCCCCTAGCTTTTGGACATCACTAAATGTTTGTAACCGTGTGAGTAATTACCAGTAGCCGTTACTTGCCAAGCAAACGTATTTGGCACCAAATTATTACTATTGTTGCTATAACCTGTCGTCTGTTTTGGCTAAGTTCAGGTCCTACTCACGTGTTTTTCTGTTGTTTATTTAATGCTTTCATCTGAAATATATATTTAAGAATGTATGTGGTTGTTTATAAATATAATGAGTGTTATTGGCTACCTTTGCCACTAGCTTTTGCATTTCACTACTTGTTTGTGACCGCCTGGGAGGGAAGAGTGAGTAATTACCGGTAGCTGTTACTTGCCTCACGTATATGATGTGTTGTGTTTGTGATCTTTATTTAGTACACACACTGTTCCCGTTGCTTGAATTAAAATTGGCAGAGACAGATTCCATCACCTACCCCGCAGGGAACTTTAGCTGGCGTATCGCTGTTGCAAGTTTGCGTATACCTCTCTCATTTTAAAACTGTATTTTGTGTCTGTTTTACAGGCAGCTAATCTATGTTACTCGAGAGGGCTATTGTGAGGCACCCCGCTTTGCGGTGAAGTCAGAGTCGATGTTGCTTAAGCACGACCACTTCCGGAGTTGCTGATAATATCTCATCATTTACTAATTTTGAAATTTGAATTCAAAGTACTTCTTATTAATTTCTGTGCCGGCCGCGGTGGCCGAGCGGTTCTAGGTGCTTCAGTCCGGAACTGCGCGACTGCTACGGTCGCAGGTTCGAATCCTGCCTCGGACATGGATGTGTTTGATGTCCTTAGGTTGGTTGGGTTTAAGTAGTTCTAAGTTCTAGGGGACTGATGACCTCAGATGTTAAGTCCCGTAGTGCTCAGAGCTATTTGAACCATTTTTATTAATTTCTGTGTAATCTATTTTGCGTCTTCCGAGATTAAGCAATTCATTATTGTATCTTTGCTAATCCTGAGACTTAGTGTTCAGTTAATATTAAATGGGCTACTCCTGTAATTGCCTTGTTCAAAGTACTAGTTCCTTTAGCAAAAAAGAAATTGTTATTTTGAATGTTACGTGTCTTTGAGCTTTAAGTGAATCTTTATTAGGAAATAAATGTCATTTTGTACTGTTTTGTAACTAATGACGTTCTGTCTCTCGCTTAGTCCTTCCTTGGCCGAGCTCAATATAACGCAATCGTCAGGACTTGGGGAGCAGTTGGCCGTTGGCACCTTTATCATGATAGTGTAGCCACTCGTCGTTTCAATTTATTTAGAGTTTTTCGGCCAAATACAACACGGCTGTGATTTGACAGCGTCCCTGTTCTCCTTACCTAGCACCGAGTGGCTTCCGACTCTTCCCTGAACTGAAAGTGGCCTGAAAGGGATTAGAATAAGGAAGACATTACGCAGAACAGGACTGCACAGCTGCGTACCATACCAAAAGAGGCTTTTCAGTGATGCTTCTGGCAGTAGCAGCAGCGTTGGAAGATGATGATGATGATGATGTTTGGTTAGTGGGGCGCTCAACTGCGTGGTTATCAGCGCCCGTACAAATTCCCGGCCTTTGCTCACTCCAGACTCGCTACTTTCATGAATGATGATGAAATGATGAGGACAACACGAACACCCAGTCATCTCGAGGTAGGTGCAAGTCCCTGACCCCGACGGGGATAGAACCCGGGACCCCGTTCTCGGGAAGCGAGAACGCGACCGTGAGACCACGTGCTGCAGACAGCGTTGGAAGAGGTTTGCATAAGCTGAAGTGGACAACTCTTATGGTGACTAGTGTCAAACAACTGTATGTGAAATAAAGATTGGCTTTATAAGTAAAAGTCGAATGCTTTTGTAACGTCGTGGACCTCCGCAGCTAGTGCTGGTTCATGCGCCCATGCTGGCTGCTGCTCATCGGCGACAAAGGCTAGAATTTGTACGCCAGAACCGCAATTTGATGTCCACTGAGTGGTGAGGGGTGGCTTTTTCAGATGAGTGATGTTTAATGCTCCATCGGCCAGATGGCAAACACCCTACAACAATCGTTGGAAGCGTCCAGGCCAGAGGAGAGGGCGTTATGATCTGGGGAATGTTTTCGTGGCATTCCCTAAGTGATTCTGGAGGGCACAGTGGATCAACACAACTATGCATCTACCCTTTGGGACCATATCTACCCCTGCATCCAGTGTGTTTCTCAGCACGATGGCATCTACCAGCAGGAAAACGCAACGTGTTACACATTTATTATTTCCACCAAGCTCCATTACAATATCTGAAATATTTTATGCTTAGATTTATGTTCAAGACTAAGTATATGAAACGTACCCTTAGAAAAATTATAAATTACTGTGCTGGTAAACTTCTGTGTTATTTGATACAGAGACAGCTGAGTAAAACTCAACGTACTCAAACAGTTTTCTCTTTACTTATTCTAATCATCACTAAACTGACATTTTTAGCGCAACACAATTTGACTTTCAAAAATCCCTACAAAAGAATGGCCCTGACTAACAATAACCTGTACCTTTCATGAATCACTTACATCACAAAAATCTTCGTTACTCGAACTACTGCAATACAGCGAGCGCCAATACTGCGAGCTAAATAAAAGATTTTAACTACTGAAGACACTAACTACTGATAGGCATAGTTAGCAAATGAAAGATTTTGATAGAGAACAAACAATGTATTTACGTTAATAATGTTCAAAAGTCATCATATATATATACCGCGTGATCAAAAAGTCAGTATAAATTTGAAAACTGAATAAATCACGGAATAATGTAGATAGAGGCGCACAAATTGACACACATGCTTGGAATGACATGGGGTTTTATTAGAACCAAAAAAATACAAAATTTCAAAAAATGTCCTACAGATGGCGCTTCATCTGATCAGAATAGCAATAATTAGTATTATAAAGTTAGACAAAGCAAAGATGATGGTCTTTACAGGAAATGCTCAATATGTCCACCATCATTCCTCAACAATAGCTGTAGTCGAGGAATAATGTTGGGAACAGCACTGTAAAGCATGTCCGGAGCTATGGTGAGGCACTGGCGTCGGATGTTGTCTTTCAGCATCCCTAGATATGTCGGTCGTTCACGATACACTTGCGACTTCATGTAACCCCAAAGCCAATAATCGCACGGACAGGTCTGGGGACCTGGGAGACCAAGCATGACGAAAGTGGCGTCTGAGCTCGTCAGCAAACGACGTGCGCAAGGGATCTTTCACGTGTCTAGCAATACTTTGTCCTTTTGGTTTATTAAGTTTTCAAATTTATACTGACTTTTTGATCACCCGGTATATCTGTCAATTTATGACATGCATCTTTACAAATTTCCTGGCGGTCGCAGGTCCAGGTCGTCCGCTTATAGTGACCTTTCAAAACTCCGCCAGCTCTCTTCCCACATCCACCACAGCTGGCGGCTCACTTCCAACTCCGCAACGCTACGCGCTGTTCCCATCGAACTGCCCAACACTACACAAGCGAATATTCCATCAATGAGTCCAACCAGCCTCAGACTGCACACAGCACAGCCAGTGATTTTCATACTGAGCGCTATGTTGCGTTACCAACATAAAAATCTAAAGAGCCTACTTACAAGTGTAATGCGTTACGAATGTGGGTGAAAAGTGTACAAAATTACATTTGTACAAGTGCACTTCTGAACGCTTTATATTTTCTTAAACCGATATTTCATAATAATCAGAAAAAACATCATGAAGTGCTATAAGAATAAGTTTGTGTGCCACAAAAGCTATTCACACAGAACAATTGATTTTATAACTATTTAATGGCATAGCATATTACGTTACAAAATTAGTGGAACTCGTTCATGTGCAGTTTCACAAGAACTGTATAGGATACTGGCAGTTACTTCCTTTTTCTGTTATAAGTTTCTCCCATTATTACGTTCACGACACAGCAGTGAAAAGTGATCTATTATTTGGTAACCCTTTGTTGATGTGCAAAATGCCGCGAGGCCTACCCTGAACCGATTCTGTTAAGATATTAATTTTCTGTACCCATTCAGCATGGCTGTAACGTTAGATGTCGCTGGTAACATCGTGGAAGTAATAGGGTTGAATAACCGAAAATTGTTGTTTTGGTTGGCCTGTATAGTTTCAGTCAATTCTCTTTCCCTTCTTTTTTTGCTAACTAAATTACTTTTTAGAATTCTTTAAACTCCATATTTTCGGATATACAATGCTCTCCATTTTTGATCTCTACTTGGTGATGTGACACCTACGTGTTGTTTCAGTGAGTCTTGATTTGTTGGTGAAATTACATTAATTTTAAATCTGGTATTGGGGTTGGGTTGGGTTTGGTTGATTTCGGGGGAGGAGTCCAAACTGGGAGGGCATCGGTCTCATCGTATTATGGAAGTATGGGGAAGGAAATCGGCCTTGCCCTTTCAAAGGAACCATCCCGGCATTTAGGGGTAAATCAGGGTAGCCGGACGCGGCTCTGGGATTGGACTGGCTGGCTTGCTTTAGTGCTTGGCGGCGTGCCATGTGTTGCTGTCGTACCGCACATGTTTGTGTATTTCATTCGTGCTTGTAACATATACGCCGTTTTGTCACATCTTTTTTACTTCACTCTCACTTGCTAGCGGAAAAATTCTTAAACCAAAACTAGCCTGAGAAAATATTTTGTCACCACTGCACGTGAGTCTCAGTGCCTCTACATGCTCCTATCCATATCTTAGTGTTTCGAATTCCTCCTTGAGATATAACACTACGCTTGAACAAGTAAATATTTCTACTTGTTTTAGTTGTTCTTTGCACTTAAGTAAACATTGCTGCTACAACTGTCTAATGATCTCTGATACTATTTTCTATATAGGCATCTTCAAAGAGGTCACATATACAGGGTGATTCAAAAAGAATACCACAACTTTAAAAATGCGTATTTAATGAAAGAAACATAATATAACCTTCTGTTATACATCATTACAAAGAGTATTTAAAAAGGTTTTTTTTTCACTCAAAAACAAGTTCAGAGATGTTCAATATGGCCCATCCAGACACACGAGCAATATCAACTCGATACTCCAACTCGTTCCACACTCTCTGTAGCATATCAGGCGTAACAGTTTGGATAGCTGCTGTTATTTCTCGTTTCAAATCATCAATGGTGGCTGGGAGAGGTGGCCGAAACACCATATCCTTAACATACCCCCATAAGAAAAAATCGCAGGGGGTAAGATCAGGGCTTCTTGGAGGCCAGTGATGAAGTGCTCTGTCACGGGCTGCCTGGCGGCCGATCCATCGCCTCGGGTAGTTGACGTTCAGGTTTCATAACTAACCTTTTTCGTAGGACTCTCCATACAGTTGATTGTGGAATTTGCAGCTTTCTGCTAGCTCTGCGAGTCGATTTTCCTGGGCTGCGAACAAATGCTTGCTGGATGCGTGCTACATTTTCATCACTCGTTCTCGGCCGTCCAGAACTTTTCCCTTTGCACAAACACCCATTCTCTGTAAACTGTTTATACAAATGTTTAATACACCACCTATCAGGAGGTTTAACACCATACTTCGTTCGAAATGCACGCTGAACAACTGTCGTCGATTCACTTCTGCCGTACTCAATAACACAAAAAGCTTTCTGTTGAGCGATCGCCATCTTAGCATCAACTGACGCTGACGCCTAGTCAACAGCGCCTCAAGCCAACAAATGTACAACTAAATGAAACTTTATAGCTCCCTTAATTCGCCGACAGATAGTGCTTAGCTCTGCTTTTTGTCGTTGCAGAGTTTTAAATTCCTAAAGTTGTGGTATTCTTTTTGAATCACCCTGTATTTTTTGCCGAAAGATGTAACAAGCGACCGCCACAATTTCACACTGGTAGAAATAAGTATCTACTTGTTTGTAATATGTAGTGATATACAGTACACAAACATCGTTAATTAGTCCACTGATCAACACCGTAAGACAATTCCTTTAAATGTTCCTGAGATTAGTCTTTACATGTAGACAGAGAAGCGCGAGGATGACTTTAATACAGAAGGGTCCAGAAAACTGTTGGCATTCATTGAAAATCGACCATTAATGAAACAAAATGAAAAAATGAAATGGGCGTATGGCATTGTTGGCTGGGATGCTCCATCCGGGGTAGTTCGTTTCAAAAATGGTTCAAATGGCTCTGAGCACTATGGGACTTAACATCTATGGTCATCAGTCCCCTAGAACTTAGAACTACTTAAACCTAACTAACCTAAGGACAGCACACAACACCGAGTCATCACGAGGCAAAGAAAATCCCTGACCCCGCCGGGAATCGAACCCGGGAACCCGGGCGTGGGAAGCGAGAACGCTACCGCACGACCACGAGCTGCGGAAAGGGGCGGGGTAGTTCGGCCGACGAGTGCAAGTCTTATTTCAGTCGACGCCATATTGCGCGACTTGCGTGCCGGTGATGATGAGGACAACACAACAGTCAGTCCACAAGCGGAAAAAAATCTCCGAGCTGGCCGGGAATCGAACCCGGGTCCACTGCACGTTACCATCCAGCTTTTTTTAAAAATATAAAACAATTTAATAATCATATTAGACAATTTCTGAAATACTTGAGAATGGCGGAAAGGAGATATATAATAAAGTTGACTAGCCTTCCAACTACACTTTCTGAACATTAATTGAATGTTAAGTATCTGAAGTGATCAGACGTATATAATTAGTCTTTCACTGCGAAACTGACTTACACATCACAGTGCAAAAATGAACTGGGAAATGTGCCAACTATTAAATATTAAATTTATCAGATAGAATCTTATGGTTTTAACCAATCGATAAGGACACTTCTATAAAAACTGTCTATTTCAAGATTTCTAATATAAACCAATAATGCACTAAGCAGACGGACAATGAAACAAAATGAGATAGCGTTAGAATTCTTGCATGGAGGGTAAGTCTATTTTATGTGTTCAAAGTGACACCCATTAGCAGCAAAACAACATCGTTGTTGCTGAACTGTTGACCGAACAACAGCTGTGTTGCCGATGTGATAACCGCACAGGACGACTCGATGGTTTCTCGTAGCTCGTTCAGTGCAGCTGGCGGCTTCTGTCGATTAACTTCATTTTTTAAGGTCCGAAATAGGTAGAAGAGAAGAGTTGTAAAGTCTGGAGACCGTGGTGGATACTCAACAGCTCCTCTTCGCGCTACCCATCGTCCAGGTAGATTTTCATCCAAGTAGGCTCTGTGGTAGTGAGCTGGAGCGCCATCTTGTTGTAGGTAAAATCCTTCATTATCAAACACCTCTAGGATGGTAGGTAAAACAGATTTTTGCAACATATGAAGAAACACCTCATCAATTACGGTACCTTCAAAGAAGAATAGGCCAGTCAAAGAGCGCGATGACAGACCGTACCATACATTATCACCTGGTAGATTAACGTGCTTGTCCACGTGTACATGAGGATTTTCAGGAGCCCAGAACGCCCAGTCGTGGCGGTTCACAGTACCATTCAGTCTGATTTGCGCCTCGTCAGACCAGAAAACCGTCCCTCCAAACTGTTCATCCTCGCTAAGCATGTCTTCAAAAAACTCGGAGTACTCCATCCTTCGATCCAGGTCGTCCTCGTTCATAGCGTGCAGAGATCTTGAAATGTACGAGGGCAGTTCAATAAGTAATGCAACACTTTTTTTTCTGAAACAGGGGTTGTTTTATTCAGCACTGAAATACACCAGGTTATTCCCCAATCTTTTAGCTACACAACACTATTTTTCAACGTAATCTCCATTCAATGCTACGGCCTTACGCCACCTTGAAATGAGGGCCTGTATGCCTGCACGGTACCATTCCACTGGTCGATGTCGGAGCCAACGTCGTACTGCATCAATAACTTCTTCATCATCCGCGTAGTGCGTCCCACGGATTGCGTCCTTCATTGGGCCAAACATATGGAAATCCGACGGTGCGAGATCGGGGCTGTAGGGTGCATGAGGAAGAACAGTCCACTGAAGTTTTGTGAGCTCCTCTCGGGTGCGAAGACTTGTGTGAGGTCTTGCGTTGTCATGAAGAAGGAGAAGGTCGTTCTGATTTTTGTGCCTACGAACACGCTGAAGTCGTTTCTTCAATTTCTGAAGAGTAGCACAATACACTTCAGAGTTGATCGTTTGACCATGGGGAAGGACATCGAACAGAATAACCCCCTTCAGCGTCCCAGAAGACTGTAACCATGACTTTACCGGCTGAGGGTATGGCTTTAAACTTTTTCTTGGTAGGGGAGTGGGTGTGGCGCCACTCCATTGATTGCCGTTTTGTTTCAGGTTCGAAGTGATGAACCCATGTTTCATCGCCTGTAACAATCTTTGACAAGAAATTGTCACCCTCAGCCACATGACGAGCAAGCAATTCCGCACAGATGGTTCTCCTTTGCTCTTTATGGAGTTCGGTTAGACAACGAGGGACCCAGCGGGAACAAACCTTTGAATATCCAAACTGGTGAACAATTGTGACAGCACTACCAACAGAGATGTCAAGTTGAGCACTGAGTTGTTTGATGGTGATCCGTCGATCATCTCGAATGAGTGTGTTCGCACGCTCCGCCATTGCAGGAGTCACAGCTGTGCACGGCCGGCCCACACGTGGGAGATCAGACACTCTTGCTTGACCTTGCGGCGATGATGACACACGCTTTGCCCAACGACTCACCGTGCTTTTGTCCACTGCCAGATCGCTGTAGACATTCTGCAAGCGCCTATGAATATCTGAGATGCCCTGGTTTTCCGCCAAAAGAAACTCGATCACTGCCCGTTGTTTGCAACGCACATCCGTTACAGACGCCATTTTAACAGCTCCGTACAGCGCTGCCACCTGTCGGAAGTCAATGAAACTATACGAGACGAAGCGGGAATGTTTGAAAATATTCCACAAGAAATTTCCGGTTTTTTCAACCAAAATTGGCCGAGAAAAAAAATGTGTTGCATTACTAATTGAATTGCCCTCGTACAGTTCGCACTTTGCAGCCTTCAAAATTTGTCGTACGTTTGATCGGCTTACCACGCTTTCGCGTGCACCCTCCTTCACAGATTGGTGGCTGAGTTCCGTACGCATTACTCCATTGCCATTGTATGTCCATCACGTTTTCGTACTTCCAGTACGACTTCAATATGGCCTTGTCTTGCTCAAACGACAATCTCAATTCATTGGTTGCTGCACTGTCATCTGGTGGAAAATGCGAGCCAAGATCTGTTGAGAAAACAATAGACTATGCTACGTCGCAAAATTGCATCGATCTGAAAGAGTGTCTATAATTTTTGGACCCCTCTGTATATAATACGTATAGATATGTTTTATTAAACTGCTTTGCGCTGATGGAAGTATGATTAGACATAAGGGTACCTTGCCTTAAAGAGGGCTTATAGAACTATCTGGTCTCGTTTACTCTGAGAACCACATTTACTCTAACCATAAAAAACCCTCTCGCGTTATCGAACGGAAACAACGCGCACTCGGGGACTCGTGGTTACGGCGACCATCCCCGCGGGTCCCCACAAAATGTAAATCAGGGATCTCAGGTGCGTCTATCGGGCTGCTTTTAGGACGGCTAGGGTCCCTTAGCGGTGCACTCTTCGCGATGCTTTTTTACGCGCTCTCTCTTGCGACATAGAAATGCAACAAAGTCAAACCCGCCGGCCGCATTAAGCACGGCGTCATTCGGTAGCTAACGCACTTCTGGTTTATGGGTAATAACTGGCCCTTTCTGGCCGGCGTATAAAAAGGGCATTAATTAACGCGGACCCACTCCTCCTCCTTGCGTCCCATTACTGCTGCGGCTAACCGGCGAAAAGGGAGGGGAGGGACAGGCTGTTAATAAAAGGGTGGAAGGGTCAGGGGGAGGGGGAGATATGGTGGCGGAGATGCAGGTTGGCGGGAAGGGGAGGGAGGGGCAACAACAGGTAGCCATTAGCGGGGCACCCGCGCGCCCGTAATGAAATGGAAATTACTCGCTGGCACGCAACAAGTGAATAATGAAATAATACGCGACGTGGCGGCGGGGCCGCGGCGTGCGCTGCGCCTCGTAGAACACGCGCCCGTGTTGGCATCTGCTGTCCACAGCCACATCTGTCACGAGCAGGTCACTGTAAGGTGTATGGCGGAGGGTAATTGTCACCGGCAGCCTCCCACTTCCCATTCCGTTCAAGTGCGGCGTACGGGGTAGGAGATTTCTGGCGTACTTTTCTCTGTGCCACAATGAAACAGTTTTTGCTTGCTTCTTTTAGTCTCCTAAACAGTGACACAGTTTCGTAACTGTTCAAGTCGATCAAGTCAGGCGGCGCTACAAGATCGTTTTGAAATGATGTGGTGACGGAAGCAGCATTGACATCAGAACAAGAAACATTTACGTACCTCTACGTAGGGATCAATCACCTTGTTACCTAAGGTGAATTTTTATTAACACAAGTACAACCAACTTCAGGTGCACTCCGGGAAGTGTTTTGAGACCCTTGCTGAGCTGTTTATTAATTACATGGCAGGAAGTATTAATAGCAACCTCTGTCATCCACGAGGGCCATTCAATACTTTAACAGACAAATTGGCCTCGGGAAAAAACTGTTAGTAGGGAAAGTTTGGTACTTTTATAGCTTTGATTTGGCATCACCGGGGCTAGCCCTGATCAGTTGATGTATGTTTTGTTTATAACGTCAAAAATGCATTTCAAGTTGGCGAGTCCGCTTGAAACGTCCACATTAATTGAACAACCTTCTGTTATTCGCTTTTTACTTGCCGAAGGCGAGAAACCAGTGAATATATACTGTAGGGCGTCTAAAGTTTATGGTGAAGGTTGTATGAATCGTAAAAATTTTTACAAGTGGGTAGAGCAGTCCAAAAATGGTCGCGACTGAGCGACTGGCGAACATCGTTCTGGCCGACCAGTTGCAGTTTCAACTCCCTCACTGGAAAGTCGAATTGATGACACGATTCGTGCCGACCGCCGTGTGACTGTGGAAGTGATAGTTGATAAGGTTCAAGTTAGTACTGGTACAGTTCATAACATTATGTGTAACAAGCTGTAGTACCGCACAACATGTGGAAGATGCGTCCCAAACGAGTTGACGCGGCTACACAAGGAAACAAGGTTGAGAGTGTGCACAGAGCTAAAGGAACGTTGTCAAAGAGAAGGTGAGCACTTCCTCAACAAAATTTTAATTTGTGATGAAACTTGGGTTCACTATTATGATCCAGAATCAAGAAGACAAAGTATGGACTGGAAGCACACCAACTCACCCGTCAAGAAAAAATTCAAAAGCCCGACCATCAGCAGGAAAAGTCATGTTGACGGTGTTTTGGGATGCTGAAGGTCCAGTTTTTTGTGATGATCTTGAAGAGCAGCGTACAATGAACTGCCAGTACTAGTCCGATTTGCTTTTAAACTAGGCGAACCAGCCATGAGAGAGAGACGTTGTGGATGTCAGAGAAGAGATGTGGTTCTCCAGCAAGACAACGCACATCCTCATATTGCTCAACTAACTCGTGAAAACATCGACAAAATGGGCTGGGAAGTACTACCTCATCCCCCTTGCAGTCATGATTTTGGACATGGTGATTTCCATTTGTTTGATGCACTGAAGGAGGCATTACGTGAGAAGAGGTTCCAGAACAACGATGACGTGAAAAAGTTTGTGGGAAATTGGTTCAAACATCAAGATAAAGAGTTCTTTATAGCCAGAATAAAAAAGCTTGTAGCCCGTTGGAACAAGTGCATAAATGTTCAAGTTGATTGTGTTGAAAAGTAGAAAAAGTATTGTTTTTTAAAAAATAAATGCTTTTCTCTCCAGACAAATTTGTCTCTTTAATTATTGAATGAACCTCGTATAATGAAGTCATGTCTGAAAAAAAAACATGCAGAAATATTCAGCCAGATGTCGAGAAGGTTACGAGCTGGTGCAATAATTATCAATCTGCTTTAAATATACATAGCTGTAAAATTACCTAAAACGAATAAAAGTAATATGACTAGAGGATTAGTGATTTGCAATTAGTTAGCCAGCTCATAAAAATACCTAGACGTAATTTGTAGGGATGTAAAATGGAATGATCATAGAGGCACAGTCTTAGGAAAGGAATGCGGTAGACTTCGGTTCATTGGCAGGATAATGGAAAATTTGAGTCTACAAATCACAGAGAGCATGGGACCCATACAACAGGGACTAACAGGCGTTACTGAACGTACGGGAAGGAGGAGGTCACGAAGGGTCACAGCTTTGGTTTAGTCTTGCAAGATCGTCAAAAAAGTCACGAAAAGCCAGACTTGGTAGACTCTTAAAGATAGCAGCAAACTGTCTCGCGAAAAGCCTACTTAGTTTCTAGAACCAGAAGAAATCAAGAATTCAGAGGTTTTCTTCAACGCCCTACGTAACGGTCCCGAAAGGGCAGTGAAGACAAAATTAAACCAATTACAGCAAACACTTAATATCATTCTTTCCGTTTTTCACACGTGATTGGAACGGATATAGCTTCAAGATGTGGTACTAAGCCATGTATCCTACGCCATGCACATCACAGTGGTTTCCAGAGCATGTTTTGAGATATAAATATAACAAGGAGAATATATTGCATTCAGTGTAAAGTTATAGCCGCCATCTCTCCCTATGCAAAGGAATCCTTTCCTGTCTGGACGCGGAAAATGTTGGCAATGATAAACATGATATCAGTTCAAATAATATCTGTATCAGACGTTTTGCAACCGGATTGATCACTGTTTCCTTAATCTAAACCATCGATCAGTTCACTCGTTACATTTGAACCCTAGATTACTAAACCCTCGTAAAATTTACGATTGCAGCAGGGTACAAAACAGGACAGTTTGCACTTTATTTCGTATGTAACATACCTTTGGAGATGTAAAAATAGTAATTAACTAATGTATAACCTATAAATTATGACTTCCTTTAAATAAAATGTTGTAGATGAAGATGAAATGGGAGATATGATACTGCATGAAGAGTTTGACACAGCACTGAAAGACCTGAGTCGAAACAAGGCCCCCGGAGTAGACAACATTCCATTAGAACTGCTATCTAGTGAGCAAGATGTATGAGACAGGCGAAATTCCCTCAGACTTCAAGAAGAATATGATAATTCCAATTCCAAAGAAAGCAGGTGTTGACAGATGTGAAAATTACCGAACTATCAGTTTAATAAGTCACAGCTGCAAAATACTAACGCGAATTCTTTACAGACGAATGGAAACACTGATAGAAGCCGACCTCGGGGAAGATCAGTTTGGATTCCGTAGAAATGCTGGAACACGTGAGGCAATACTGACCCCACGACTTATCTTAGAAGAAAGATTAAGGAAAGGCAAACCTACGCTTCTAGGATTTGTAGACTTAGAGAAAGCTTTTGACAATGTTGATTGGAATACTCTCTTTCAAATTCTGAAGGTGGCAGGGTAAAATACACGGAGCGAAAGGCTATTTTCAATTTGTGCAGAAACCAGATGGCATTTATAAGAGTCGAGGGATATGAAAGGGAAGCAATGGTTGGGAAGGGAGTGAGACAGGGTTGTAACCTATCCCCGATGTTATTCAATCTGTATATTGAGCAAGCAGTATAGGAAACAAAAGAAAAGTTCGGAGTAGGTATTAAAATCCATGGAGAGGAAATAAAAACTTTGAGGTTCGCCGATGACATTGTAATTCTGTCAAACAGCAAAGGACTTGGAAGACCAATTGAACGGAATGGACAGTGTCTTTAAAGGAGGATATAAGATGAACACCAACAAAAGCAAAACCCGGGTAATGGAATGTATTAGAATTGAGTCGGGTGATGCTGAGGGAATTAGATTAGGAAATGAGACACTTAAAGTAGTAAAGGAGTTTTGCTATTTGGGGAGCAAAATAACTGATGATGGTCGAAGTAGAGAGGATATAAAATGTAGGCTGGCAATGGCAAGGAAAGCGTTTCTGAAGAAGAGAAATTTGTTAACATCGAGTATAGGTTTGTCAGGAAGACATTTCAGAAAGTATATGTATGGAGTTTAGCCGTGTATGGAAGTGAAACGTGGACGATAAATAGTTTAGACTAGAAGAGAATAGAAGCTTTCGAAATGTGGTGCTACAGAAGAATGCTGAACATAAGATGGGTAGATCTCATAACTAATGAGGAGGTATTGAATAGAATTGAGGAGAAGAGGAGCTTGTGGCACAACTTGACTAGAAGAAGGGACCGGTTGGTAGGACATGTTCTGAGGCATCAGGGGATCAGAAATTTAGCATTGGAGGGCAGCGTGGAGGGTAAAAATCGTAGAGGGAGAGAAAGAGACGAATACACTAAGCAGATTCAGAAGGATGTAGGCTGCAGTATGTACTGGGAGATTAAGAAGCTTGCACAGGATAGAGTAGCATGGAGAGCTTCATCAAACCAGTCTCAGGACTGAAGACCACAACACAACATAACAAATAAAATGGTTTAGTAGCGAAATAATATTTTCCTCGCATTAGTGTTCTAGGATTAATCACGTCCATGCCACTAAACAACCTTCTGGGATTCTTTGGGGGGATCTCGTCATCTCTCCTTGAGGACCATGTTCGCCCCTAGAAGCGGTTTGTTTCTCCTCGGCAGGACGGCATCTACCAGCAAGACAATGCACCGTCTCACACAACTCGCTGTGTACGTGTGTAATTAGAATTCTTCAGGATGAGTTTACAGTACTCCCTTGGCCGCCAGACCATAACATTGCTTCCTTCGGCCTGGAACTTTCCGACGATTGCTGCAGCGCGATTGCTTTCATATGTTGCTAGACGTAGGCGCCAATGGCCATCTGTCCGATGAAGCATAAAACGTGATTCACCTGGAAAGGTCACCAGCCACCGCTCAGTGGACGTACAGTTGCAGTACTGGAGTGCAAATTCCAGCCATCGTTCCATTGTTGCCGCTGAACAGCGGTCAGCATGGGTGCGTAGATCAGGCGCCTGCTGTGGAGGCCCATACACAACAACATTAGCTGTTGGCTGCCCCTTAGTTCATCTGGGCTGTCAGTTGCTTATCTGTTGCACACTTGTTCTCTTGGAAACATATCCGCAGCCGTCGTTCACCTCTATCATTTGTAGCCCATGGTCCACCACAGTTTGCATGCCGTTATGGCCGAGCGGTTCTAGGCGCTACAGTTTGGAACCGCGCGACAGCTACGGTCGCAGGTTCGCATCCTGCCTCGGGCATGGATGTGTGTGATGTCCTTAGGTTGTTAGGTTTAAGTAGTTCTAAGTTCTAGGGGACTGATGACCTCAGCAGTTAAGTCCCATAGTGCTCAGAGCCATTTTTGAATGGTTCACACGGCATCGTTGTTCAAACGTTCTTGACGTCTCATGTAACTGAGAGAGTAAGTGAGTGATCACCTCCAACAGCAGCTAAATGAGACGAAACAATAGGTGGTCAGTGGCTTTATACCCTCAGTTTTGAAAATTTTTTCAATGGCTCTTCCGCCACCCGACACTGTATGCCAACACAAATGGGCTTGTCCAAAAGCCGTTACAGTTACATGCATACAAAAACGGTGAGCGTCTCCTTATGTTGACGGGACACGATAACGTGGTGACTGAGATTGTGGATGCAACAATGGTGCTGGTGCCTTGGTACCAGCCTGTCAAAAAAATTGATTTTATTCGCTTAATGGCTCGTGTTATTGCCCTCCATGTTTTGCAAAAAGACTAGCAAGCTGGTAATCCCAGACTTCATAGTAACGAGAAGATAACTTTACGACCACTTTCCGCGGCGAGTCTGGATGTTACCTGGTGGTGTTGCAGGTTCGTCACACAGTAAGGAAAGTATTTAAGTGGAGCAGAGAGGAATGGGAAATCACTGTAGCGATGAAACGGAAAACAAACGGAGGAATCCACTGCCATAAGGCACTTTCACGAACGGTACATTAATGTCCGGCGACCGCGGACGAGGATCTCAGCGAAGCTGATCTGATGCTCTCGTGATTCTGCCGTGAATATCTGTGGAAACTGGTCGAATGACGGTGGAATCGCGAGTAGGCGGGCGACGAGGTGTTGGACGCCCATGCTACATCTCAGAACGTGAAGTATGAGGCTTGACCTCTTCGACAGACCGCGAACTGTGGCATATACACTACTGACCTTTAAAATTGCTACACCAAGAAGAAATGCAGACGGTAAACGGGTATTCATTTGACAAATATATTATACTTGAACTGACATGTGATTACATTTTCACGCAATTTGGGTGCATAGATCCGCTACGGTCGCAGGTTCGAATCCTGCCTCGGGCATGGATGTGTGTAATGTCCTTACGTTAGTTAGGTTTAAGTAGTTCTCAGTTCTAGGGGACTGATGACCTTAGAAGTTAAGTACCATAGTGCTCAGAGCCATTTGAACCATTTTTTCCACCACAGTTGCCTCGGCACCGGCTTGAATAACACCATTTTGCCATACTCGGCATACTTTAACCACGGCTGCATGAGAACGATTTACAAAATTAGACGTTGCGGAAATGTTCCCACCCTTGGCCCGAAAGCCAGAGATCATGCGCTTTAGGACGGCAGATAAATCTCTCCGCTTCAGCATTACTATAACGACTACACTGTCTTGCCCGTCCCCTGGACACGATTTATATGCCCTCTACTGATAGTGCTCTCATATGCCGTCTAAGAGTGGTTATTGCACATTGACAACGAACACAAGTGACATTTATGCAACTGGACCGTTTATCACCGCACTGTGAAAACGCGAGACATATGGTCTAACGTACCTCCACTTCTTCTGTTGGCTATTGATAGCGGAGACTTGCCATAAGTACATACAATTGATAATTTGCGCAATGGATATTTTAACGCTACTGAGGTCGCCCTGACACTTATACGTTCCCCAGTAGGAGTACGCTATTCTCATTAATTATGTAAATTGTCGTGTGATAACCTAACGGTTTCCTAATCTTATCCTGTGGATACGATAGAATGTCAGGCTAAGCCGACAAAATCCAGTCCCCCTTTTAAAGAATAAGTTACAAGATGTATAAAATGTACACAAGAGACAAGATTAATTGGTACAGGAAAGTACTGTCT
This sequence comes from Schistocerca nitens, assembly GCF_023898315.1. Classification (NCBI taxonomy): domain Eukaryota; kingdom Metazoa; phylum Arthropoda; class Insecta; order Orthoptera; family Acrididae; genus Schistocerca; species Schistocerca nitens. The sequence goes on from NC_064620.1 coordinate 524,556,754, forward strand.
ACTAAAGGATAAATGCTGTGATTTTAACACATTTATTCATCGTAAACACAATTCAAAGACACTATGCAATAATTACAAATCTCAGGTTCTCCCTGTGTTAATACTAGCCCTTAAACTGTCTGGCTCTGCCCTATAATGTACTCGCGATCTGTGATTAGGCGCGGAGTAACTGATATCCCCCGTTGTACTAAACAAGGAACTACTATCTCAATGATCAGTGTGAACTGTACATCACCAGAATTACAGCCGAAGACGTCCGTCGACTGCCGTGGGCCTCCAAGACGAACCTCCTGCTCCACGACCGCGCAACGACTTCTCTTTTCTTCTCTCCTCTTTTCCCTGCTCAAAGTCTTTTCTCCCTCTTAAATTTGCGTAGCGAATCATCTTTCCGAAAGGCGCTCGTTTCTGAACGCCGACCAATCGCAGTTTAGAATCCAGACCGAAGTTTCTGGAAGTTCTTTCTATGTCCGTAGGAAAGTACGCGAATACCTGCTGCCACGTGTTTTTGGCCGACCAGGCCGCCTTCTCGACTGCCCGCCGGACACGCGTTCCCATTTTGCAGGTGGTCCAGCTCACGAGAGTGTCACGGGATTAGCGCCGGAAGCGGCTGTGCCGTCCTATCGTCCGAAGGAATGTGTGAGCTTCCTGTGTCCTTCCCTTCTACCACGAGTTTCACAGCTCTGCTAGTTCTCCAGTCACCCAACATGCAGACATTATACAATAAATTATGTGTACTAGACGATGTCAGTCACATACATGTTTTTAATGAACGAGCACAAACCTGTCTTTTCTATCATTGAAGGGGCTTACTTATGTCGTATTGGCTGTGAACGCGGTTTGTAGCTTGTAAAATAACGCAACCTTACAATTGAATGAAACATGAACATAAGGGCAAGAATAGCACGTCCTGGAATGTATAGAGCAACAAAAAATAATTCTGTTAGGCACACAGAAACAGAAAAGACCGCTCGATGTCACCTGTGAAATTACTTTGAAAATGTAACAAGAGGAACATGGATAGTACCCAGACAGACAGCTTTTCATTTAGTCGCAGAGACGAAATTAATATACTACGATGACATCAATAATGCAGGACCTTCGTATCGTGGTTGTATTTTCTAAATTCCTTTCGTCTTCATACATTAAAATAAGAGTCAGCACAAGTTGAATGGTCGAGCTCATGCGATATAAGACACGAAGTGATGGCACACACGAATTGCTTCTGTACTTGGTCTCTTACTGTGAACTCGGTGAACCAACTTACTCTTTTTAGTCTCCACCAAGTTCTTGTAATTTCCTCCCTCTTTCACCCTCCGGGTCTCAACTAACGACGCGTTCATGAAGCTGGAATGTTTCGATAAAATTCTCTCTGTATTTTAATTAGTGGCTTCTGCGTTCCAGAACACCAAGTCTCACATCGGATTTTAGTAATTAGCCTTATAAAATTTTAAGAATGTTATTTTTCCAGCAAACTTTTCGTCGGAACGTGTCTTCGTATTCTCTTTTTGAGTCGCTCAGTTTAAGATGTTAAATCGGTGCACGGGGTTTACACCCAAGAGAAAAAAATGCATTGCAATTTTCTTCAAAAAGGCTTTTTTAAAATGAACCTCTACAAAAGTAAAATAAGGGTAGTGGAACGTAGTGGAATTGAATCCAGCGATGCTGAGGGAATAAGAATAGGAAATAAGACATTAAAAGTAATAGATGAATTTTGTCAGTTGGGCAACAAAGTAACTGATGGTGATCGGACGAAAATAATATCTGTAAAAGAGGGATAATATGTAATATAAATTTAACTGTTACGAAATATTTTCTGACGGTATTTTTCTGAAGTAGCCTTGTTCTGAAATGAAATGTGGACGATAACTGTGCAGACATGAAGAAAATAAACGTGTTTGGAACATGGTGCTAACGAAAAATGCTGAAGATAAGATGGATACATCGACTGACTGATGAGGAGATACTGTATTGAAATTCGGAGAAAAGAAATTTATAACACAACTCGACTAAAAGATGAGATCGGTTGATGTGACACGTTCTCAGGTATGAAGGGTTTGTCAGTTTTGTAGTGGAGGAAGCGTAGGGGATAAAAATTGGTAGAGGGAGACCAAAGGATGAATACGGTAGGCAGGTTCAAATTGGTGTCTTTTGTAGTAATTCTTCGGATATAAAGAAGCATGCACAGTGTAGAGTGGCGTGAAGAGATGCATGGAAGCACTTTTCGGACTGAAGACTAGAGGAACAAAGACAACACTTTATTCCTTATAATACACTGAGCGAACAAAACCCGTGGGGCAGAGATATGGATGGATACAGATGGCGGTAACATCGCATACACGAGGTAAAAACGGCAGTGCGTTGGTGGAGCTGTCATTCTGAAACATGCCCTTGAAAAATTATGAATTACTGTCCTGGTAAACTTGTACGTTATTTGATTTTCAAACAGCTGAGCAAAACTCAACGTACTCAAACAGTTTTCACTTTACTTATTCTGATCATCACTAAACTGACACACAATATTTTTTAGCGCAGCACAATCTGACTTTCAAAAATCCCTACAAGAGAATGGGCCTGACTAACAATAACCTATACCTTTCATGAATCACTTACCTCACAAAAATTTTCGTTGCTCGAATTACCGCAATACAGCGAGCGCCAATACAGCCAGCTAAATAATAGATTCCAACTACTGAAGAAATACTGATAGGCATAGTTAGAAAATGAAAGATTTTGGTAGAGAAAAATCAATGTATTTACCTTAATAACGTTAAAAAGTCATCATACGTATATCTATCAATTCATGACATCCATCTTTACAAGTTTCCTTTTTCTGGCGGACACACGTCCAGATCGTCCGCCTCTCAAAACTCTGGCATCTCTCTCTACACATCCACCACAACTGGCGGCTCACCTCCATCTGCACAACGCTACGCGCTGTTTACATTCAGCTGCCCAACGCTACACAAGCGAATATTCCAACAATGAGTCCAATCAGCCACAGACTGCACACAGCACAGTCAGTGATTTTCATACGTGGCGTTACCAACATAGGAACATAATCAGCCTACTTACAATTCGTACTCGGGTATTTCACGTGAAACAGTTTCCGACGTGATCATCGTCATACGACGGGAATTAATAGACTTCGGATGCGGAGTGGTAGTCGGAGCTACACGCATGGCACTTTCCCTTTTGGAAATCGTTAGGGTATTCGATATTCTGACGTTCACTGTGTCAAGAGCGTGCCGAGAATACGAAATTTCAGCCATTATCTCTCACGACGGGCAACACAGTGGCCAGCGGCCTTCACGTAACGACCAAGAGCAGCGGCGTTTCGTAGAGTTGTCAGTGCTAACAGACGAACAGCACTGCGCGAAGTAACGACAGTAATCAACGTAGGACGTACGACGAACGTATCTGTTAACACAGTGCGGTGAAATTAGGTTCAAATGGCTCTGAGCACTATGGGACTTAACATCTATGGTCATCAGTCCCCTAGAACTTAGAACTAGTTAAACCTAACTAACCTAAGGACAGCACACAACACCCAGCCATCACGAGGCAGAGAAAATCCCTGACCCCGCCGGGAATCGAACCCGGGAACCCGGGCATGGGAAGCGAGAACGCTACCGCACGACCACGAGATGCGGGCCCCGTGAAATTAGGCGTTAATGGGTTGTGGTAACAGACGGCAGACTGATGTGCCTTTGCTAACAGCACGACATCGGCTGCGGCGCTTCTCCTTGTCTCGTGACCATATCGGTTGAACCCTGGACCACTGTAAAATCATGACCTGGTCAGCTGAATCCCGATTTCAGTTGGTTAGAGCTGATGGTAGAGGGTTAGATTGTGGCGCAGACCCCACGAAGCCATGGTCCCAAGACGTCAGCAAAATACGAGGGTTGTTTTTTAAGTAAGGGCCGTTTTTATTTTGAAAGAAAGATACAAATACTTTTGTAAAAAAACTTTTATTTTCTGATTCTGCACACTTTTACCTATTTTGCTACATAGTTGCCTTGTTTATTTAAGCACTTGTCATACCCTACAACTAAGTTTTTAATTCCCTCTTCAAAGAATTCGGCCGCCTGCTCCGACAGCCAATAGTTCACGGCCGCTTTCACTTCATCGTCGTCATTGAAGCGCTGCCCGCCAAGATGGCGTTTCAGGTATCGGAAAAGGTGAAAATCGCTAGGAGCAAGGTCGGGGCTGTATGGTGGATGGTCCAAAACTTCCCAGCCAAAAGAACCAATCAAATCCCGAGTCTTTTGAGAGGTGTGAGGCCTAGCGTTATCGTGCAGGAGCAAAACTCCTTTTGTCAGCATGCCGCGCCTTTTGTTTTGAATTGCCCTGCGGAGCTTCTTTAGGGTTGCACAGTAGGCATCTGAGTTGATTGTCGTTCCTCGTGGCATAAAGTCCACTAGCAAAACACCGCGCCGGTCCCAGAACACAGTTACCATAATCTTGCGCTTTGATCTTGACGGGTGAGGTTGTGTGTCGCCATTCCATCGATTGTCGCTTGCTTTCGGGAGTGATATGGGATACCCATGTTTCATCTCCACTGACAATTTGACTCAACATGTCATCCCCTTCTTCCTCGTAACGAATCAAAAAGTCCAATGAAGTGGCAAATCTCTTCCCTTTGTGGTCCTCTGTGAGGAGTCTGGGTACCCACCGAGAACACAGTTTCTTAAAGTTTAGGTTTTCAGACACAATTTTGTACAAAACCGATCTTGAAACTTGTGGAAATTCCAAAAAAAAAGAGTGGAAATTGTTAATCTTCTATCCTCACGAATCTTTGTTTCGACTGCAGCCACAAAATCATCAGTGATCACAGAGGGCCGGCCTGAGCGTTCTTTGTCATGGACGTTTTGACGGCCATTTTTAAACTCTCTAACCCATAGACGCACTTTACCTTCACTCATGGCATTCAAGCCATAAACTTCTGTTAACTGACGATGAATTTCTGCAGCTGATAGGCTTCTCGCGGTCAAAAAACGTATCACTGACCGTATCTCACACGCGGTGGGCGATTCAATAATCGTAAACATTATAAAGTAGCACAGCGATGCGTACACGTCAGCTACAGAGCTGCAACTTGCATCAGTGTGAACGGGAAGGATGCCGGCAAGTGGCGCGGTGGCTTGTTGCGGCGTCCGCGCGAACTACGGGACTATACGCGCGAACGGCCCTTGCTTAAAAAACAACCCTCGTACTGTGCCAGTTGGTGGTGGCTCCATAGTGCTGTGGGCTGTGTTTACATGGACTGGACTGTGTCCTCCGGTCCAACTGAACTGGTCACTGATTGGAAATAGCTCGCCTGCTGTGTCCACGCCATGTCGAGTTGCTGCATTACGCCGCACAGATGGAGGTGAGACACGACATTCGGAGGTATCCCATGGCTTTTGCCATCTCAGTGTAGAGTGTGTTTGGCTGTACGAAGAAGCTATAAATTGTAGAGTGTCTACACAGGCAGATCAAACTCACTCATCCGGAGAGGGATGCAATATTCATTGGAATGTACAGAGCAAAGCTTTGTGAAAAAAAAAAAAAAATTCTGTTCCGTTTTTTCTAAGGAAATTTATAAAATAAAATTTTGATTCAGCTATCGGTAATTTAAGTATGACGAAAAGCACATCTTGAGATTTTTTAATGTTTATAATTCAGTGTATCTTTCAGGGCTAGAGGCCACCGTTTGGGAACGGATTGCTCAATCTCGTTATTTTTTGCAAGTAGCCACAGTAATTCCGTTTGTAGAATTAATCCTTCGTGATTTCACGTTCTGTTATACTGCGGACTTTCATGTTCTCTCTTACGAACAGTAGTATTTCTGCCTTTGCAGCCATCATATTCAGGGATGAGAACCTCTTCTTAGAACAGTTGACAAGGCAGGTATGAACGAGACAAACAGTCGACGGAAGGGGTTTATCGTGTGTTCGTACATGTATCTCCCTCTCTCTTCTTTCACTTGCCGTATTATTTGTCAAACTTTACGAAAACGTCAATAACGGAAAAAAAAATTTTTTCAACGTTTACTAATTCACGTCACGTTTTATTTGGTTTCAGAATTATATCGTGTATACGTATCGACAGATTAAGCAAGAGTAAATGTAAAATCACGATTTAGAAAGCCACATCCTTTCCAGTCACAGGCGTTGTTTTTATTTGTCTGTTTATTTTAAGGAAGGAAATACAATCAGTTTACGAACCTGTGATGTTGTCATTATTCTGACGCCTATGATAAATGGAATTACGTCATACGACACTAACTTTGTCTGCGCTAAGATACACTCATGGATATAGTAATTGCTAAGCGTAATTTCTTGTGGAGTTGTAAACTAAACTCATTGTTACTCATCTCGGTTCTTGCATGACTTTGATATCTCCAGCAGTCTTGACAGACAATGTCACGTACGAGTTTTTCAATAAATTACTTCTCACGTATGTTATAATTTGAAATGTTTATCTTCTGATTAATTTGTTGGTTTTGTTATAATGTGCGAGTGGTGTTAAGGGCATTCTTCCATGACGATTCACGCTAGTGAATGGGATCGGATTATATGAAGTAGATTGAAGTGAAACCTTTACACACAACATTCCGGTTTATTTTAAAAAAAAATTCGTAGTATATATCAATGATATTTTCTCTGTAACTGAATCTGTTTAGCTGCTAATACGTTTTCTACTACTGGGAACATTGTCTACCTGACCTTGTGTGCCTTCGTAGCACAGCGCTAAAAAAATAATAACGTGGCCAGCGTGTCTGGCTGCTATGCTGAGGATCCCAATTCGATTCTTGGTGCAGTCAGACACTTTTTCCTGGTAGGAAAACTGGAAAGGGGTGTACTCATCCTCGTGATGCCAATTGGCTAGTTAATTGACCGAGTCGTAACGGCTCCAAGGTCAAGGCAGCAGACAAATGGCTGGGAGAGCGGTATGTTGACTCTACGCGTCTTCATAACGAAACCACTGACGCCTTTGGCAGAGGATGACAAGACGTTCGGTCGGTCCCGATTAGCCCAGCTGTGCGAGAATGCGGAGCTTTGTTTAGTACTGAGAACATGTTAACTTAAACTTCATGCTATCTGAGATTTCTGGCTATACACAAACAGTTTTTAAATCACATTTATACTTCTGGGTATACACCAACAGTTTTTAAATCACATTTATGCACATGACAGATAGCAGATTACTTACACCGGTAATCAGAACTACAAAACGTAATCTTCGCGCTTTTGATTACCTGTCTTACTACACAGACCGTTCGGATATTCCCGTTATAAAATTCTAAGACTCGTTTCCGTTCTACGACTGTTTCAGTTCAGATATTTAACGCGTCTACAACTACTGAGGGAAATGAAAAAATCTCAGAGTTGCTTGTCCTGTTATGCAATAGGGTAGATAGTCACCTAACAGTGACCTGAGCTTAATGTACGAGCTCTGAGCGCTGCTCTAGAAACTGAAGAGACACAAGGTGGGATGGACAGTCTGTACCAGAACACGCATCGTAGGTACAATGTCTAACGACATTGGTGGTCACCACATCGAGTCGCTGTTGAAATGCGTCAGTACTGTACTGTACGTACAGCATAGTGTGTTCCTTTTTTGCTGTGGGGTAATATAAGCATGTGATGTTTAAATGTTGATACATATAATTTGCTTGTGTGAAAGATGGGTGTTTCGTTGTTTCCTTCAGAATTTTTGCCTAAAAATTGTGCTGCGTCTCGCCTAATCCAGTTCCTCAAACAGAAGTGGTTGTTATCAATAATTTCGGAAAGTTCTTATCCAATTTATTTTAGTCGTTTTCACGATACCAGTTAAACAAAGGCTGTACGTTTTTGGAAAAAAAATTACAAGTGTTCTGTTGAAAGCGACTACGAGAAAGAAACTGCCGAAATAGTCTTATGCACCAAAATAAAATATCAAGCAGGATATTGCTTGCCGATTCTCTGCAGTATGAATCGTCCGAAACTCTGTAAATCTACGCTTCCGCAGATTAAAAATGCGCAAAATTTTGTCACTGAAGCTACACAGATTCAGTACCTGGAGTGGTGTCTCTCATACCCTGTATAGCGTACCAACAATCATAGCCTATTTAACCATTCAGTTTAAGCGACTTCTTTTCTCAATCAAAGTTTCGTTTGCAATAACAATAAACAAGTGTCTATGACAGACATTCAAATACGTTAGAATTGATTTACGAACAGAATATTTTTTGGATGATCAGTTGAATGTTTCCCTTTTCTGAACTTTTACCACATAGTACGCAGAAAACGAAAGATGTATATTCTTCAGTTTTGTAACTGTATTGTGTACAAAAAATAAAAAAACATTAAAAAACCGTGAAAACCAATCATTTCGAATTCCATACGTTCAAAGTAGGCGAAGTCGCTACGAGGAGTCGAAATTTTCGTACCCAGCGGTACCTCACATTAGGACGCATATCCAATTGCCGTACATATTTAGCAATTGAGAAGCATTGCTGTTTTCGCTATTATTATATAAAAAAGTTAGGAATTATAAAAAAAAAATTTAGTAACCAACTCACTGATACTGTGTCTTTACACGTACCCGTGTATTCAGACACATGTACTTGCATGAAATGGCCAGTTTTGGCAAAGTTAGTAAATAATTTTGCAGACCGTATGCGCAAACAGATTGAAGTCGACACTGGCGTTCATCCAGGTGGCTATATATCTATCTCGCTGGATACAGGGGTTTGACAAAGATTCATCTTACTCCATAATACCATACCTTCTGCAATACTGGAGACACAAATGTGGTGGATTTTTATCTATGCATCGAAACTAGAAGTTTACCTTGACGCCAGTTGAAAGTTTCTACTTCATGTGGTTGCCAGTAGACGCATCCCTGTTACAGTCAGTTTGCTTGTTCATTAAGTAACGTGCGCCGACTCCTGGTGGCGATAACACAGAGTGTAGTGTTCTCAATTTCAATGGGTGCATCCCAGTTACAGCTGCATGCCGCGACTGTCATTGAGAGTATGGCGGAGCATCTCCTACAGGAAAGGGTCATATGGGTCTCTCACTGACAATAGGTCTCAAGGATCGCCTGATTTGTTGGAACCTGATCTTATTTTTATGGTGGTAGTTTGTAAAATAATGTGGTTATGTGCATCCCCCTCCAACAACTTTCGGTAATATGCGTCAACGAACAGCAGTGAATGCAATGACTCTGCACGTACCTGAAAAAGTATGGGACCAATATGACTATCATCTGGATGTTTATCTTGCGCCCAGTGCAACATTTGTGAAAGGGAAATGAATCTGATGCTAAATATAATTGTAAAAAGTTCGCCAAGGTTGTATGTGTATTTATTTATGTATGTAAAATACAAGACCTTGTAAAATCAGATGATTCTTTCGGAGTACTACCAATTTATTAATAGTCACCTCAAGTTTTCATGTTAGTTAAGATAGGAGAAAATAATCTTGTGAAAACTGATATATCTTTTTGAAATATGTCAGAATTAAGAAAGATACCTCGTTTCCATAATGAGCTACTGCTGATGTGCCGAGCTCTTAAATATGCTTCTCCTATACACGTCCTGTGACCCCTCTCCTGGTTTTTCTGTGGCTGCAATATCATAGAAAGATATTGACCCACTGACGTCCCACAGTTGGTAATGGCAATACAGGTTTCCGTCAGTTATCGCGCGGGATCCGGCGGACCTAATGGAGCATGTATCCCTGAGCCACGCCTCCAGCTGCTCCGTACCACGAACGCCCTCTGCCGCTGCGATACAGGACGGTGGGCGGCAGTCACATGGCCCGTTCGCAACGAGAACTGCTACCGAGAGACAGCCCAGTCACGGACCTCTCACTATCGCTCACGAATTTGTTAGAGAGCCTCACCCAATAATGCTCTTGTTGCTATTGTACGAGGTGTGGCTAGAAAAAAACCGGACTAGTACTGGTGAAACAATAAAACGAATGCAATAAGGCTGAAAGTCGCGTGGCCTGTCACGTGGCTCTCGCTCCGCCTACTGCTCGAGTTTCATCTGCCTCCTGCACTCAGTCTGCCCGTGGTGTCTGTTTTAAGTAGTTGACGTTTTGTCTGTGCGTCGGAAAATGTTGAGTGTACAGAAAGAACAGCGTGTTAACATCAAATTTTGTTTCAAACTAGGAAAATCTGCAAGTGAAACGTTTGTAATGTTACAACAAGTGTACGGCGATGATTGTTTATCGCGAAGACAAGTGTTTGAGTGGTTTAAACGATTTAAAGATGGCCGCGAAGACACCAGTGATGATACTCGCACTGGCAGACCATTGTCAGCAAAAACTGATGCAAACATTGAAAAAATCGGTAAACTTGTTCGACAAGATCGCCGTTTAACAATCAGAGCAGTGTCTGAGTTAACAGGATTTGACAAGGAAAGTGTCGAACAAGTTTACCGATTTTTTCAATGTTTGCATCAGTTTTTGCTGACAATGGTCTGCCAGTGCGAGTGTCATCACTGGTGTCTTCGCGGCCATCTTTAAATCGTTTAAACCACTCAAACACTTGTCTTCGCGATAAACAATCATCGCCGTACACTTGTTGTAACATTACAAACGTTTCACTTGCAGATTTTCCTAGTTTGAAACAAAATTTGATGTTAACACGCTGTTCTTTCTGTACACTCAACATTTTCCGACGCACAGACAAAACGTCAACTACTTAAAACAGACGCCACGGGCAGACTGAGTGCAGTAGGCACATGAAACTCGAGCAGTAGGCGGAGCGAGAGTCACGTGACAGGCCACGCGACTTTCAGCCTTATTGCATTCGTTTTATTGTTTCACCAGTACTAGTCCGGTTTTTTTCTAGCCACACCTCGTATTAGCCGGGTCTTACTGTTGCGTGTTATTTGTGATGAGTCTTCGTACATTTCGAGAAAGCTACAAGCTAAGTAAAGCTTCTGTCTACTGCATTTATTTCTTCAAAATGGTTCAAATGGCTCTGAGCACTATGGGACTTAAACCTAAGTAACCTAAGGACATCACACACATCCATGCCCGAGGCAGGATTCGAACCTGCGACCGTAGCGGACGTGCAGTTCCAGACTGTAGCGCCCAGAACTGCTCGGCCACCCCGGCCGGCATTTATTTCTTCTTTAACCTTTTCTGCTCCTGTTCAGCTTCTCTACGACGACACCTGTTGCATCACTCTGTAGCCCACCTCTCATTACTGTTGTGTATGACGTATGCGGGCTTTCAAATAGAAAATGTGATGAGTGGCCCACAAGTACGACCCTCAGACTCAAAGTTGAAATATTAAAGTTTTGGCTGGTTTCATTGTGTAGGGGCTGAGATACGCAGTTGCCGGTTGAAATGGCTCTGAGCACTATGGGACTCAACTGCTGAGGTCATTAGTCCCCTAGAACTTAGAACTAGTTAAACCTAACTAACCTAAGGACATCACAAACATCCATACCTGAGGCAGGATTCGAACCTGCGACCGTAGCGGTCTTGCGGATCCAGACTGCAGCGCCTTTAACCGCACGGCCACTTCGGCCGGCACGCAGTTGCCACATTACAAACCAAATACTGCTGAGTCTACAGTATACAATATGAATATACACATGTATCGAATAGTCAAAGGATCGTATCACTCGGCAGTTGCGAATGTAACGTAGAAATTTATAAATGAATGATTGCAATTAAATAACATCTGCAGGTACTATTTTAGCGACTTTAAATGATGAGTACAATAGCAGAAGTACTTTTGAGAATTCCGTAAATTTCTGCAAAACACTAATTGTTGTCGATGGTCCAGCAATTAAATAAAATATAAGTGGAATAACAGGAAACAATAGATTCCTACTGCACGTAATTAGTTATGAACAACAACACAGCTTGCGAGATATTCACCTCTAAATCCGTATATTTCTGCAAAACACTTATTGGTGTTGATGGTCCAGCAATTAAATAAAATATAAGTTGAATAACAGGGAAACAATAGATTCCTACTGCACGTAATTACTTATGAACAACAACATAGCTCGCGAGATATTCACTTCTAAACGCATACTGCGTTTTCAATTAGAAGCCACAAGTCAGCACTACACCACAAGATCACAAGTCAGCACTACGAAATATTTCTCTCTTGTGCGACCACGCACAAACTTCTCGAAGTCTTTCCCGCGACTCTGCGTCCGTTGTGTCGTCACGTCCAGCACTTCCCGTGTCCTGTGCGACTGTCCCTCGCGCCGCATTGCCCAGAACTACCACGTGTCCTCTCCGGAAACTATGCTTCTCCCCAACCTCCATACGTCTCGCTTAGTAACGAGTGCTGTGATTGGCTACAGAGCACCCTCCATGTCTCCGAGGCAACGTACACCCACAAACATATTGAAACACTTTCGAAATACTGGATTCACATTTAAATAACTCGAAATTAAATAAATATTCCTCCGACTGGACCATAAACTCGCTCTAACACACATTATCTATACATAAACAAATTAAATAAGCATACATCAAAGGAATAGAACAAAATATAGGCCAGCAGCCTAATGTCTCTGTGCTTTCTAAAACACAGTAAATATTTAACCAATTTCTTCATGAACAGTATATATCAGATATAAACAAATACTTAGATGAATAAATATATTTATAAGCATGCTGCCTCCGTTTTTTCGTGTCACTGTGGAGTACTTCTGGCCTGACGCAATAGATAGTAATCTGCCACTTTGATCTCCAATTACTCATGTACTATTCAAGTTACATGCGTGTAATTTATACCAATTTAGGTTTACACTAATAGCATTCTAAAACACGTCGATCGACGAAATCGGATGAAGTGTTTAGATTTTGGAAATTCGTTGCTTGGTGTTATTTGTATAACTTTAAACTAATAAACATATTGAAAATCTGATTACATCATCAGAATCGTCGTGCAAATAATGGTAAGGTACACATTTCTTTCTGAGGTACCATGATTCACCTGGCTACTAGTAATTTCTATACGAACTGTGAAATGTCTGCCATAAAGGTTTCACAAAGTCCGCCATCTTTGGCACTCCCGGCGTGTCTCCCAGCGTCACCATGGAATTCCCAGCCACGCGGCTGGACCCTTCTTGCTCCAGCCAACGTCCAGCACCACGTGGCCGGCCTGACGGGCGGCCCGCACCCGCCAAGCGGCCTGTGCGGCCACGCCCACTCAGAACTTGAATAAATTCAGGGCGCCACAACTTGCCCGTTACCTCACAAGTAGTACACAACAGTGGCATTGCTCACGATGTACCATATATTATTTATTACTTTTTCTTGTCTTATTTCTTATTATGTTGCATTTAATTCTCACCCTGTTGCCAGAAGAGTTCATTTTACTTTAAAACTAGATTTATTCTGATATACTGAACACTTTCCAGTTTGCCGATCTGTCCTTGAAATATTACATGCATTCCAAATATCATCCTAATAATGACCCCTCAGACCTTGTCCAGACTTTTTGTCATGGTCGTGAAATTGGAACAGCAAAGTGACTGGCAGCTATCTGTTTACAGGAAAGCCGCTGTTGCAACAACCAATCAGCGAAAAAGCTTGATAACGGCTTCTGTTTTGTTCAAAGCTGTCAAGTGCTAATGACCACAGTTGTAGAGGTCATTGTGACCAGTAATGTAAGACTGTGGCACGTTTTCATCGTCCATATGTTTATCTCTGTGGCATGTTTATTTTGTATGTCAGAATGTCTGTAACTACACTCCTGGAAATTGAAATAAGAACACCGTGAATTCATTGTCCCAGGAAGGGGAAACTTTATTGACACATTCCTGGGGTCAGATACATCACATGATCACACTGACAGAACCACAGGCACATAGACACAGGCAACAGAGTATGCACAATGTCGGCACTAGTACAGTGTATATCCACCTTTCGCAGCAATGCTGGCTGCTATTCTCCCATGGAGACGATCGTAGAGATGCTGGATGTAGTCCTGTGGAACGGCTTGCCATGCCATTTCCACCTGGCGCCTCAGTTGGACCAGCGTTCGTGCCGGACGTGCAGACCGCGTGAGACGACGCTTCATCCAGTCCCAAACATGCTCAATGGGGGACAGATCCGGAGATCTTGCTGGCCAGGGTAGTTGACTTACACCTTCTAGAGCACGTTGGGTGGCACGGGATACATGCGGACGTGCATTGTCCTGTTGGAACAGCAAGTTCCCTTGCCGGTCTAGGAATGGTAGAACGATGGGTTCGATGACGGTTTGGATGTACCGTGCACTATTCAGTGTCCCCTCGACGATCACCAGTGGTGTACGGCCAGTGTAGGAGATCGCTCCCCACACCATGATGCCGGGTGTTGGCCCTGTGTGCCTCGGTCGTATGCAGTCCTGATTGTGGCGCTCACCTGCACGGCGCCAAACACGCATACGACCATCATTGGCACCAAGGCAGAAGCAACTCTCATCGCTGAAGACGACACGTCTCCATTCGTCCCTCCATTCACGCCTGTCGCGACACCACTGGAGGCGGGCTGCACGATGTTGGGGCGTGAGAGGAAGACGGCCTAACGGTGTGCGGGACCGTAGCCCAGCTTCATGGAGACGGTTGCGAATGGTCCTCGCCGATACCCCAGGAGCAACAGTGTCCCTAATTTGCTGGGAAGTGGCGGTGCGGTCCCCTACGGCACTGCGTAGGATCCTACGGTCTTGGCGTGCATCCGTGCGTCGCTGCGGTCCGGTCCCAGGTCGACGGGCACGTGCACCTTCCGCCGACCACTGGCGACAACATCGATGTACTGTGGAGACCTCACGCCCCACGTTTTGAGCAATTCGGCGGTACGTCCACCCGGCCTCCCGCATGCCCACTATACGCCCTCGCTCAAAGTCCGTCAACTGCACATACGGTTCACGTCCACGCTGTCGCGGCATGCTACCAGTGTTAAAGACTGCGATGGAGCTCCGTATGCCACGGCAAACTGGCTGACACTGACGGCGGCGGTGAACAAATGCTGCGCAGCTAGCGCCATTCGACGGCCAACACCGCGGTTCCTGGTGTGTCCGCTGTGCCGTGCGTGTGATCATTGCTTGTACAGCCCTCTCGCAGTGTCCGGAGCAAGTATGGTGGGTCTGACACACCGGTGTCAATGTGTTCTTTTTTCCATTTCCAGGAGTGTATTTGAGAAAGAGTCAAGGAAATTCATGAGGCTATTAGCATTCCTCTAGAGTTTTGGCAAAGCCAATACAGCTTATTAACAGGAAACGCCTGAAAGTATCCAGAACAGGCTGTGTTGCTAACTCTCGAAAACGAAATAAGCCAAATCCTTAAAAGAAGAGAACCATACAAACACAGAAGAAAGCTGGAATACAACAACTTATATTATTGCGCAGTTCTGTTTTCGCAGTAATTATAATGTGTAAGGTATTTGGGGAGGGGGGGGGGAGGGGAAGGGACATATTTGATAATGCAGTAGACATTGTTCAATATCTATAACTGTATGAATAACAATCGGATAAATTTTATACGCAGACAAGACAAAATGTAATCAACGATGATATTATTTTGATGGATTTATTTATTTATTTTTACTTCGGAATCTAGTTCTTGACTTACTCATATCAGGTACGTAATACAGTTTAAACAAAATTTAGAAAATAGCTATTGGGGTTGCGTTGTTTGGGGGAAGAGACCAAACAGTGAGGTCATCGGTCTCACCGGATTAGGGAGGGATGGGGAAGGAAGTCGGCCGTGCCCCTTCAAAGGAACCATCCCGTCATTTGTCTGGAGCGATTTAGGAAAACCACGGAAAACCTAAATGAGGATGGCCGGACGCGGGATTGAATCGTCGTCCTGCCGAATGCGAGTCCAGTGTGCTAACCACTGCGCCACCTCGCTCGGTGATATAACTAGTCCACAGGGTTTGGCACCATATCCTAAATACGTGTACAACATTTCATTTTAACGGCTTTAATAGCTGGAGAGAAAATGTATACATATCCAAAAATGTAAAGCTTCTAGGAATCGCATAAGAATAAAAATTTAGAGGTGTTCCTTGTCCATCATATTAGAGACATGATATCTGTATACACTTCTAAAGCAGACAGAGCAATTTGATATTAATTTCTATAGTACGTATATAATTTTAAAACCTAGTTATTTTGGCACAAAAATGAATTTAAATAATTAACTTTCGTTTCCTCAGTGCCAGGTACTTACGGGACAAACTTGACAATACCTGCACTGTAATGTTACGTTATTCCTTGAACTTTGAATACTACTGCACTCAACAGAAGTTCGGTGTTCCTCTCCTCAGTTAAGGGGAGACGGAAGGCAATTTTTATCCCTATTCTGCCAATGCACTACACTACACTACACTTTTCAAAAGAACTGTAAGTGATAAAACAATGAAATTTTTACTGCATATATATAACATATATGCCTCGATTTACAAATAAAATGAAAATAACACCTTTTATGGTTTTGGAGATAAAAAATTATTCTTCCACTAGTAAAATTTAACTTTTTTTGTACATTAATTATGACAAAACAGTGTCTGAGTGTTTGGTGGTTCTCAATTTACTTGCGATAACTTATTACCATCTGCAGTACAAATTGACCGAATTTAATGTTTGTAACCCCATTACTTTATCAAATAATGGTACCTGAAAGTAAAAAAAAAATGTAGTTTTGAGAAAAATCCATTAAAGTGTAACATTGCAATTCTAGTATAGTTAATTATGAGAATTACTTACCACAAATATTTTCCTGCGCCATACTGAGCACCATCTGAACCATACTGATCTTCTTTTCTTCTCTTGGTCCCTCGTCTTTTCTGTGTGGCTTCTTTTGAGCATTTTAAATTAGCAATATCATCTTTGCGGATTCTCTCTTTATCTATTTGCACCAAGGATTTTGCAGTATTTCCACTATATTTTATGCCCAATAATTCCAAAACATCCAGTTTTCTAATTACACCATCATCGAAGCATAAACAACAAATTTGATGGTTGTAAGCTGAACAAATACAGTTTTCGGTAACCGGTTCCAAATGACAGAAATTATTTAACTTTTATTTAACTTTATTTAACTTTTGGGTTTTCCCATGTAGACATTTCTTCAAGAAGGTATCTTTACAAAGTCCTCTAAAAATGAGTTTAATTTTATTCATTACTGACGCAAGTAAAGAATGTTTATGGTCATATCTGGCACTTCCCTGTACTTGTACCAAGTGCCAGGATCATTAGGGCAATGTCCGTGCACAGGATTTTCATTTGTGGAAAGCTTATGGAAAAAGATAGCCCATACAGCTGTTTTCATGTTTGCTAAATTCCCTACATTTCTTCTTGTGGCCAAGCCGAGGATATCAAGTTTCAGGCAATACCTCTTGTGGTGTCACCGCCAGACACCACACTTGCTAGGTGGTAGCTTTAAATCGGCCGCGGTCCATTAGTACATGCCGGACCCGCGTGTCGCCACTGTCAGTAATTGCAGACCGAGCGCCGCCACACGGCAGGTCTAGAGAGACTTACTAGCACTCGCCCAGTTGTACAGCCGACGTTGCTAGGAAAGGTTCACTGAGAATTACGCTCTCATTAGCCGAGACGATAGTTAGCATAGCCTTCAGCTTAGTCAATTGCTACGACCTAGCAAGGCGCCATTTCTCCTTTGCTATGTATCTAATGAAGCATGTACAGTAACAAGACCAATGTTCACCAATTATGGATTAAAGTTAAGTATTCCAGAAGCTACGTACTTTTCTTTATAGCATTCATTACGTATCTTGTTTCAGACCTCACGCCAGCCTGCGTGAGTTTATAGCGTGCATTCCGGCTTCCTCGAACAACACGGTGTTGGCACTTCTGCCGACACATCACCTCTCATCAGGACAACGCAGTGGCCGACGGCCAGGGCTTAACGATCGAGAGCAGCGACGTTTGTGTAAAGTTGTGAGTGCTAACAGACAAGTATAACGATAGCAGATACAAGTTAGGAAACACTGAAGCCATAAAACAATAGAAGCATGAAATAATATACAAAGAGTAAAAGAATGCTCTGCATTATCTCTGCATGGCGCAAAAAGGAAGGCGTTGCATTTAAATGCCAGATTGCACAGAGCATCTGGAAAACCATCATATCTCACGAAAATATGGTCGTATTTATGTAAAACAGAAACTGGTTCACGCAGGAAAGACCAGGCATTTCAAATATGCTAAAATCTAAAAATTGAATTTTTGAAGCCCACTTGCCTTCCGTCTCCTGGTGAATTGTTGCCAATGTATTTATTGCAACTGTGAAGCGTATGAATTCTGATTCATGCTGCATAAATCAAAGTCTGCTTTACTTAAAACAGCTTGCTTCGTTCCAGTGAAGTTTTGATACTTAGCTGTTGTCATCTATGCTTCAAGAGCGTTTCCATTAAAATTCTCATCTGTGTATGTGCATGCTGACGAACACAGAACACGCACCAATGCAGCTTTAGCTTCCTCTGTTGTGCTTCTTAATCAGTCTAATAACACATTTTAAAGGAAAACGGAAGCGTGTTTTGAAGTCTTAGTTCAATGCAAATAATTTTCCATTAACAACAAGGATTTTGATGCATTTTTGTAACGAAAAGAAACTAACTGACTGTGAAAAAAGCTGTACTTTCGGAAGCCGGCTAATCACTAACTTGGCAGCTAAATTATATTAAAAAGAAGTCAGAGTTACCTTTAAAAAAGTTGATATGGCAACACCGTTAACACAGCTGTTGCTGCCGCTGCTACATTGTGCTCAGCCGGCCGGTGTGGCATCCCTACTGCTGGTTACACATTTGGCTGGGTGTCGACAAGACGTTAAAGTGTGGTTGAAACAATGACACTGATAGCAGCACATTGGGTTCTTAGTGTACGGTTGGACTGTGATAATTTCATAGCCTGCTTTGATCTTGGATGGAAGCACCACTCTGCCAAAGGTAAGGAAAAAAGTACACGTGGACACTAAGGAAGAATGCATCTTTTTCATCACCTGATTTTTGGCAATGACACCCTGATCAGAGAGGTAAGATCCGATTTCGGCGTCAGTCAAACTGTTGACAAGCGTAGTGTAAATAACACCACAGGAAGAATTCAGAGTTTTATGGGCCTCAACACGAACAGGATAGCCATGGAGAAGTGAGGTGGTGAGCAGTTGTTGAGCTTGAGAATCAGAAGTAGTCTCCAAAAGGAAAGTGCTATTTTGTAAACGAGAGCAGGATTTCACAGGGCTGGCAATGGGATCAACGCTTTTCTGAATAATAAACGGATTTACCATTGCGAAGGACTGTCCATCTTCAGTTCGTGAAACCACAAGGAACCGAGGTGCAGCTGGGAGTGTCTTTGAATTACCAGCCTCATTCCATTTACATTTTGTAGACATTGTTTATGAAGATGACTGGCTCATTGTGAGAAAATCCCCATGATGGCATGCTCATGCGAACTGGACCCACTTCACAAAGGGGCGCAGCCACCTTAGGCGACTGTTCACACCTCAGGTCACACCTCCTAAACACCTGGCAGAGGAACCACTCGGCAGTTTGGGAAGGTAATAGCTCAGGAAATCACCCCTCCCTGGGCCTGGCCTGTGCTAGGGGGAACGTGCAAACCCTACCTGTCGAACCGGGGCTGGGAAGTACGTGTTACCCAGTCACCTGTTATGTGTCAGATGTGTGGGCCGGTTGTTGGGAGTGCACAGGAAGAAAGAAGCGAAAGAGGAACCTCAAACGCCGAAGCGGAGGAATGAGAGGAGAAGGGAAACAAAGAAACGAAAAAGGAAAGGAAAACAGTGGTGAGACTGTTCTTATGCCAGTGACAGACAATGCGGAACATTCCTAATAGCACCCCAGACATGTTCCCCAAGGGAGGGGAAAAAGAATAGGAAGAGGATGGACATGCAGCACAGAAGGGAAAAGACGCTGCAAATGCTGGGGCCCCGATGTAGCCAAGCACGAACCCGCCAAAGAGTGGTGAGCCCCTTGCGGGGGCCTGTCTCTGTGTTAGAAGCTGGGTCTGCTGCTCAGATTCGGTGAGATGCTGGAACTCCCACGGCGCACAGTCTCGATCTAACTGGCTAAACTGGGTGGCTAAACTGACTGGCTCAGCTGGCCCTCCGATCGGTGGCAGCGATCCTAAATACTGGCCGCTGAAAGGGTGTTGGCAGCGTGTTTCCCGCGAGTCTTGTCATTGGCCTCTATCGATACTCTCATAACATCTATGCCACATGGTGTGCTGGCGCTAGCGTACGCCAGCATAATCTTAAACGGTAAACTACGCGACTACGCTGGATAAAAAAGTGGTGCGAGCAACCTTATGTTGGCCCGCATCTCGTGGTCGTGCGGTAGCGTTCTCGCTTCCCACGCCCGGGTTCCCGGGTTCGATTCCCGGCGGGGTCAGGGATTTTCTCTGCCTCGTGATGGCTGGGTGTTGTGTGCTGTCCTTAGGTTAGTTAGGTTTAAGTAGTTCTAAGTTCTAGGGGACTTATGACCACAGCAGTTGAGTCCCATAGTGCTCAGAGCCATTTGAACCATTTTGAACCAACCTTATGTTGTTGGAGCAGTCTTATTCTATTTTCAAACACTATACAGTGCTGTGAGCTTGACTAATTAGAGCAGCAGCAGTCTTGTCACTGTTCTCGTTGTCACTGTGTGTGTGTGTAAATTTTTAGTGCATTCTGTATGGTTTTTCTTGCGATTCTTGTTCTACTATCTGAACTTTATCCACACTCATCTTTTAAAATTCTTCTATGGGAGCTAACTATCTCAACGTCGTGTGCCCACACCACCATATCAACAACTAAACAGTAGTTGTTTTAAAATGTATCAGAGTTTAAAATGTATAACTGTTTGTGATAGGCATGATAAAAAATCCAGGAACATCACGACTGCTGCTTAGCGCAACAGAGGACGTAAGTCTACGTCTCGCCACAGTCTCTGTGGTGACGTCGTGGGTTTCTGACCAATTGCATGTACTAGCTGGGAGTGAGCTACATGTTAAATTTCAACCTGCCTTCGCTGTATTGCTCTTCTCTTTGTTAATAGAGGTGCATATTGGCCAGTTCTTCATCAGTAATTATATCTGTACTGTTTTGTATCACTGTTAACATGCAACTAACACTGTCTGCACAACACCACCCTCATCAGAACTGAGCTGTTTTAAACGCCAGCTTGAGAGCGGTTACTGTTGTCGAAAAAAAGTTCCTAGAATGAGTGGAACAAGGTTTTCCTCTCAAACAAGAATCATAGCGCTTACCATCACATTTTGCACTTTTGCGCGATTTTTCCCTTTCAGGCCAGATACAAAGAGAGAATGGGGCGAGGAATAAAAAAAAAATGCAACTAATCTGTAGCTTGTCACGTACACCAAAATACTCATAAAACAGCCTCTGAAATGTTGTCGATCGTATTCGGGTTTATACTTCATATAAGCTGAGATGTCAATTAAAACATTTTTTACCTGTTAAATGTATCTGGTTGGTTGATTTGGGAGTGGGGACCAAACAGGGAGGTCACCGGTCTCATCGGATTAGGGAAGCACAGTCAAGGAAGTCGGCCATGCCCTTTCAAAGAAACCATCCCGGGATTTCCCTAAAGCTATATAGTGAAATCACAGAAAACCTGAATCAGGATGGCCGCAAGCGGGTTTGAACCGTCGTCCTTCCACATGCGAGACCAGTATGCTAACAACTGCCGCACCTCACTCGGTTGAATATATTTATAATGTACTTTATCTTAGACGTAATGTCCTTTTACTTAGACGCACATTGACAAGGGGCATTTACGCAACTTCATTAATTACCGAAACACACTCATTAAATTCATTTTATTAAATGAAACTTTGATGCTTTATGTTCCAGAATAGAGTATATACGTATGCGGCAAATTCGGTGACGTTACTCTGTTTTAGATCTGACACAACATTATGGAGAAAAAGTATATTGAATATATGGATATTGGCGCACCAGCCGAATGTTTACGACGCTTACATTGAAACTAATACATCCCATGAAGGGGTCACGTAATATTCTACACCCCTCTGGGCGAACAATGGAAAATGCATTAAATTCCCGTATAACGCACTACTCAAACGACCACTGATACGCAGAAGGAATCATTCATCACATTCAGTGCAGTTTTTAATCCATAATCTTCTCTCATCTACAGAAGGGTTGAAACTTCAGGGCAGATGAAAACTGTTTGCTGGACCGAGTTTCGATCTCGGCACCTTTGCCTTTCGCGGGAAAGTGCTCTACCATCTGAATTATCCAAGCAAGACTCACGATCCGTCCTCACAGCTTCAATTCCGCCAGTACTTCGTCTCCTTCCTTCCAAACTTCACAGAAGCTCTCCTGCCAATCTGCAGAAGTAGCACTCCTGGAAGAAAGGATATTGCGGAGACATGGCTTAGTCACAGCCTGGCGGATGTTCGCAGAATGAGATTTTCACTCTGCAGCGGAGTGTGCGCTGATATGAAGCTTCCTGGCAGGTTAAAAATTCGTGTGCCAGACCGAGACTCTAACCCGGGACTTTTGCCTTTCGTGGGCAAGTGCTCTACAATCTGTGCTACCCAAGCACTTGCCTTCGAAAGGTAAAGGTCCCGACTTCGAGTCTCGGTCCGGCACACAGTTTTACTCTGCCAGGAAGTTTCATAGCACTGTACATTCCGCTGCAGAGCGAAAATCTCGTTACAGAAGTGTTGTTACACTCAATATGTCTCATTCTTATCTGCTCTTCTAGAGTAAAATGTTTCCATTTTTTCAGTTAAAGATAACGTTGATACAATATATCGGTTATTAATGGAGTTGAGGAATGGCTTAGGTGAAAACAGGTTACACAAATCTTTAACGAGTTGAGATTCATTGTGCCACCACGTCCTCATTGAAAACGTTGCAAGTCTCACAAATGTTAAGGTATTTCAATAAATTAGGTTTAGTGGACACTAACAAAAGACTAGTAAATCCCTTTGCAAGCAGACAGACAAGAGAAAGCGAATGACGAATACTCTAACTCCTACAATAGCAGATATATAGACATGCGATTAGCACATGACAATAACAGGCAACGGTCTTGCCTCAGTGGATACACCGGTTCCCGTGAGATCACCGAAGTTAAGCGCTGTCGGGAGTGGTCGGCACTTGTATGGGTGACAATCCACGCCGCCATGCGCTGTTGCCATTTTTCGGGGTGCACTCAGCCTTGTGATGCCAATTGAGGAGCTACTCGACCGAATAGTAGCGGCTTCGGTCAGGAATACCATCATAAACGACCGGGAGAGCGGTGTGCTGACCCCATGCCCCTCCTATCCGCATCCTCCTCGGAGGATGACATGGCGGTCGGATGGCCCGATGGGCCACTTGTGCCCTGTAGACGGAGTTTTTTTTTTTTTTTTTTTTTTTTTTTTTGCAAGACAACAACTGGGGCGTGGAAAATCCCTGGTTAAGGGCTGGAGGTCGGTAAAGGTCTGAAAAGCGAAACATGTTGAAACTTGAGGACTAAATTTCGTGAGAGTGGTAAGGTACTAGTGCAAATCACTGCGTAAGTTACGGTGTCTGTGTGCTACTAATAACTGAAACAACAGCATAAGTGTTAAATTATGTTTCTGAAATACCACGCCTGGCATTCTGACGTCTCGTATATTAGATATCGAGAGTCTTAATTAATTTCTACAGTAGAGGCAGCCTTTACTCAGGAACAGTTCATCATATTAAGGAGCCACTAGCCAGATTTAGTAGTCCTATGCTATAGATACAGACCCGCCAGAGATTTCTATAGCAAACACGAAAATCATAAGCGGTCTAGCAATATCCCCACAAATGCCGCACAGCGAGCCAACGCTTCAAAATCTGGACGTTCTAATGCTACCCTGTCCTGCCTATAATCGAAGTACTGTCGAATAACTGACGTAATAAAAGAACAGTCACAATTCTGTCGGTAGAGTCCAGACATAAACATAAATTGCAGGGCATGCATGCAAGATCTATTTCGTAATCACTGAACGTTTTGGAAAGTCAGTAGTTGTTCTGAAAATACACGGGGTATGCATTCGATGAGAGGGTCTTGAAAGCGTTTAAGAATACTATGTTAATCTTCCTGTCGCTCTCAGTATACCTTCATCCAACAAAATCGTCAATACTGCATATCAGTCATGTTCTTAGAATTATGTAATCAGGTATAAATTTAAATCCTTTAAAACGAAATACCAGTTGAAATCAATACAGTACGTATTCTTAACTTTTAAATAACTACATAACAATTTTTCCACATTTATGATACATCGACAATGTAGCCCTCATAGGTACAACGGAAACTAGTTCCCTTTGAACTCCTCCATGCCACGCTATCCTCTCCGAATAGATATGGGTAATATAAGGCAAACGATACGAAACTTTTACATTTATAACTCACAGAATATGATACATATCGACATTTGTTCGTAGGTTATTTGCAAGTAGAATAGTTTATATCGAATTATTGTATTTCTGGAAACATTAAGTTATAATGGGTCTCTAATGGCTTTATATGTTTCTGAGATCGAAATTCTCTTCTGATGACTTACAAACGGAAGGACAAAAGCCACACATGATAATGTTCTCAGAAGAAACTCGAAAATACAAAGACAGGTTTTCAGATTAAACGAAGATAAATATGTATGATGTAAGGAATATGAGTCCCCTGTTATCAAAATAAACCAATAAACCAACACTGAAGAAATATGCTTTACCAATGTTATAAAATATTATGAGATCAAGAGGTGTATCGTGTTCTACAATTAGTTTCAGCCCTGTCGCCATCTCCTATGCTGCAGAATCACACAGGTGCAGGCTCGTTATAACATAATAGGAAAAAGTCTATAAAATCATACAAAACTGTGTTTTTTGTTAGATTTATGGGGCCGCTGATAACGAATCCGATATGAAAAATACTAAATTACAAAAAGGCGGTTCCAATATGGCGGATGAAAAGTCGTAAATGTGGTGGATTCGAGTAAACCTTTGAGTATTAGGTATTCTGAGGTCACTGATAACAAATCACAAGTCGTAATTGTCACATTGAAATGTTTTATTCGATGTTTTAGTTTTTTCAACTGAAATTGTAGTCACTTTCGCCGCTTGCGTCATTATCGCCATCAGAAGGGTCGCTGTTGGGTTTTCCATTAGAAGATGGCTCGAAACGCGGATCTTTTACTTCGGATGTCATTTGTTTATCTTCTTCAATTGTGCTTTATTGCGAAACATTGTGCATTATTGAACAATAATTTTCTACCGTGTAGCATTGCTATACGATAGAAAAATTACTGTCCGTTAACACCACGCAAATTAACACACAAAAACATATGCACTCGTTAACTACACTATCAAGAAAATCGAACAACGTAGAGCAAATTTTGTAGCCAACGACTTCCACCGGGTAAAAATATCATAAACATACCTTCTGTAGGGGTACCACTCTTATATTATTCTTACCACTGGACAGGATCGCTGCCATGTATTAAACAGGCCACACAAACAGTATCTAAAAATGTGTCTTTGCCCGATTTACTATTTACCGACAACTGTGATAACACGTATCTCATCACCTGTGACGAAAATGCCACTGTAGCGTTGGACAAGTTTGGGCCAGTGCCACCCACGCACGATTTCGCGGAGTTAAAGTCCGAACGATCACCTTTACTATTTCCATTCTATCCTGGTTCTGAGAGTTGGTCTACCGTGTGCCGTCCGAGTTCTAACCAGGCAACCAATGAAAAGTCGAAACTGGAAGGCCAGTCGATTAATACTGTTTCATCTGCCCGCGGATTTATACTTTAAACTCAGTTGCATGTGCTTTGTATTTCTGCTTTGTTTTTCCCAGTTTGAAGCTAGCAGAAAATTCAGTGTGATTACTGCCAGTGATAACATTGTGGATGAACAACAGTGAAATAATTTCAGTGAGTGGACCCTCGGAAGTAAACAGCAAGTATTTGTGACAAGTGAGGAATAGAGGAAAAGTGCCTTCGACTGGTCTTCCCCCTCCCCACTAAAGTGGATCCATTTGTGTACTGCCCCGGCGTTCTCCTGACCTTTAGTGTGGCCGAGTGTAAATAGTACTTTAGGCTTCAAAGACTCTATAGCGAGGTGCACAATTCACCCACTCCACTTGTTACTTATTGGTTCGCAGTTACATTTTTCCAGACTGCAAAAAGCTTTTTCGTTGCCCTAGCGTTTTCGTCATTTCTCCTAGATAATGGCAGGGCTGCCTTTCAACATATTTTTGTCGTTGAATAATAGGGTTTAAGTTTAATGGTTATGAGTAAGCCGTTCCATTTAGATGTTTGTTTGAAAATGTATTCTGTTAACAAAATGTAAACTTAGGTCGTGTAAACTAGACCTTCTCCAGTTGCAACTTACTTTTTCATGAAGGCTGCCTGTATTAGTAAACACTCTTATTCTCTTGGAATTCTCTTGCAGATTCCAAGAGGATAGGAGTGAAGCTTGAGCAAAGAAAGTGAAGTCCGTCTAAAATTACTAAAGATTTTGATGCAGTCAGTTCATAAAATGATGAGTTTGAAGAAGCCCATTAAACAGTTTAATGTTCCAAAAATAACTTACGAGGGTGCATGACATGAATAACAGTACACCTGCGGAAGCAGCAAAAACAAAAAGACACTGGCTTACAATTTTGAATATAGATCTTGAAGGAGAGTTTGTTTAATATTCTCTTGCTACGGAAGCTACTTTCTTCAGGCTTACTCGCAGTGACTTGTGAATAATGGCTGTACAAATCGCAGAGAGAAGTAACACTGATCATCTTTACAAAGATGATATTGATGAACAATGTGCTTTAGTTATGAAGACGTTGTGTTATATCTATTATTTTATTCGATTATGGTTTGTCCGGTACTAGTAGTTATGTTTCAAACTCACTTAGAGTAAAGTTTCTCAAAATAACGGCATTCACAATAACTTTTGCTAAGATGAAATGAAAATGGAACATGACTTTCTAAAGTAAATACTATGTGCTTATAAAACATACTTTTTAATCATTTTCTACCCTTTTTTTGAGATATCTAAAACAAAATGGGGGTCAGCCTTTAGACACTTTTCACTCTGGCACTGCTCTCCGTTTTACTCAGAGAAATTTAAGCTGTTCTCATAGATGCCATGCTAACCGCACCCTCCAAAATCGCGGCATAGCTGGAAAAGATGGCAAAATGTTTGCGATAAGTAACAATACAAATGTCATTGCAATAACATTCGCCAGGACGTGAACTTATTTCTTTTTGCCCAGCAACAACACGTCTCTACTCACACTGTACAGAAGCACACTAGGAAAATTACCATTCATCTTGGGGTTTCCTGAAGGCTTTTGACGCCGTCATATCATGAACTGACATTTAATTACTGGAAGTACTGCCAAGGGTGACGTGTTTATGATAAATTTTCAATGAGCCAAAAGCAACATTAGCAAGCAAGCGATTACAAACGTGTACGCGATTGAAACACAGCGCATTTCGATTGACCTTCCAGTTCTGACTTTTCATTAGTCGCTTGGTTGGAGCTCGCATCAGACGTCGTTGTGGGAATAGCGTTAGTCGCCGTGTTATTTCCGTTCTTGCCGTTTTTACGCAGTTGGGTTTGGTCTCACGGCAGCGAGCGCTACACAAGAAGGGAGCGCCGCTGCCATAGGGCACTCACTGTCACGTGACGGAGGCCAGAGGCCTTATACCAGACACAGAGAGGACACCACGGCAACAGCAGTACTCTCATGATGTGAAGTAGCATCCCTGTTTCATGCGTTTCTCCTCACATTTCATCTTATTTGCATACGAGACGCTCTTGCTTCATTTACTTTCCAGTACAGTTTTTACTCGTCCACTTTTACCAGCACTGCGTTCTGATTGCCGGACTGGTTATGGGTAGCTTGTAAAAAGGTGGGTTACCCATCTCTCTGTACCTAACGTTTCATTCTTGTAGTTTTTCCCATTAAATGCACCCGGTTTTGACCAGGGGAACTCCTTTTTGCTCGGGTTAAAACGAGAACATTTCATACGATTGGAAATACCTGCCGGTCACTCAGAAAGAGACTCCTACACTAGCAGACTGCACAGACAGTCAGGCGAGCCTTTCAGGGATTATACTTCCATCTCAGACAATGCAGACAATGACAGGCGGATTGAAGACTGGTGCCCTCTACAGCAGAACAAGTAACCACTGGTGGAAGTGGTGAGAACTCTGACTGTTATTAACCTTTGAGTGGAAACCTCAGCTGTCCGCTTGCCGTTATCCTGCTGTGCGTGGTCTCCAGACATAGTTCCTCAAGCAAAATAAATATCCATTCGAGCGTCTGCAAAATCAGAAACTTTGCGCTTCCCGTAGGACCGTTGCGTGAAGCCCAACAGAGTTTCCAGAATTTCCGACAAAAAAGCCTGTATATGGGAATGGGGCGACAGTCGTTTCCCACCTTGTAGGGAAGCAGCCTACTCACGCCATAGTAAATTCACATCAGTCTTTCCATTGTGTGCCAGCCTAGTCCGCTGTAACTAGCTCTGACGTCATAAATGTTGCGCAATACTTTAAAAATCAAGCAAATAACCTAAAACGGTACTAGCACGTCAGGAGTAATACTAAAAAACATGTGTTGAATATCAGTTCGATAACTTTAGCCATTTTCGAAATTTGGACGTTTTTCTGTAAAAATCATTGGCGCAACAGAAAAGAGCTAGAGAGTTAAAAATTTATAATTAGCTTCATTTTTCATAATTATTTAATAAAAACAGTCTTCTGGATCTCACAAATTAAGATTTTAGTGGAAATCCATGATTTTCTGGTTTTCGTCTTAAAACTTAAGGAAGCAAGATAGATTAAGTAGGCTAATAAATAAGGCTAGGATGTTTATATTTAAGTAGAATGGAGATCCGCTATCACCATAAGGATGTGAGAAGTTTCATTTGAATACCTATAAAACTATAGCGATAGCGTATCTCCAAAGGGCCAGTTCAGAGCTCGTCTACTGCGTGCAGTGTAATTAAATTAATTCTCTCGCCCAAAATATTTAACTTAGCCACGTCAAACTTTTATTATGATTACTTACCTGTGGGTTGAATGCACATTTAAATTGAGAGCTTCATCGGCCATCAGCAAAAGAAGCTATGATTTATTCAATAACTTAATGTGGTGCATTACTAGCCCAGCAGCTAGTCGGGAGAGCCGATTTGATCAGGCGTTCCCTTAGCCGTCCGCACCCCGGCTTTATATATAAGAACGCTGCGAGAGGAAGCAAGGCCCCAGTTTCTCTCCAGACGCTGAATAGCACACCATCTGTGTCGAGAGTCGCGTCGCGTCGGTATCATTGCTACAAACCGCCTCGGATGCCGTATTAAGTTACTCGAGATACGCGTAACCATGAAATCAGTTTCGAGTGAAGTGTTAATTCTGGGATGACTTTAATTATCTATTTTCAGTTTGCGGATGTCGTATTTTCACGTGCCGCCGCGGGACAAACATTCTACCATTATTTAGCGTGGCGTTTGATGAACATTATCATCAAATTATGGCGAGCATTCATTTAAACATTTAATTTGGACAGTTATAGTTGCATCAGCGCATTAGACTCTGAACTGCTCTGTTAGTTAAATTGTGTGGATTCTCTTGTTTTCATCTGTGACTTTCAGAATACAGAACGTTTTTTTTTCACGACCGTTTTTTATTATAAATCCCAGACAATTTCATTGAAGGAAGCCTACCAAAAGCTGCGAGAAGCATTTGCGGTCGTATTCGGATTCGTATGGATATTCTGGTTGCACTTGTACTTGGTGAGGCTACTCTGGACTCTGTAACCGTTCGTGGCTTTTCTTAACTTCGGTCTTGTGCCGAGACTTCGAAGTTTCACTTTGAACTTACGCGCATCGGTGCGAGTAATCAGAGGATGATGAAATACGCAGTTCGCAGTCTCATCACGTCGGCTCAACCCATCATCAGTTAACAGCGGCCGCAATTCGCCCAGCCCCGCTTTATTGGCACTCACGGTAAGATCGTATTCGCAATGCACACTCCCGACTTCGAAAATCGCGATACATGGAGGGAATAGCAGTTCATTCCTGGTTTCCATATTTTACCGTCCCTAACTTGACCTGACTTGACTTGACTGGTACGCAAGTTTTTCTGCAATCCAATTCTTGCTTCAAGGCCAATTTTTCTCGTAGCCACTCATGTTTGTTTCTCTATGGAGATAATTCATTGAAGGTCACCGTCTAATGATGTTTCTTTCAGATTCTTTTTCATTTTATTCATTGATTTATTGTGTGCTTTACTCAAATTCATACCTTTCTTTGCGTAATTTTAAAGTTTCGCAATCACGGTTGAAACCATAGCTCGCGTCCTTTATGTGTCTGGGCACCATCTCAAACGTAATTGTCCAGCAGCACGCTGGTGGCGACCCTAGCAACAATACATTTTCTTATCATTGTTCTATTTTAATTACAGCAGGTAGGGGGAAGTTGTCCAGCTCAACGTTTGGAGGGTCAAAACGTTAGTTACATTTGGTAGTTTAGATTCGATACTAAATTGGTGTTCAACGAGGAGCCTTTGAACGGTGGTCTGATCATTTAATATTATAGGACTACGACCAAGGTGTGGACGGCGCCAAGGAATTGACATATCAGACGTGATTTAACACATAAATACACTCCTGGAAATGGAAAAAAGAACACATTGACACCGGTGTGTCAGACCCACCATACTTGCTCCGGACACTGCGAGAGGGCTGTACAAGCAATGATCACACGCACGGCACAGCGGACACACCAGGAACCGCGGTGTTGGCCGTCGAATGGCGCTAGCTGCGCAGCATTTGTGCACCGCCGCCGTCAGTGTCAGCCAGTTTGCCGTGGCATACGGAGCTCCATCGCAGTCTTTAACACTGGTAGCATGCCGCGACAGCGTGGACGTGAACCGTATGTGCAGTTGACGGACTTTGAGCGAGGGCGTATAGTGGGCATGCGGGAGGTCGGGTGGACGTACCGCCGAATTGCTCAACACGTGGGGCGTGAGGTCTCCACAGTACATCGATGTTGTCGCCAGTGGTCGGCGGAAGGTGCACGTGCCCGTCGACCTGGGACCGGACCGCAGCGACGCACGGATGCACGCCAAGACCGTAGGATCCTACGCAGTGCCGTAGGGGACCGCACCGCCACTTCCCAGCAAATTAGGGACACTGTTGCTCCTGGGGTATCGGCGAGGACCATTCGCAACCGTCTCCATGAAGCTGGGCTACGGTCCCGCACACCGTTAGGCCGTCTTCCGCTCACGCCCCAACATCGTGCAGCCCGCCTCCAGTGGTGTCGCGACAGGCGTGAATGGAGGGACGAATGGAGACGTGTCGTCTTCAGCGATGAGAGTCGCTTCTGCCTTGGTGCCAATGATGGTCGTATGCGTGTTTGGCGCCGTGCAGGTGAGCGCCACAATCAGGACTGCATACGACCGAGGCACACAGGGCCAACACCCGGCATCATGGTGTGGGGAGCGATCTCCTACACTGGCCGTACACCACTGGTGATCGTCGAGGGGACACTGAATAGTGCACGGTACATCCAAACCGTCATCGAACCCATCGTTCTACCATTCGTAGACCGGCAAGGGAACTTGCTGTTCCAACAGGACAATGCACGTCCGCATGTATCCCGTGCCACCCAACGTGCTCTAGAAGGTGTAAGTCAACTACCCTGGCCAGCAAGATCTCCGGATCTGTCCCCCATTGAGCATGTTTGGGACTGGATGAAGCGTCGTCTCACGCGGTCTGCACGTCCAGCACGAACGCTGGTCCAACTGAGGCGCCAGGTGGAAATGGCATGGCAAGCCGTTCCACAGGACTACATCCAGCATTTCTACGATCGTCTCCATGGGAGAATAGCAGCCTGCATTGCTGCGAAAGGTGGATATACACTGTACTAGTGCCGACATTGTGCATGCTCTGTTGCCTGTGTCTATGTGCCTGTGGTTCTGTCAGTGTGATCATGTGATGTATCTGACCCCAGGAATGTGTCAATAAAGTTTCCCCTTCCTGGGACAATGAATTCACGGTGTTCTTATTTCAATTTCCAGGAGTGTAATTTATTCATAACATACAATACATATCAGCAACTACGTAAATCCTGCTTCGATGCTTACAATTGCCCAAAATGGGAGGGACACCAGTTTGGAATTGGAAAGGCTTTAATTTAAGAAATTAAAACGCCTAATATAATTCTTTTTTGAATAATAATAATACAACACAAGTAAGCGCTAAGTGAACGCACTCTTAAATCTTTAATTATTAATCACAAAGCGTGGGTTTACCACATTTAATGTCTCATTGCAATATAAAACATAAATACATGAATTCACAACACAGAATGACTTCATATTTTCTGTCTGGACAACCTATGGTCCTAAAATTTCGTATTACATTCCAGCCAATCACATTAATAACTTATAATCACGGTTGGTAAAATACAAACGTTTGCACTATAATGAATTTTAATAATCAACGATCACTCAAAAAAACAACATCAGAAATTCGATCGGAGCATGTAAGCCTGTTTATACAATCTTTCGGACCAAAATAGGCACGAGGGCTACCATAACAGAATTGCGCTAGTTGCTTTTAGGATAGGTGCTCCCATTAGCTTAATCACAGAGCAGATATTTATTTAAGCGACAGGTAAGATAGTTAATGCAAATAGAAGGTATTTCTAAAGTTCTTTTCCTCCCTTTTAACAAGAGGGTTTTAGAAAGGTGGAAATTACACTTTGAGGAGACGCAATAGCAATCTAGCGGGCACGCCTTCACGAGGACACCATGCCACTACACACGTACTAAACTAGCCGCGTGTCCGCTGTTCCAGCCAAACATTAATAACACAGTTCCATATTCCTGACACCCAAATAGTCGGGATCAAAACAAAACCAAAAATACCAAGAGCGGAAGATCCAGCATAGCTTCTGAACAAATCTTACTTCATGCGGTTGCCTTCACAAGTACAGATATCGAAATGAAAACAAGAACGTGTAACAACATTCCCTAATCAGCACAATGTTCTTCGTTAGGTCCCGGTAGCGCTAGACAACGCTGACATGCCACTGTTAACAAACCTCTAACACAACACCCTCCAACTGACAAGCCGAAACCAATGTGACCCCTTATCAGCTCCGTGACAGGACTCGAGCCCGCAACTACTGTCAGTCCAACTCACTTACAATAAATACAGGGCAAATAGTATGGCGGACACATATACCCAGGGATTAACAGAAGACTAGACTGAACTAGAATTAACCTTAATAATAGAGTACTAGATCTTGGGAGACAAGGAACTAACTCCCCACCCGAAATTCTGCAACCACAGGGCGGGAGAATGAACTACCAAAACATAGAAGTGCTGCCTGGTTCGTTAATCCTTGCAGAGAATTTCTTGCTTTTAGACCTAATTCACTGTGATCTGACTCTTGCCTCTTCAATTCGACTGCGTTCTCCGAAAACTTCAGCTGTTTTCTTTCTGAGCTTAGATAATAACGGACCCAAGATATGTTCAAAAATGGCTCTAAGCACTATGGGACTTAACATCTGAGGTCATCAGTCTCCTAGACTTAGAACTACTTAAACCTAACTAACCTAAGGACATCACACACATCCATGCCCGAGGCAGGATTCGGACCTGCGACCGTAGCAGCAGCGCGGTTCCGGACTGAAGCGCCTAGAACCTCTCGGCCACAGCGGCCGGCTCCAAGATAGGAACAGGAGAGATGTGTTCAAGGATGTTTCTGGCATCCTCTGCTGACGACCTTACCTCCATCGTCCATGTCTGCCTCAACAGCAACAACCATGTCAGAAATTTGAAATGCCACCTCTGGAAATTCTTTCTGTGTTGCCAGGGTACAAGCCACAAGCTTCAAACCCAGGTTGAGCACTGGATGGAACTGCAGTTTTCTTCCAAACTCCGTTAAAGAAGAGCTGGAACTGTGCTCTTTAGGCCCTACGTCCTGAATGAGACATTTGCGCATTGCCCTGTAAAAAGCTTGTCTCAGTGATCTGACAACACACCTATGAAGAGGCTGAAGATAGTACATTGAATGAGGAGGTAAACAAATTAAGGTCTAATCACTATCCGTAGAAAGCTATAGCACATCAGGATCAGTAGGGTGTGAGACACGACCATCGACAACCAGAATAATATTTCCTTGTTGCTTCCTAGGACAGAACTGGTCTTCCATCCACCTCATGAACATGACATACACTGAATTATCATTCAGTAATAAAACTGAGCCGTTCGGAGTCCATCCTCCCATTCAGGTGGTTTTCTTTTATCTTCAAATATGCGTACCGGAAGAATGAAGTTGCCTTCAGCATTGGAACAACTGATAACTGTCATGTTTTCTCGTTTTTCTCCAGAAGTTACGTGACACACCGTAGGAGAACCTCTTTCTGCTGTAGGTTTCTAGGAATCATCTGAAAGCCAGTTTCGTCCATATTGCACATGCGCCCAAGCTTATCCAGTGAAGAATTTGCTGCTAATACATTCAAAACTAAAGAGAAATAAGCTATGTGCAATTGCTCCCCTGCTCATTGCCATAGCCCTTTCGACAGAGAGACCGTGGGACTCCTATTAAATATGTGTGAGTAACGTTTCAGAAAGGACTATAACCAATCCCAAGCCACTATTTGATTTTTTTAGAGAGTCTATGATGAATTCCATTTCTTTCCATAAACCGGAATACCAGTCTGCACATGGTTTCTCCGGTTGGTGGAAATCCACGCATCTACAAGTTCTTTATGTAGGTTACCAATAGTGTCTCATTTTTCTACATCAAAACTGCGTAGAAATAATAATAATAATAATAATAATAATAATAATAATAATAATAATATTCTGTTATTACCAAGCAACAAACCTAGGAACCAACCCAACTGGATACAGATCACAAGTACACACAACATTTATTACCAGATACCCAGAATTAAAATTTTTAACAGAACAACGACTAGCTGATCAGATCCGTGTAATAATCAAAAATAACAGGATACCCCAGTCAGAATTAGAAAACATCAAACAACAAGTACAACAAATACTGGAACAAAATAATGCGCAATCAGAAGAAGAAGAAGAAAATACAGTAATGGACTCAAACATCCCAGAGCAAACAAACAAAGAACAACACACATCAATTAAACAATCAGAGGAAAACGACATCTTAAGACAGCCACCAGAACAAGCACAAATAGAACACGAAGTGACACACATGTTAGATATAGAAGTAAAATTTCAGCTGACATATATAGAATACAAAGACACAAATACAGACATTAGACCATTCTTGCATAGACCACCAAATAACCCACAAGTCGAAACAACAATAACAACTATCAACACAATCATACACAACAAAATAAATGAAAATACAACAATGGAAGAGTTACAACTACTGGTTTATGTAGGAGCACTCACTACACTAAATATACACACTAGGCAGAGATCAGAACCAACCAACACACAGAAGAAACCCACAAAACCAGCATGGCAACACAGGCTACAGATCAGAATAGAAAAACTGAGAAAAGACATCGGACAGCTAACACAATTTATAAGAAATGAAATATCAGACAAAAAACGAAAATGGTTAGGTAAAATCTCACAACAAGAAGCAATGGAGCAATTAGATGAAAAGAAGCAGAAGTTACAAGCATTGGCCAAACGACTTAGAAGATACAAAAAAAGTGAAAATAGAAGGAAACAAAACCAAACATTCAACACAAACCAAAAGAAATTTTACCAGACAATAGATAACACACACGTTAAAATAGACAATCCACCAAACATAACAGACATGGAACACTTCTGGAGCAACATATGGTCAAACCCGATACAACATAACAGGCATGCACGGTGGATACAAGCAGAAACAGACTCATACAAGATGATACCACAAATGCCTGAAGTGATAATTTTGCAACATGAAGTCACCCGAGCAATTAATTCTACGCACAACTGGAAAGCCCCTGGAAATGATAAAATAGCAAATTTCTGGCTAAAGAAGTTCACCTCAACACATTCACATCTAACTAAATTATTTAACAGTTACATTGCAGACCCATACACATTCCCTGATACACTTACACATGGAATAACCTATCTGAAACCTAAAGATCAAGCAGACACAGCAAACCCAGCTAAATATCGCCCCATAACATTCCTACCAACAATCTACAAAATATTAACTTCAGTCATTACACAGAAATTAATGACACATACAACACAGAACAAAATTATAAATGAAGAACAAAAAGGCTGTTGCAAAGGAGCGCGAGGATGTAAAGAGCAACTGATAATAGATGCAGAGGTGACATATCAAGCTAAAACTAAACAAAGGTCACTACACTACGCATACATTGATTACCAAAAAGCTTTTGATAGTGTACCCCACTCATGGTTACTACAGATATTGGAAATATACAAAGTAGATCCTAAATTGATGCAGTTCCTAAACATAGTTATGAAAAACTGGAAAACCACACTTAATATCCAAACAAACTCTAATAATATCACATCACAGCCAATACAGATTAAGCGTGGAATATACCAAGGAGACTCATTAAGTCCTTTCTGGTTCTGCCTTGCTCTGAACCCACTATCCAACATGCTAAACAATACAAATTATGGATACAATATTACTGGAACATACCCACACAAAATCACACATTTGCTATACATGGATGATCTAAAACTACTGGCAGCAACCAATCAACAACTCAACCAATTACTAAAGATAACAGAAGGATTCAGCAATGATGTAAGTATGGCTTTTGTAACAGACAAATGTAAGAAAAATAGCATAGTCAAGGGAAAACACACTAAACAAGAAGATTACATATTGGATAACAGCGACTGCATAGAAGCGATGGAAAAAACGGATGCCTATAAATATCTAGGATACAGGCAAAAAATAGGAATAGATAATACAAATATTAAAGAAGAACTAAAAGAAAAATATAGACAAAGACTAACAAAAATACTGAAAACAGAACTGACAGCAAGAAACAAGACAAAAGCTATAAATACTTATGCCATACCAATATTGACCTACTCATTTGGAGTAGTAAAATGGAGTAACACAGACCTAGAAGCACTCAATACACTTACACGATCACAATGCCACAAATATAGAATACATCACATACATTCAGCAACAGAAAGATTCACATTAAGCAGAAAGGAAGGAGGAAGGGGATTTATCGACATAAAAAACCTACATTATGGACAGGTAGACAATTTAAGAAAATTCTTTCTAGAATGAGCAGAAACTAGCAAAATACACAAGGCAATCACTCATATAAATACATCGGCTACACCACTGCAATTTCATAACCACTTCTACAACCCTTTAGATCACATAACATCAACAGATACGAAGAAAGCAAATTGGAAAAAGAAAACACTTCATGGCAAGCACCCATATCATCTAACACAGCCACACATCGATCAAGACGCATCCAACACATGGCTAAGAAAAGGCAATATATACAGTGAGACAGAAGGATTCATGATTGCAATACAGGATCAAACAATAAACACCAGGTATTTCAGCAAGCATATTATTAAAGATCCCAATACCACAACAGATAAATGCAGACTTTGTAAACAACAAATAGAAACAGTAGATCACATCACAAGCGGATGTACAATACTAGCAAATACAGAATACCCCAGAAGACATGACAATGTCGCAAAAATAATACATCAACAGCTTGCCTTACAACATAAACTTATAAAACAACACGTTCCTATATACAAGTATGCACCACAAAATGTACTGGAGAATGATGAATACAAATTATACTGGAACAGAACCATTATAACAGATAAAACAACGCCACATAACAAACCTGACATCATACTCACCAATAAAAAGAAGAAATTAACACAACTAATCGAAATATCCATACCCAATACAACAAATATACAAAAGAAAACAGGAGAAAAAATTGAAAAATACATCCAACTGGCTGAGGAAGTCAAAGACATGTGGCATCAGGATAAAGTTGACATCATACCAATTATACTATCAACTACAGGAGTCATACCACACAATATCCACCAATACATCAATGCAATACAGCTACATCCAAACATATATATACAATTACAGAAATCCGTAATTATTGATACATGTTCAATTACCCGAAAGTTCCTAAATGCAATATAACATATACCGTACAGCAAAAAGGAAGTGACGCTTGATAAAGGTCCGTGTCACTCCATTCCTCACCAGACTTAACGTCTGAGAAAGTAAAGATAATAATAATAATAACCCCGTGGAGGCCCAGGAAAAGAATAGGCCTCTGGTATGTTCTGCCAGTCATAAAAGGCGACGAAAAGAACAAACCACTAATAGGGCTAACCCCCCTTTTAGTGTGATTACTTGGTTCAGGACAGAACTAAAGAAGCCTCGGACAAGCGCCCTCATGGTCGGGGACGGCGCTTGAACCCTATGCCCGCCCACAATGGTAATGACACTGCTAGCCAACTGGAAAATGATTTAAATCCAAATAGAGGTGTTTTGCAGGATATGCTTCCTGCAACCACCCTAGAAGGAAAACAAAAACAGAGGATGAGATGGTCAGATGAAGTTAATCGACACCTCATGTTCTGTTATTACCAAGCAACAAACCTAGGAACCAACACAACTGGATACAGATCACAAGTATACACAACATTTATTACCAGATACCCGGAATTAAAATTTTTAACAGAACAACGTCTAGCTGATCAGATTCGTGTAATAATAAAAAATAACAGGATACCCCAGTCAGAATTAGAAAACATCAAACAACAAGTACAACAAATACTGGAACAAAATAATGTGCAATTAGAAGAAGAAGAAAATACAGTAATGGACTCAAACATCCCAGAGCAAACAAACAAAGAACAACACGCATCAATTAAACAATCAGAGGAAAATGAAATCTTAAGACAGCCACCAGAACAAGCACAAATAGAACACGAAGTGACACACATGTTAGATATAGAAGAAAAATTTCAGTTGACATATATAGAATACAAAGACACAAATACATACATTAGACCATTCTTGCATAGACCACCAAATAGCCCACAAGTCGAAACAACAATAAAAACTATCAACACAATCATACACAACAAAATAAATGAATACACAACTATGGAAGAGTTACAACTACTGGTTTATGTAGGAGCACTCACTACACTAAATATACACACTAGGCAGATATCAGAACCAACCAACACACAGAAGAAACCCACAAAACCAGCATGGCAACACAGGCTACAGATCAGAATAGAAAAACTGAGAAAAGACATCGGACAGTTAACACAATTTATAAGAAATGAAATATCAGACAAAAAACGAAAAAGGTTAGGTAAAATCTCACAACAAGAAGCAATAGAGCAATTAGATGAAAAGAAGCAAAAATTACAAGCTTTGGCGAAACGACTTAGAAGATACAAAAAAGTGAAAATAGAAGGAAACAAAACCAAACATTCAATACAAACCAAAAGAAATTTTACCAAACAATAGATAACACACACATAAAAATAGACAATCCACCAAACATAAGAGACATGGAACACTTCTGGAGCAGCATATGGTCAAACCCGGTACAACATAACAGGCATGCACGGTGGATACAAGCAGAAACAGATACATACAAGATGATACCACAAAAGCCTGAAGTGATAATTTTGCAACATGAAGTCACCCGAGCAATTAATTCTACGCACAATTGGAAAGCCCCTGGAAATGATAAAATAGCAAATTTCTGGCTAAAGAAGTTCACCTCAACACATTCACATCTAACTAAATTATTTAAAAGTTACATTGCAGACCCATACATATTCCCTGATACACTTACACATGGAATAACTTATCTGAAACCTAAAGATCAAGCAGACACAGCAAACCCAGCTAAATATCGCCCCATAACATGCCTACCAACAATCTACAAAATATTAACTTCAGTCATTACACAGAAATTAATGACACATACAACACAGAACAAAATTATAAATGAAGAACAAAAAGGCCGCTGCAAAGGAGCGCGAGGATGTAAAGAGCAACTGATAATAGATGCAGAGGTGACATATCAAGCTAAAACTAAACAAAGGTCTCTACACTACGCATACATTGATTACCAAAAAGCTTTTGATAGTGTACCCCACTCATGGTTACTACAAATATTGGAAATATACAAAGTAAATCCTAAATTGATACAGTTCCTAAACATAGTTATGAAAAACTGGAAAACCACACTTAATATCCAAACAAATTCAGATAATATCACATCACAGCCAATACAGATTAAGCGTGGAATATACCAAGGAGACTCATTAAGTCCTTTCTGGTTCTGTCTTGCTCTGAACCCACTATCCAACATGCTAAATAATTCAAATTATGGATATAATATTACTGGAACATACCCACACAAAATCACACATTTGCTATACATGGATGATCTATAACTACTGGCAGCAACCAATCAACAACTCAACCAATTATTAAAGATAACAGAAGTATTCAGCAATGATATAAATATGCCTTTTGGAACAGACAAATGTAAGAAAAATAGCATAGTCAAGGGAAAACACACTAAACAAGAAGATTACATACTTGATAACCACAGCGACTGCATAGAAGCGATGGAAAAGACAGATGCCTATAAATACCTAGGATACAGACAAAAAATAGGAATAGATAATACAAATATTAAAGAAGAACTAAAAGAAAAATATAGACAAAGACTAACAAAAATACTGAAAACAGAACTGACAGCAAGAAACAAGACAAAAGCTATAAATACTTATGCTATACCAATATTGACCTACTCATTTGGAGTAGTGAAATGGAGTAACACAGACCTAGAAGCACTAAATACACTTACACGTTCACAATGCCACAAATATAGAATACATCACATACATTCAGCAACAGAAAGATTCACATTAAGCAGAAAGGAAGGAGGAAGGGGATTCATCGACATAAAAAACCTACATTATGGACAGGTAGACAATTTAAGAAAATTCTTTCTAGAACGTGCAGAAACTAGCAAAATACACAAAGCAATTACTCATATAAATACATCGGCTACACCACTGCAATTTCATAACCACTTCTACAACCCTTTAGATCACATAACATCAACAGATACGAAGAAAGTAAATTGGAAAAAGAAAACACTTCATGGCAAGCACCCGTATCATCTAACACAGCCACACATCGATCAAGACGCATCCAACACATGGCTAAGAAAAGGCAATATATACGGTGAGACAGAAGGATTCATGATTGCAATACAGGATCAAACAATAAACACCAGGTATTACAGCAAGCATATTATTAAAGATCCCAATACCACAACAGATAAATGCAGACTTTGTAAACAACAAATAGAAACAGTAGATCACATCACAAGCGGATGTACAATACTAGCAAATACAGAATACCCCAGAAGACATGACAATGTCGCAAAAATAATACATCAACAGCTTGCCTTACAACATAAACTTATAAAACAACACGTTCCTACATACAAGTATGCACCACAAAATGTACTGGAGAATGATGAATACAAATTATACTGGAACAGAACCATTATAACAGATAAAACAACGCCACATAACAAACCTGACATCATACTCACCAATAAAAAGAAGAAATTAACACAACTAATCGAAATATCCATACCCAATACAACGAATATACAAAAGAAAACAGGAGAAAAAATTGAAAAATACATCCAACTGGCTGAGGAAGTCAAAGACATGTGGCATCAGGATAAAGTTGATATCATACCAATTATACTATCAACTACAGGAGTCATACCACACAATATCCACCAGTACATCAATGCAATAGAACGCTATCCAAACGTATATATACAACTACAGAAACCAGTAATTATTGATACATGTTCAATTACCCGAAAGTTCCTAAATGCAATATAACACATACCATGCAGTTAAAAGGAAGTGACGCCTGATCAAGGTCCGCGTCACTTTTCATTTTTAACCAGACTTAACGTCTGAGAAAGTAAAGAATAATAATAATAATCAAAAATAACAGGATACCCCAGTCAGAATTAAAAAACATCAAACAACAAGTACAACAAATACTGGAACAAAATAATGCGCAATCGGAAGAAGAAGAAAATACAGTAATGGACTCAAACATCCCAGAGCAAACAAACAAAGAACAACACGCATCAATTAAAGAATCAGAGGGAAACGAAATCTTAAGCCAGCCACCAGAACAAGCACAAACAGAACACGAAGTGACACACATGATAGATATAGAAGAAAAATTTCAGCTGACATATATAGAATACAAAGACAAAAATACAGACATTAGACCATTCTTACATAGACCACCAAATAACCCACAAGTCGAAGCAACAATAACAACTATCAACACAATCATACACAACAAAATAAATGAAAATACAACTATGGAAGAGTTACAACTACTGGTTTATGTAGGAGCACTCACTACACTAAATATACACACTAGGCAGAGATCAGAACCAACCAACACACAGAAGAAACCCACAAAGCCAACATGGCAACACAGGCTACAGATCAGAATAGAAAAACTGAGAAAAGACATCGGACAGCTAACACAATTTATAAGAAATGAAATATCAGACAAAAAGCGAAAAAGGTTAGGTAAAATCTCACAACAAGAAGCGATAGAGCAATTAGAAGAAAAGAAGCAGAAATTAGAAGCATTGTCCAAACGACTTAGAAGATACAAAAAAAGTGAAAATAAAAGGAAACAAAACCATACATTCAACACAAACCAAAAGAAATTTTACCAGACAATAGATAACACATACATTAAAACAGACAGTCCACCAAACATAACAGACATGGAACACTTCTGGAGCAACATATGGTCAAACCCGGTACAACATAACAGGCATGCACGGTGGATACAAGCAATAACAGACACATACAAGACGATACCACAAATGCCTGAAGTGATAATTTTGCAACATGAAGTCACCCAAGCAATTAATTCTACTCACAATTGGAAAGCTCCTGGAAAAGATAAAATAGCAAATTTCTGGCTAAAGAAGCTCACCTCAACACATTCACATCTAACTAAATTATTTAACAGTTACATTGCAGACCCATACACATTCCCTGATACACTTACACATGGAATAACTTATCTGAAACCTAAAGATCAAGCAGAAACAGAAACCCTACTAAATATCGCCCCATAACATGCCTACCAACAATATACAAAATATTAACTTCAGTCATTACACAGAAATTAATGACACATACAACATAGGTCAAAATTATAAATGAAGAACAAAAAGCCTGTTGCAAAGGAGCAGGAGGATGTAAAGAGCAACTGATAATAGATGCAGAGGTGACATATCAACCTAAAACTAAACAAAGGTCGCTACACTACGCATACATTGATTACCAAAAAGCTTTTGATAGTGTACCCCACTCATGGTTACTACAAATATTAGAAATATACAAAGTAGATCCTAAATTGATACAGTTCCTAAACATAGTAATGAAAAATTGGAAAACCACACTTAATATCCTAACAAATTCAAATAATATCACATACAGCCAATACAGATTAAGCGTGGCATATACCAAGGGGACTCATTAAGTCCTTTCTGGTTCTGCCTTGCTCTGAACTCACTATCCAACATGCTAAATAATACAAATTATGGATACAATATTACTGGAACATGCCAACACAAAATCATACATTTGCTATACATGGATGATCTAAAACTACTGGCAGCAACAAATCAACAACTCAACCAATTACTAAAGATAACAGAAGTATTCAGCAATGATATAAATATGGCTTTTGGAACAGACAAATGTAAGAAAAACAGCATAGTCAAGGGAAAACACACTAAACGAGAAGATTACATATTGGATAACCACAGCGACTGCATAGAAGCGATGGAAAAAATAGGTGCCTTTAAATATCTAGGATACAGACAA
Organism: Schistocerca nitens; assembly: GCF_023898315.1. NCBI lineage: Eukaryota > Metazoa > Arthropoda > Insecta > Orthoptera > Acrididae > Schistocerca > Schistocerca nitens. Next base: position 524,600,727 of record NC_064620.1, read on the forward strand.
AAAATAAGAATAGATAATAAAAATATTAAAGAAGAACTAAAAGAAAAATATAGACAAAGACTAACAAAAATGCTGAAAACAGAATTGACAGCAAGAAACAAGACAAAAGCTATAAATACTTATGCTATATCAATACTGACCTACTCGTTTGGAGTAGTGACATGGAGTAACACAGACCTAGGAGCACTCAATACACTAACACGACCACAATGCCACAACTGTGGAATACATCACATACATTCAGCAACAGAAAGATTCCCATTAAGCAGAAAGGAAGGGGAGTTATCGACATAAAAAACCTACATTATGGACAGCTAGACAATTTAAGAAAATTCTTTATAAAACGAGCAGAAACTAGCAAAATACACAAAGCAATCACTCATATAAATACATCGGCTACATCACTGCAATTTCGTAACCACTTCTACAACCCTTTAGATCACAAAACATCAACAGATACGAAGAAAATAAATTGGAAAAAGAAAACACTACATGGCAAGCACCTGTATCATCTAACACAGCCACACATCGATCAAGACACATCCAACACATGGCTACGAAATGGCAATATATTGAGTGAGACGGAAGTATTCATGATTGCAATACAGGATCAAACAATAAACACCAGATATTACAGGAAGCATATTATTAAAGATCCCAATACCACAACAGATAAATGCAGACTTTGCAAACCACAAATAGAAAGAGTAGATCACACCACAAGCGGATGTACAATACTAGCAAATACAGAATACCCCAGACCACATGACAATGTAGCAAAAATAATACATCAACTACTTGTCATACAAAATAAACTAATTTCAACAACACATTCCCACATACAAGTATGCACCACAAAATGTACTGGAGAATGATGAATACAAATTATACTGGAACAGAACCATTATAACAGATAAAACAGCACCACATAACAAACCTGACATCATATTCACCAATAAAAAGAAGAAATTAACACAACTAATCGAAATATCCATACCCAGTACAACAAATATACAGAAGAAAACAGGGGAAAAAATTGAAAAATACATCGAACTGGCTGAGGAAGTCAAGGACATGTGGCATCAGGATAAATTTGACACTATACCTATTATACTATCAACTACAGGAGTCATACCACACAATATCCACCAATACATCAACGCAATACAGCTAGATCCAAACGCATATATACAACTACAGAAATCTGTAATTATTGATACATGTTCAATTACCCGAAAGTTCCTAAATGCGGTGTAACATATACCGTACAGTTAAAAGGAAGTCACGCTTGATGAAGGTCCGCGTCACTTTCCATTTTTAACCAGACATAACGTCTGAGAAAGAAAAGAATAATAATGTGATAGTTATTCGACACTGAGAAATGTCTGCAGAGATTGGAAATGTGCAGTTCGAGCACCATAGTTTGCTTTTGAATGCTTAATATTCAGTTTAATAAAATACTTGTATGACGGTTAAAAACCATGTCCATTTCGCTCATTAATCAAGGAAAAAAAATTGTAACAAATACTGCTTACTTTGTAGGCACATGGAATGGCTCAAAAATGGCTCTGAGCACTATGGGACTCAACATCTGAGGTCATCAGTCCCCTATAACTTAGAACTACTTAAAACTAACTAACCTAAGGACATCACACACATCCATGCCCGATTCAGGATTCGAACCTGCGACCGTAGTGGTCCCGCGGTTCCAGACTGTAGCGCCTAGAACCGCACGGCCACTCCGGCCGGTCATGGAATGCTTATTTTCATAGTTCTTCACCAGATGTTATTTTTGAGAAGCTCTAATACAATTCATTCCACCAGTCCTCACATGCTTCATAACCATTTGTCGAGGTTCTTCAGACCACTGACACCTATTTCATGTTCTTCCATACGTTCGAGGCATTTCCTACGAAAATAACTTCTGTATAAGTGAGGAGTAAAATTCTTCATCTTATCCCAACACGTGGCATCTCTACCGAGGATCACGTTGAGCACAATATGTTCGCCGCATGGAAACAGAGGATGGCAACATCGCTACAAAGTAGCCATTATGCTCAACATGTCCTGCATTTGCCTCTTCTATTTCATTCACACGCTCGTACACACTTTAAAATATCTGTGCTCCATTAAGAAGCCGTCTGATTTAGCTCTTACCTTGTATTTGCTCGTTTAAAAGGGGAGAACAATATACACCGCGAAATACGCAGCTGCCTTCCCGTCGCACAACAATTAGCGAGTGCCCTACACGATGGTGTCGCAATACGTCACAACCTGCAGGAAATGACAGTTTTAGGCATCTCGCCTCGATAGGCACCCCCTACCCCCCCCCCCCCCCGGTCCACTCAACGTGTATGTAAATTCACTCTCAAATTGTTTTACAACCTCGACGTCTATATGTCATGACTGATTTTTAAAAAGTGTTTAAATGACTATTATTTTAGCAGATCAAACTCTATAATTCAGCAAACGTTAAAGTAATTTACTTAACTGTAATGCCCGGACTTTCCAGTCATAAGCAATAGGCAAGGCCCCTGACGAGTTCACGAACTTATGAAATAGCTTGTTCCAATGTGCGAGGCAGTTGATTGTTCAAGTAGCCTATTACCTTCATGGAATAATCTATCATTTTATATGATCTGGGGTGATAGATTCAGCAATAGCCTGATCTGCTTACCCACGGAGCACCTGACAAGCAAGAGGTCGTACGCCGTTTCCCATCGCCTTCTGCCCTACAGTCTCAAGAACGCTATGACGATACGTGGTTCTCTCTCAAATAAGTACATTAATTTATCCACATCAATGCTGGATGAGTTCTGTGGCTGTGTATGGAATTACTTGAAGAAATTCAGCGAAGATTACGTATTTCGTATAGATTTGTTTTACACAGTAACGCGTTTCGGGAATTTATCAACCTTCAACTTGCATAATACCCTTAGATCTTCATCTACATAAAGTTTTTATTAATCGCAGTTTGAATGCTGCAGCTGAACTTCTGGCCAGTGCATTTTAACAATTCGTAAACAGACGACTCAAAAGACATGCTAGCTAAATGAAACGTTATTTTGTACAGTTCAGGTTCAGCACTCAAAATGCAGCCATTAGTAAACATTATAGTGATAAACATCCTAATGCATTACGCAAGTTGAAGATGGGTGAATCAGAGCAAAATATCCTTGTACAAAAAAAAGCTATAAAAACAGTTGCTAACTGCTGTATTTCTTCCAGTCTTAAATAATTATGTCGCGTTCTCTGTTTGGCTCATTGCTGCTTGTACCATTGACAACTCTTGGCTACGAACTGATTTCCGAAGTTTATGGGCGAGCGTTACATTGGAAAGTTCAGTGTTCATCCTCCCATTTATTGTAACTTGTGTTCGATTAATGAAGGCTGCTGTGAGCTGAAATAAACACCTAACTGTTAGGCTAAGGAGTAGGGAACATTCTAGAGACGCTTTACAGGCCTCAAAGCAAATACGAGGGTTGACTGAAAAGTAATGCCTCCACCTTCGTAACTCTTCAACAGTTGCCAGCAATGGTATGCGGCAGGTACTGACTTGTTCCGTATCCTCTTCTCTACAACTCCAGTTGGTGGGAAACCTTAGCATTGAACGGTTGTGTTGTTACGGTGTAAAGTATGGAACCCTGCGCAGACGGTCGGTCAATGCGATTTAAGCAACGTGCAGTCATTGAATTCTTGACAACAGAAGGTGTCGCCAGAAAGGAGGTTCGTCAAAGCAGTTTATGATGATTGTGTTGATGTGAGTACTGTGCGTCGTTGGAAGAATAAGTTTAAAGATGTTGAGGCGGAAACATCTGAGGTGCGTGACAGACAAAGAGTTGGACGTCGTGTGACAGCAACCAACGCGTTTTACAAGCAAAATGTTGACAGATTGATTGAGGACGATCGTCGTACCACTCAGAGAGAAACTGCAAGCATAATAGGCATTTAACAAGAATGTGTGGGTCACAATATGGCTTTGCTTGGCTATCGGAAGATGGGTACCCCGGATGCTGACTCCTGAAATGAAAGCGCACAGACTTGAAATTTGCCAGGAACTTCTCTCCCGTTACGAGAATGAAGGAGACACCTTTCTCCATTTAACTGTGACAGGAGACGAAACGTGGCTACGCCATGACGACCCGGAGACGAAACGTCAGACTGCGGTTGCGGAAACAGAGTGTCGACTTCTTCCGTGGCTGCTTCAGAAAACTTATTAATAGTTGGCAGAAATGTATCCAATTGGCTTGCAATTATGTGGAAAAGTGAATATTGGTAAGTAATGATCACATTCAAAGGATTATTTCTGCATTTGATTTATTTAAATATTCTCATCCAAACCCAATTAACAAAGGTTGAGGCGCTACTTTTGATTCAGCCCTCGTACACTATCCGATCAAAAGTATCCAGTCACCCCTACATAAGGCGCTTCCACCACTATAAAAGGTGGCGGGTGATGTGTTTTCAGAAAAGAATCAGTAGCAGCAGAACGGATTGCTCAGGAGATCTCACTGCCTTCGAATGTGGACCATTCTTTGGATGTCACCTAACAAAAGCCATCAGGGACATTTCAACACTTTTAAAGCTGCCAGCTCGACTGCCGGTGGTGCGATTGTGGAGTGGAAACGCAGTGGGACAACCACGGCTAAACCGACGTCAAGCAGACTTCATGCACTGAAGGCCGGGGACCGTCGAGCGTTGTGGAGGGTGGTTGTGAAAATTCGCTTGAAATCAGCGGAAGGAATCACTCATAACTTCCAAAAAGCTGCCAGCAGTCCAGCTAGAACAATGTACCCTGTACAGGAAGTTAAAAAAGAATAGAGGCAATGGAAATGGAAGTGAGCGTTTGACGTCATTGGCCGGGAGGTCCCTTGCGGGGCAGGTCCGGCCGCCTTGGTGCAGGTCTTATTACATTCGACGCCACATTGGACGACCTGCGCGCCAGATGAGGATGAAATGATGATGAAGACAACACAACACCCAGTCCCTGAGCGGAGAAAATTCCCCGACCCAGCCGGGAATCGAACCTCTTTTTGCAACCATATATATTTATTTAAATATATTAACAGCGATACATTTTTTAAAAAAAAATTCATTCTTTTAATCTGTTATATTCCTAGAGTTGGTTAACATTACCGTCGTTTTATAGGTTTTTGTTTCTATGTTCTTTTCTTTTCCGTTTTCCTCTTATTGTTGTTCCATGAACCCTTTTACATGGCGACTTGTCGTCTTTTTTGGGTAAAACATTGCAGGACAGGCATAATAAATTATATGTAGCATCGACACAGTAATTTTGAGTTCAAATTTGTGTATGTCATGCACTTGTGATGCCACAGGCATATTGGGCATTCTGGTTTGATCTCGTCCTCTAGTTTGCGCTGTTAGGTGGGACAATATGAGGGAAAAGATCAGCATGATAGACAGAGCAAAAGTGGAAGAAAACTTTTTTACATATACTACAGATTATACATAAATTGAAGAAGAAAGAAAAATTATGTCATATTAAATAAGAGAAGCAGAGAGGAAAGTGTGAGTAAGCAATATAAATTTTATAGAGCACATAGTAAAGGAAATCATTCAAAAAAAATTATGCGTAGTTGGCACTTTTCACTAAGTAATTCTTGTATCCTAGCCAATATAGTACAAATAATGCAATAAACACTGATAGTACTACTGGGCATACTTTTGATACTGATTTGGCTGCGAGCATGGCAGAGGTTTGGTGAGAAGCAATTTGTATCACTGATTTCACTAAGAAGAAACACTTTAGAATACCACACTTCTCTAGGGAGGAGAAATCACTTTAGCAATTTTGTTGCACTTATTCACTATCACTGCACACTTTGTTCTTGTGGTGAGCGTGGTGAGGTGGCTGGTGGCGGTGCTGAGGGTCACAGGTTGCGGAAGACTCTGGCGATCGCTGACTGCAGTGGAATCTGCAGGAATACTCTGAAGTTCCCGCGGTAGCGCCTGTGCTGCTGGGCCGTCTTGTTCTCCTCCCAGAAGTCCATCAGAAAGGCCAGCTGGTCAGTGTGCCTCCTTTCTACGATGGCGTGTGCCGTCATGGCGAGGATCCAGAGAGTCCCCAGTGGAAATGGGTTGCAGTCTGGGGCGGTGATTGCTTTCACTGTGATGCTTCCCGGCGCCGTTCTGTTGAAGTGGGCCACCATCTGCTGGCACGCTTCCCATATGTTGGTGGCATTCCCGCAAATGAATCGGTGCTCGAGGATGTCAGTCATGGCACATACCTCACGCTTGTCACCTGCGACGAGTTTCATCTCCTCCAGTCTTTGGTTGGTTGGTACCGTTCTGTTAACTATTTTGTACCGTGTCTCCTTCGCATGTTTAGGCAACACGTTTTCCGAGACATATTCCCACATTTGTTTCCAATTGTATTGTGGGAGGTTGTGTTCGATTTTGTTTTTTGCCGGCTTCCCCCTGAGAGCCCAGTATATTCTCCTGGCTGTTGTGTGGCTGGGGTTCGCCACGGTGTCCAGAACGTAACTTTTGCTGACGTAGAGCAGCCTGACGTGTCGCATTCTGAATTCTGAAAGGAAAGTTCCTCGTGTCGACCGGCGCTTCTTCTGATGCTGGCTTGTATCCTGCAGTCATCTTGGCTGTGACGCTGTCAGGGTTTTTGTCCTGGATGGCGAGCGTGCGTTTTAATAAAAGGGCTTCACATTTGGTCTTTACATCAACTAGACCTAGTCCTCCTTCTTTCGTTGGCAGCGAGCACGTTGCTTGCGCCACTGTGAATATATTTCGACGCCACAACAGGTAGCATACTGCGCTCGTTAGTGCTCGCGCAATATCGGTCGGGATGCTTAAGATTTGCGCCAGGTACCATGCTTTCGACAGGATCGCCGTGTTTATCAGGTCTATTTTCTGGTGGATTGTTAGTTTTCGGTTCGCGTGCGGGCCCGTAGGACGGCAATCCGTCACGCTGACCACTCAGCTATCGGGGGGGACAATAGAGGCAATGCCTGAGCAACTCTTCATGAGCCACACACTTGTGTAGTCAGCGGTAAGTGACACTGCAGGTGCTGTAAAGCGCTGCAGTACTGGACAGTGGACGACTACAAACGGGTTATGTAGAGAGATGACTCACGCTGTACCCGGGGGCAATCCAGTGGAAGGATTTTTGCCTCGCGAATAACTAGACAACGTTACCCGCCATCATGTGTAGAGCCAATCGCGAAGCACAGAGGAGATGATGTTAAGGTATGGTTCGGATGTGGTCCGTCACTGCGCTTGGAAAAACGCTAAATGCAGAAGGATACGAAAGCATTTTATACGAGGGCTGTCCAGAAAGTAAGTTACGATCGGTCGCGAAATGGAAACGACTGTAAAAATCCGATAAAGCTTTGCAAAGATGCGTTGGGCAGTGTCTCTAGTATGACTCTAGGTAGAATTATGTCGCTCTTTTCATTCCTGAGCTCTTAGTGAGCGCGTAAAGATGTTGTAGAAAATAGTGTCTGTCGCCAAGTACGAGGGCCTGGTGAGGATTTTCCCCTGAAGCTATGCAACCAACATTACATAACTGTCGTTCGGTTTCTTCTTCAAGACAATTCTCAGCCTCATTCTGCAGGGGCAATGAAGATGTTCCTGCATCGTTTCAATTGGAAATGTTTGGTTACCCACAATGCAGCTCGTAATTGTCTCCCACTGAGTTTCATCTCTGCTCAAACGAACCGCTGGCTATGAAGACAACATTTTGGCACAACACACGAGCTTTAGGCCAGCGTAGAGAATTGGCGGAAAGCACTGGCGGCTGCCTTCTATGATTAGGGTATTGGAAAGTTGGTACAACGCTACGACGAATGTCTGAGTCAGAACGGCGACTACGTAGAGAAGTAGCTGAAAGGCACGTAAAATCGGCCCGTCGTACGCAATACGAGCGCCCGTCTACAGTAACGAAAAACGAAAGACGCCGTACAGGTGAGCACGAACCAATCATTTTCTCTGATATACCGTCACTGCGCTGAACTCCGTTGTGTAAGGGAGCTGCAGCCTCCAGCAGTGAAACGTGTCGAAACCAGTTGAGAAAACGGCCTCGTAGTGTGGAGAGCGTGATAATGAGGTATTCGTAACCGAAGCGTGCTCCTATTGTTGAAGCGTTTATTCGTTATGGAGTTTTGTAAAAAAAATTGTTTCAGCAGAAATTTCCAGGACGTTCTGTGCCAGCAAGAAGTACCATACAGCAATTGATTGAGAAATGGCAGCGTACAGGATCGGTTCAAAATGCTCGCAGGAACAGATCACCAACTATCTGCACACCTGAATTAAAGAGGCAGGTGCAGGAGATAATGACAAGAAGTCCTCGGAAGTCAACCAGAAGACTGAGTCAACAGTTTCATGCGAGTGAGGGAAGTTGTAGACGTGTTTTGAAGGGACTGAAGTGAAAACTGTACCGGATAAGTGCTGTGCAAGAACTGAAGGAGCTTGACCTGCAAAAGAGTGCTTTTCTGTTCATGGCTGTTAATGACAGTGGTGTTTTGGACCCACTAAGGCTTATCATGAGTGACGAGGCGTGGTTATACCTGTCTCGGTACATAAATTTCCGAAATAACTGGTATCTGGTCGACAGAAAATCCACACGCGATCCACCAGGTCCCCTTGCATGACGAGAAGCCTGGTGTTTCGTGCGCCACAGGTGTTATGGGGTCCATATTCTTTGGGACGACAGTGGACAGTGATTTGTATGTGGCAATCCTGGAGACGTTTTATTCAAACTTGACAGAAGAGGAGCGTCAGTTATGTTGCGGGCCGTATCTACGTGCCGCATACCGCATTAGTATGAAAATGCGCCCAGTCATAAAGGAGCACATCTGGAATAAGAACGTCAATTTCGCTCCAGATCCCAGCGTCCAACATCGCTGATTTCTCTGGTTACGCCTCTAGAGGAAGAATGAGCTGCCATTCCCGCACAGACTTCTAGATATTTCACTCAGAGTCTCCCCTTTGTTTATTTTTGTGGTCTTCAGTCCAAAGACTGGTTTGATACAGCTCCCTATGCTACTCTATCCCGTGAAAACCTCTTCATCTCCGCGTAACTACTGCAACCTACATCCTTCTGAATCTGCTTAGTGTATTCATCTCTTGGTCTGCCTCTACGATTTTTACCCTCCACGCTCCCCTCCAGTGCTAAATTGGTGATCCCTTGATGCCTCAGAAAGTGTCCTACCAACCGATCCCTTCTTCTTGTCAAGTTGTGCCACTAATTCCTCTTCTACCCAATTCTATTCAGTACACCTCATTAGTTATGTGATCTACCCATTTAATCTTCCGCATTCTTCTATAGCACAACATTTCAAAAGCTTCTACTCTGTTCTTGTCTCAAATGTTTATCGTCCATGTTTCACATCCATACATGGCTACACTCCATACAAATTCCTTCAGAAGAGACTTCCTGGCACTTATATCTATACTCGATGTTAACAGATTTCTTTCCTTCAGAAACGCTTTCCTTGCCATCGCCAGTCTAAATTTTATATCTTCTCTACTTCGACCATCATCAGTTATTTTGCTGCCCGAATAGCAAAACTTATCTACTAGTTTAAGTGTCTCATTTCCTAAGCTAATTCGCTCAGCATCGCCTGGTTTAATTCCACTACATTCCATTATCCTCGATGTGCTTTTGTTGATGTTAATCTTATAGCCACCTTTGAAGAAGACATGTCCATTCCGTTCAGCTGTTCTTCCAAGTCCTCTGCTGTCTCTGGCAGAATTACCATGTCATTGGGAAACCACAAGGTTTCTATTTCTTCTCTCTGTATTTTAATTCCTACTCCATTTTTTTTTTTGGTTTCCTTTACTGCTTGTTCAATGTAGAGACTGAATAACACCGGCTACAATCCTGTCTCACTCCCTTCTCAACCATTGCTTCCCTTTGTGTCCCTCGACTCTTATAATTGCCTTCTGGTTTCTGTACAAATTATAAATAGCCTTTCGTTCTCTCTATTTTACCCCTGCCACCTTCAGAATTTGAAAGGGAGTATTAAAGTCAGTATTGTCGAAACGTAGGTTTGTCTTTCTTAAATTGTGCCGGCTGCGGTGGCCGAGCGGTTCTAGGCGCTTCAGTCTGGATCCGTGCGACTGCTACTGTCGCAGGTTCGAATCCTGCCTCGGGCATGGTTGTGTGTGATGTCTTTAGGTTAGTTAGGTTTAAGTAGTTCTAAGTTCTAGGGGACTGATGACCTAAGATATTAAGTCCCATAGTGCTCAGAGGCATTTGAACCTTAATCTGTCTTCCAAGATAAGTCGTAGGGTCAGTATTGCCTAGCGTGTTCCTACGGAATCCAAACTGATCTTTTCCGACGTCTGATTCTACCAGTGTTTCCATTCGTCTGTAAAGAATTCGTGTTAGTCCAGCAGAGTTTAAGCTATCACAAAGCGAAGGGCGTACACTCCTATATTAATGGCCACTAATAGGTGTCCGGACACTTATGATCGGATATTGTACTGGAACGCTCAGCAAGTCAGAAGAAGACTCGCCACGTTTAGTTTCACAGCAGTCACGAATGTAGTCTAGTCAGATTGTAGGATTTCATTCGGGCAGCCTGTAAGTAAGTCTATTGCAGAGCTGTTAGAGAGCTGCCAGTTTTGACGCACATGTCGCTGTGTGATGGGTGGAGAGACCCACGTGGAGCCGATGCGGATTCTGACAGGCGCGGTCAGAGGTCTGCACAGACCGCGGCGGGCGTTCGGAGCGTCGAGTGGGAGCAGGTCTGGGGCCGGCGGTCGCACAATGGGAGTGGCCGTCATTGTGGCCGGACGGCCGACACTTTGCCCAATAGCGGTCGCGTCAATTGACGGTTAGCTAATGTGCGCCCGCCTCTCTCCATTGTGGACGGGGGGACCCAGGTTTAATTAAAGCGCTGCTCGCTGCATCGGTCATTACCGCCCATCACGCTCGACCACCTTTTTTTCTGCCTCCCACCCCCGCCGCTGTTCCCTTTGTGGGGCAGGTGATAAAACATCGACGCTAAAGTGCTGCGCTCCGCGACCTGTCCTGGCTTCCGGCGTATATCGGTGACCACGTGAGCACACTGACAGTTTGTAGGGCCGGTAGATGCTTCAGGACACAGTGCCTCGAGACTTCAGTAGAGGTGTAAGTCAGAACATTTAATGCTGGTAACCTGCAAGAAGAAAATGACAAGTGGATCTGTTAGGTGACGACAAGTCTGACTTTCGGAAAGGTGAAGGCAGCAAGCAACACTTTAGAAAAATCGAGACACGATCGTAGGATATGTCGTCGTAGAAAAAGCAATTTTAAACGTAAAATGACGAAAACTGTTCGAAATTCACACGAAAATAGGTGTAAGCCGTAGGGAAAAAAAAAAACCCTAAGATATAACATGTATATGAATCAACAGGAGAAAATAAGAATGGAAGACCAAGAAAGAAGTGCTCGAATTAAAAAGCGTGTAAGATAGAGATGCAGTCTTTCATCCTCTCTTTACGATCTACATATTGAAGAAGGGGTAAGATAGATACAGCCTACAGGAAAATTAAAGAGGCCTTTGGAGAAAAGAGAACCACTTGCATGAATATGAGCTCAGATGGAAACCCAGTTCTAAGCAAAGAAGGGAAAGCAGAAGGGTGGAAGGAGTATATAGAAGGTCTATACAAGGGCGATGTACTTGAGGACAATATTATGGAAACGGAAGAGGATGTAGATGAAGATGAAATGGGAGATATGATACTGCGTGAAGAGTTTGACAGGCCACTGAAAGACCTGAGTCGAAACAAGGCCCCGGGAGTAGACAACATTCCATTAGAGCTACTGACAGCCTAGGGACAGCCAGTCCTGACAAAACTCTACCATCTGGTGAGCAAGATGTGTGAGACAAGCGAAATACCCTCAGACTTCAAGAAGAATGTAATAATTCCAATCCCAAAGAAAGCAGGTGTTGACAGATGTGAAAATTACCGAACTATCAGTTTAATAAGTCACAGCTACAAAATACTAACGCGAATTCTTTACAGACGAATGGAAAAACTGGTAGAAGCCGACCTTGGGGAAGATCAGTTGGGATTCCGTAGAAATGTTGGAACACGTGAGGCAATACTGACCCTACGACTTATCTTAGAAGAAAGATTAAGTACAGGCAAACCTACGTTTCTAGCATTTGTAGACTTAGAGAAAGCTTTTGACAATGTTGACTGGAATACTCTCTTTCATATTCTAAAGGTGGCAGGCGTAAAATACAGGGAGCGAAAGGCTATTTACAATTTGTGCAGAAACCAGATGGCAGTTATAAGAGTCGAGGGACATGAAAGGGAAGCAGCGGTTGGGAAGGGAGTGAGAGAGGGTTGTAGCCTCTCCACGATGTTATTCAATCTGTATATTGAGCAACCAGTAAAGGAAACAAAAGAAAAATGCGGAGTATGTATTAAAATCCATGAAGAAGAAATACAAATTTTGAAGTTTGCCGATGACATTGTAATTCTGTCAGACAGCAAAGGACTTCGAAGGCCAATTGAACGGAATGGACAGTGTCTTTAAAGGAGGATATAAGATGAACACCAACAAAAGCAAAACCAGGATAATGGAATGTATTAGAATTAAGTCGGGTGATGCTGAGGGAATTACATTAGGAAATGAGGTACTTAAAGTAGTAAAGGAGTTTTGCTATTTGGGGAGCAAAATAACTGATGATGGTCGATGTAGAGAGGAAATAAAATGTAGACTGGCAATGGAAAGGAAAGCGTTTCTGAAGAAGAGAAATTTATTAACATCGAGGATAGATGTAAGTGTCAGGAAGTCGTTTCTGTAAGTATTTATATGGAGTGTAGCCATGTATGGAAATGAAACGTGGACGATAAATAGTTTGGACAGGTAGAGAGTAGACTCTACCGAAATGTAATGCTACAGAAGAATGCTGAAGATTAGATGGGCAGAATAGAATTGGGAGCAGAGGAGTTTGTGGCACAACTTGACTAGAAGAAGGGATCGGTTGGTAGGACATGTTCTGAGGCATCAAGGGATCACCAATATAGTACTGGAGGGCAGCGTGGAGGGTAAAAATCATAGAGGGAGACCAAGAGATGAATACACTAAGCATATTCAGAAGGATGTAGGTTTCAGTAGGTACTGGGAGATGAAGAACCTTGCACAGGATAGAGTAGCATGGAGAGCTGCATCAAAACAGTCTCAGGACTGAAGACCACAACAACAACAACAACAACATCGAAGAAATAGACACAATTAGAAGAAAGCTTCAGGAGTGTGATTAAAGTTCGTGGTGAAGTACTGTCAACGCTGAGATTCGCTGGTGAGATTGCTACCGTCACTGAACAAGAAGTATTAAACACATTCTGAACGGAATAAACCCTCTACTCAGTACATAATATGGACTGAGAGTAAACCGAAGAAATACGAAAGTAATCAGAAGTCGCCGAAATGGGATTAGAGATATACTTAACATCAATAGTGACGACCTCAATGTAGTCGAAATCAGGAAATTCTTCTACGTTACAAGCAAAATAACACGTGAGAGACGAAACAATAAGGACACACTCGTAAGAAGCAGACTAGCACAGGCGAAGAGGGCATTCATGGCAAAAAGAAGAGTAGTAGCCTGAAGGTTCTGCCTTAATCTGAGAATGAGAATGTGCGTTTGGAGAACAGCTTTGCATAGAAGTGAAAGATGGACTGTAGGAGAATCGAAACGACTGATATGTAGTGCCATAGAAGGATGTGAAATGTTATGTGGAGTAATAAGGAATGAAGAGGTTCTCCGCAGGACCACCAAGGAAAGGAAAATATAGGGAGCACTGTTAAGAAGTTGTGAAACGATGATGAGACACGTGTTAAGACATCTTAGAATAGCTTTCATGGTACTAGAGGCAGCTATAGCGGCTAAGCACTGCAGGGGAACAGAGAGATTGTAACACATCCAACAAATAATGGAGGACCTTGGGTGGAAATATTGTTATGAGATGAAGCTGTTGCACTGATAGGCAACAGCAAACCATCCAGAAGAGTGATGGAAAAAACCTTAAGGGAGCTAAGTTCGTGTCTTGTTGGCACTGAGGATGACTGGAAACTACAAGTCTAACTGAAAGCTTCTAGGTGCAGTTATATAATTGTGACTGTAGACGGTAACCTGATTGTATCCATACTGGATGTTATAAGAATTATTGTGACTGTAAGCAATAAATGACTGATGTGTTAAAGAGAAACATTATACTATCAGTGACATTTGCTGTTCACGCTATTACACCGATGACATTGTTTCTTCATTGCTCATTTGATACGTATATTCACAAGACTGCACCTGGAGCAAACCACAATATGGACCTCTACAGATAGTGAGGCTTATAACTTTTTCATCTGAATTAATTTTTGACCCGTTTTAGACATTTATAATCTTCTTTCACCTTGACGAACAGTGGCCAGGGATCCGTGAAAGAAACGCCAACGAGCTCTCACAACTTCAAACCGAGATAGACATGCAACCGCTTTGCTATTAGGTTTCCGTACGTCAGTCGGAAAGAAAACAGAATACCTTATAGGATCACTTTTTTGTCCGTCTGGCTATTCTGTTAAGACCATTTCTCTCAGGAGCGTGTGGAAGCATCAAGCTAAAATTTGTGTAAAATATTTAAAAAAATTGCCATTTGTTGTCCGTCTGTCTGACTATCCGTCTGTTGTCAACCTCTTTCCCAGAAACAGGTAGCGGTGTGAAGCTGAAACTTATGTCTAATACTAAGGACTGTAGACCCTGGGCTGTGCAAAAAATTTAAGCTGCTAAGGCAATGCAGTCACAAGATACGGCCATTTATGTCACATATTTTGATACTCGCAAACTCACTCATCAGACTCTATAAATGAACTGTCTATAAAAATAATGAAGCTAATTAAGTTTTTACGGAACTCTCAGAGCACGAGTCCTCTCACTTGCCGACCGACCCTATCCTCCCGCCCCCACCTCTAGCTTATTTAATTTTTTATTTTTAGTTGCACTATGCTAGTTTTTGCCACTAGATGAACAGATTTCGATGAGACGAGTTCAGTGATACTACTTTTCTGTAGCTCTAACAAGAAATCACAGAGTAAATATGCGTCGAATATGGACCTTTTTGAACTATTGTTGCGGCATTGAATGGTCCACCATCTCGAAGATCAACCCCACCCCGTTCCTGTGGAAACTTGTGATACCGGGTTGAGACGTAATGTCGAGCCTGTATAGTAGATTTGAAGGGACGCCCACCGTTTCATGACTTTATAAAACCTATAAATATTGGTATTTGGTTCTTTGGTGGGACGATCTTTTGCCCTGTAATAGGGAATTTTCGTAGCCAAGATCTTCCCACTGAAGAAAACAGTGCTTAACATTCTCCGCATACCCTCAACTGTCAATTGCTCTGAAGTTCCAGAAATATGAACTGAATTTAGTCCTAATTTCTATTACATACATAATGGAAATGTAACTACTGAACTTCATGGTCTACCATCTGGAACTAAAATTTACTGAATTCTGTTAGTAACTTTCTCTTACTGGGTGCATGACGTTAGTGATCAAAGGATGAAGAGGGTGAGCTGGTATGCACTTTGGGGAAAAGTTTATCGAGATAATTTGATGATAAGAGCACATTTGTTCACACAATGAAGCATCCCTTGGACTTCATTAAGCATGAATATGAAAAAATTAGCTCTTGTTTCGACAACACAGATTTCCATCCATACAAGTGTAAATATCACATACCGATCTGATTACATTTGTATCGGAAACCACCCCCCCCCCCCAGCCCCCTCCCGCAGACAATTTTTAAAGAACCAAACTCCCATGTACAAAACAGCTTCAAACTCTTTGCTAAATACATCAGTAGTATTTCATATCTCCGTGCGAAGTACTATGTCAGTTACAATGACTCATGTTTATTATATTAATTCGAAAATCGTAAGCCTATATGGCAGAGTCGTATGGTAACAGCCTTCCAAAACAGTTTTTTAATTGTTTAAACATTTATAGAACCGATGTCAAGAAATTTTAACATTTTTCCCGAAAAGCTAGATTTCTCCTAAAGTGTATATCGTGCAATAATATAGTATAGTAGGTATCATGAGTGGTATAAATGCATACTGTGTGCAGAATGGGCATCAAACTGAATTAGAACTAAAAAAAATAATAAATTAGAACGTCATGTGTGATACTGAAGCTTTACCATATGAATAACGAACACTAATAGTGGGACAACCTTCGTGCAGCCCCAAAGTGCTGTCATCCATGATGGCGGCCTTGACGCCAGCTGAGTACAAGTACCGTTATCCAAGATGGCGACTTTTGGCGGAAAGTTTGAATTTTGATGGGAAGATAGATCAATTGGGCTACCTCCGCTAGCCTAACCCCCTCCCCTTCCCCAGAAAATGGCAGGAAGTTCGAATTCCATCAGGACAATGCAACACAGCTACCTACACTAACCTAAGAAAATGGTGGGACAGAAAGGGCACTTGGGCTACATCCACTAACCTAAGTCAGCTCACCTGCAGCTCTTCCTAGGTAATGGATGGGAAAAGGACTCAGCGTGTGCTGAACATAAGTCTTTATTTTGCATACAGTCTTTATTTAAACAATTAGAGTCAGTGCTACCATCAAGTGTGTTTGCCATGGGGTCCGAAGTCCAACTGACCTAGTACACAGTACTGCCAGCAGAGGAGGGTGTCATCGCTCCTGTGACGTAATCCAAGATTCAGAGTCTGTACATGACCACATATTCTCTGGACCCTGCCTTTTATTACACGGCACCTGGGTTGTCTTGGGATGCAATGCTCAAAAAAACGAAGTGCAGCATTGAATTAATGACTGATGCTGACATGCTTCTTTTCTTTGAGCGAGGCATCCATGGGGGACTTTGCCAATGTGTCCATAGGCACGCAAAGGCAAATAACTGGCAGATGGGTGACAGGTTCAATGCATCCCTTGATTCGAGTTACATAATGTACCTGGCCATAAATAACATATACGGGCATGCCAAGCAGCAGTCACTGCCGATTGGTGAGTTTCGATGGGTGCCCGAAGACGAATGCAAGGGGTTAGGTGGAAAAATCATGGGGGTGTGGCAGCTGATTCTGATGTAGGGTATGTGGTGGAGGCAGAACTCACATACCCTATTAGTTTACATGATGCGCACGCCGATTTGGTGCTGTGTCCAGAACAACTAGTTCCGTGAGGAGGCTCCACACCAAAACTGAAAACACTGGGGGGGGGGGGGGGTAAGCGGAGATACATCATTCATTATTGTAATCTCCAGCAGTGTCTCAGCTTGGGTATGGAGCTGGTTAGAATCACCTGGGCTATGTCCTTCAAGTAGTCCCCCTGGTTGAAGGAGTATATTGGTTTGAACACTAGACAGAGAGGTTCTGCAACGTGTGAATTTGAGAAAGATTTTTATAAATCAATGAATAATCCAATTTTCGGTATAACAATGGATAATTTGTGAGATCGACGTCACATTTTGATTAGAACCGAATGGGATGGGCATTATGGCGCAAGAAAATGCATTTCCAGACCAAATTTTAAGTGGGTCACCATATTCTATAAGAACTTTGATGGCAAAGACTGCAGTAGAGTTTACCAAACCTATTTGTGTGGGGATGTGCGTACTAGACCTATCCAAACTCCACATGTACCCCTTTATCTTATGAGTTTGCGAAAACTCATTTCACAGATCCTAAATTACTTTACTGTATATGGATACAGATAGCTTAATCTATTGGGTGAAAAACTGTTATCCATAAGACGTAATTAGTTGCCATGGTAAGGAATTTGACACATCCTCATACACGACAAATAATCCTTATGGCATTACTACACAGAGAAAGAAGGTTGTTGGTCTTATGAAAGACGAGGCGAATGGGTTGCCGATTGTGCAGTTTGTAGGTCTACGCTCAAAACTGTATGCAAATCGCAAATTGTAAGGTGCCACCCAGAGATGGGCTAAGGGTGTGTGTCATATGACATCGAGAGCCCTCTCTATCGAAGACTATTTGCAGTACCTGTGCAGTGTGTTCGCAGTGCTGCACCGCAGCCACCACATATGGTATGGCAGACCAGTATACGATCGAGAGGACATCAGGTGTACATTGTGCTGCAGTCTAAAATCGGTCTGTCTTCTCATGACGACAAAAGGATCATTTGTGAAGATGGGATTGAAACTCGCCCATACTCACACTACTCACTTGTAGCGATAGAAGGGGTGGGGGACTCTGATTGAGTGATAGTGAGAGAGAGAAGGAGGGTGTCTGTGGAGTAGTAGTATGACCCTTTTATCATAGTGTAAGTAATTTTGTATGTGTGTGTATGTCGTGTAAATATTTTTGTGTGCTATGTACATGTGTACATACATGCATCGAGAGAGACAATGTGCGGAAAAGAAAGGATAAAAAATAGAAAAAAACATTACACTTTTATTCTACACATGTACTTACAGTTTCCATAAGCGAAGTTGATCATCTAATTTTCGTGGTTTATTTTTCAAAGTTTCCCACATTCAAAAATTTGTCTTCCGATACGTTATTCCTATGTGTCACTGGTATTACTTCCACTTGCGAATTTACGTTTACATAAAAATAACGTTATCCCCTGCTATCTCCTGTTGCTCAAACTTTTGTAATTACTCCTACAAATTCAAGAACGAATTTAACAATTTTATTTACCTAAAAAGTATACAAAAAGGTTTGTTAGTTCCTGCCTAATGTTAACAGTACCAAGCACTTTTCAAACCACACCGTTCACCTTCTTCGTCTGCCCCATGTGGTATGTGCAAGGTGATAAAATTACCCATGGTCGTCACACGCATCCTTTATACCGAGTAAAATAATAGCAACAAACTTTTATTTAAATCCGAACTGTTTCGAAAACTTAACTTTCAACCTAATCAAACTTAACGTATCAAGTTACCGACACAATTTTTTTACACACACAAATTCTACCTGCCTAAACAGATATTTGCCCGTCCAAAATTGACTAAAAATATTTCTAATGTTAGCTGAAAAAGAAGATATTCACTTATGGTGAACGATTATTGCCTTGAGTATTTCATTCCTGTCTCCTCTTTGTGAGGAATTATGCTCAGCCATTTCCACGTTGCATCCATCCAGTCCAGAGTCCCCAGCGCAAGCGCTCTGTTGCCGCCTCATCACTAGTTCCTTCCGGCCTAACTTGATAATGGGCTGACTCCTGACCAATGAACACTCTAGAAATTCAAGTGTTTGAAATTCCTGGTTCCTTCCTCTCGTATATACAATGAAAACTTACCGTCCTTTTCAGCACAGTGAGCTAAAGGTGAAGTTAAAGACTATCCTATCCCCCATCTCTCCGATGTCAAAAACCCACTTTCACATAAGAACTTTCTAACTTGTCTGCAAACCGATATTACATTGCTTAACTACAGATATTATTTCATACTGCTCTTACTCACATCATCTAAAATCATTCACTCGGACCCTTTTTTTAAATCCATACTGCTTTTATTACTATTGTGGAATTTTAAGGAATGTTGGTTACACACACACACACACACACACACACACACACACACACACACATATATATATATATATATATATATATATATATATATATATAATAAAACTCGTTCAGTTGTTTTTAGACAAAAGTTTAAACATCATAGGTTGGTTGATTGAATTTTTTAGTTCTTACTGAGTGTTGGAATGCTAAGTATAATCAAAATCAAGTTCTTACAATAACTGATGATCTTTACGAGTATTATATTATAAATACTTTCTGTAACATAAAATAATGATGAGATATTTCATTGGTGGTACCAATGTTCAAAAAATAAAGATGAGAGATGCCATTGGCTGAACCAATGGTCACTTCTCAACTGTTGAAATTAGACTCTAAGCGTGTGCAGTCCATCAGAATTATTGTAAAAGCTATGCTACTGGGGCCGTGGAATTTAGTTGTAGTAGTGAAGAAAGTATCTCTGCATTAGTTTTTAGTATAGATTTTAAAAAAAAATTTCCTACCAGTGTTAATGTTGTTGCAAGTAAGTTAAAAGCATTTCTGCTCTGGAATAGAAGAGTCAATTTGAGCCTCAAGAATACTATATTGTACCTCAAGAATTCTATATTGTACCTCAAGAATTATATTGTACCTCAATAACTATATTGTATTTGTGTGAACTGAATAAATGAAGAAAAAAATTACTCACCATACATCTTTGTTGTTATTTACAAAAAAAACCTATCATCTATGGCATTATGTATGTATATGTATATATAAAGGCTTTGCATGTCTCAAATGACATTAGTTTTGCTGAAGATGAGTGCTATTAAGGCGGTGGAGTTTAAGATGGGAGATAACAAAATACATAGAATGTTTACATGGGATTATGACTATCGTGCAGCACAAATCGGGTTATGGGAGCAGGAGGCACGTGACTGTGTCCGCTTCCAAAGATATATACCAGACATGTCTAAAATTATATCTCCTGTGCTATCCACTGACATAGCATGTGGTTAAAATTGTACACTGTCACAGTGGGAATAGGGTTGAGAAAGAAGAACACAGAGGTTGTAAGGTAAAAATTCATTTATTTTTCATACAACTAAAATTAATTTTACATTTTCATAAGCACACACAGCAGTACTTTTATCATACATGTTCTTGAGTCGATGGAGAGAAGGACGCCTGTACAATTCCAGGTATTGAAAAGCATCAAATTTAAAGATTCGACGCATCCATGAGATCTTCTCCTTCCCCTTCTCGTGGATGATGGTATCTGTGTGATCGAATAATTTAAGTGCCGTCACCATATCTTTGTAGGGTATGCCAGGATCATCCCAGTGAATTCCATGATAGAAATGTGTTAACCACTTTGCACTCTTCCGTGTCTTAGCACACTTCACATACTTGAAAGACCTCGGTGATGCAATGTTTGCTGAGAATGTCTCTTTTACTCCAGCATCTTGCGTGTACACTATAAACACAACATCTTTAAATATGAACTGTCTACGCTCACCATCATAGAAAACCTGTGAAATGCTCTAGGTATGATACAGCACCTATTCATTAATACAGCTCGTTGCCCAACACTGGTGAGCGGGCAGTAGTTGATTACAAAGTTATGTAGAACTAGAGCATACGTGGCAGTGTGTTCTGGGAAATTTGTCGAAGATTCAAATTCAATTCGCACGTCTATAGGTCCAGACTTAATTATCTCGTTCTGTTTCGAGCAGTCTATTATGATGATCGGTGAAAGCTCCTTGAACTTACGTGGACGGAGTAGACACCCCCGCCCCCTTCCTCTCCTTCAGCAGTTTTATAGTAAGAAGCACGAAACCTTGTATACATGTCATAAGCTAGACTGTATATATTTTCATTCCACTGCAGATGTAAATTGTCATATGGGTAGAATTCTGGATACAGGTAGACTTTGACATTAGTTAACTTGCAGTTGTCGAACATGGTGGAACCATTTGCTATATTACCTCTTCTATCAGTCTGAAATGCAAGTATGATGAATCTAGGCGTCTCTAGCTGCGAAGAGGTTTTAATAGCCCACGTTTGTCTGCTCGCAGTCGGTTAACACTGGGTACTCGAAAACCTGCCACGAGTGAAGTGCCAGTGACAGAAATGTACCGGAGTTCAGGACTTTTAAAAGCTTCAAACGCTCCTCCTCGGATACACTGATGCGAGGCATTTTCCATATTATCTTACTGATTGTGATCATATTCTCCTGTTCAGCTCCTTGAATGTATGAGTTATTGTCCATCGCATTCCGCACCAGAATGAGTTCCTGTATAGCGTTCATAATAATCTGTCTCATGTCCTCAAAATACCCCATAAGCATTTTTAGATGTATGCATGCAGTAAATAGCTTGTACTCTGCAACTGTTCTATCCTCCGGATCGTTTATGAACCACCCCGCATCTTCTAAACTATGCACATCTGCGGGTGATGGAGAGACGTATGTTTCAAGGATTGATGTTATGCCAGCATTGCGCGTATGGTCGATCGCAGACCCACTAAGTTTATAGCGCATGTCTTGGAACAGGAATGCTAAAGCGTTACGTGTTAGCTTGGATCCCACTGTATCGCTGCCGTCGGTTTTCTTGAATGACCTCTCTAGATATATGAAACTCTTGCATGGAAGCGTGAGCGCGTCTTGGTGCTGGATGACAATCCGAATTTCATCGTTCTTGTTAAATGTGGTTGAAGCGTAAAGTTTATGAGAGAAGTATTCCTGACTTATTATTCTCTCCTCATACTCTACCTGATGGGTTATTTTGAGTGATGACGTCATTGCGAGGTGTCAAGCCAACTGAATTAAGAAACTCGTAGTTCGCACGTGTCCTCACTTTGCTGTTCAGTAGCGAAGTGACATGCTGTGGTCAGCGTGCAATTGTTTTATACCGTACGCCCATCCTGCCTTAGATGTAATCGCACAGTGATTTCCTCACCACGAAAGTCAACAAGTTGATTATTCTGTTCCACAACACGCAGCTCCAAATAATCCAATGTCTGGGCTGTCACTGGAGGGCACATTGCATTGGCAGGGGTTTCAACAATCTTATACCCCATTACAACTGAGGGGAAAAATCCGTAAATAGTATGAATCAGACTATCGTTGAGATAGGAGTTCGTTGCAGTGTTACACTCGACTCGGATTGTGCTGACGGGAAGTATGTTCACAGTCTGATCTGACTAGTAAAATGTTTGGATCCTTCTTCAAAACCTGCCCTTTTGTGAAACCCAGCAAGCACTCTATTGAACCTTTCTGGTTAAAGTCAATCGTCGTATTTACAGTCCTTATTTGAGATTAAAGTGTACTGAAGTTTGAACGTAATTCAAAACCATTTCCAGACTGTTTTAAGACTTCGTTTAAATCATCGATATCGCATGCACCCGGTTCTATTTCCACACTATCTTCTCCACCATTAATATCCACATGCAGTTTGTTGTTAGTCTCAGTTATATTTGGGGTGCTGTTGTACGTCTACAGTCCAAGCAAAGCAATACTACATTCACCAACGCTCAAATCAATTGGCGCGAAGTAATTTGCACGCATTACAGATGATCATTCTTTTAACGTCAAAATGTATGACATTGCACCTGAACCTCAACTGATGAAGGAATGTTTAAAGCTCCTCCTTATATAGCATGCTTCTTCTTCATTGCAAACGTCAAGACAACCATGATGCATAGATGTCCACAAAGGTATGTATTAAAGTCCTGATAGCGCTGATCGTTGTAGAACATACGTCTTCTGTGAGTGAAGTATCGTTGTAATTCTTCTGGCGGTTTCAGGACACCAACTGAGTCGAAATAGTAGGTGGTATCCGCATTTTTCATAACATATGCCACCCAGTGGGTGCCAGGGCCTCCAGCAACATCTAAATTCACAATGCCACATTCACCAGTTTTCCACATAGTCTTTGGTAATGTATCCCGCAAAAACGCACCACTGAATGTTCGTATGTTGAATTTGTTCCTACCAACCTTAGGAAGATCAGTATTTGTGAGTGGTCAATCTGGTAGGACAGCTAATGGGCTTTTTTTAAAATTTATGAATAGACCAAGCCCTTTCCTGTACGGTTTCAAGTGTAGTCCTTTTCCGATTTCTGCGGCTTCCATCATTCGATTATGTCTTCCTGCCTCTTCTAACTGCACTTGGGAATTTTGCACGTTCTTGAGCGTTCGAGAAATAGCTGCAGCACCACCAGCAAGGGACCGTACCGCCGAGAGCGTGGAGAGGGCTGGGATGAGAAATGGAAGAAAACCACCAGACATCTTGGGTGTTGGTAGATCTCGAGGTGCTTTAACCGATCCTCTTCTTCTTCCCGCCTCTCTCTGATTCAGTGCGTTTTTAGCTGCATACATCGCTGTCAGCATACAGTTCTTCAAGCCCCTGCTTCCCGCTCTTATCCTTCTTCTGGTTTAGTGCACAACGTGCATCATTCATAACTTTGCATGGGGGCTTGATTAAAAAGAAAAGACTAATATTAATGAATAAATGCAATAATTTTAGTAGCTGTGTGACCGGTTACGAAATCTCGTAACCGGTTGGCCCTGACTATTATTAGCACGCAATCTGACTGCATAAAATAAAAATAAAGTTTGACAAGGAATGTCCATTAAAACAATTGATTAATTAAGCCCCTGCAACTATAAAAGCTACGAAACAACAAAGCACAAGTGTAACTGTTCTGTGTGTGGTAATACGACAAAATATTTTAAACACCATTTACAATGAACTAATTGAAAAACCAGAAATACTATAATTGCACATAGAAACCAGAATTACAAGTCTAATAAATTAACACGCACCAGATACTTTGTTGACTGTACCTGTGAGCAAGAGAGATTGTTATTAAAGAAAACTGTAATAGCTTTTTACCTCATTATATATTGACGAAATTATTCCATTACACCAGCATCATAAATCAAAAGCCGGTCGGAGTGGCCGAGCGGTTCTAGGCCCTACAGTCTGGATCCGCGCGACTGTAACGGTCGCAGGTTCGAATCCTGCCTCGGGCATAGATGCTTGTGATGTCCTTAGGTTAGTTAGGTTTAAGTAGTTATAAGTTCTAGGGGACTGATGACCTCAGAAGTTAAGTCCCACAGTACTCAGAGCCGTTTGAACCATAGATCAAAAGCCCATTTCCTTTCTCAAATATATTTTGACAATTGCATCTTCTTCCATCTATACATTACACCAACCGGACAGTACACATTTCAGTCAACACTCAGATCGACTAGTCTCTCGCCGAACAGAACAACGACTGCTCTCGACATCCTCTGAACCACTACTGCGCCCAGTGGAGGCGGCGGTATAATAATCTGTGGTGCAATCTCTGGCGCTGTGACTCAGTGTGGCCACCTTTCAACTTGCCTGAAATCCATCACTCCTAAACCCAACTTAATTTTTCCTCGCATGGTTTTATCAACCGCAAATGATGCGATGCGATGAGCTATACCAATATTCTTGCTTCCCCGTATCAGCTAAAATCCCATCTACAATATGACGATTTCATAGATCTTTATTTGCAGCGTATGCAGTGTCATGTTCCTTACATGCTTCGTCGGTCAGATTAACTCCCTTATCACCTCGTGCCAAGCGTTTCTGAAGATTTGTCCCAGGTTCACATTAGTTACACCCAGGGATGTGTAATTCCACTGGCAGTTTGTCTGGAATACCACCACCTCCTCTAATGCGTCTCCTAGCACCCATTTTATGCTACTGCGGTGGTTGTGGACTATGAACCCCTATTATGTAGCAAATCGTCGGCATCAGTCCAACTGTTTTGTGTAGCAGGAAAACCGAGGAATATGACTAGTGCTTTATTTCCACGACGTCTTATGAGTCTCTCCACGAGAAAAACAACAGGTTCTGAGCATCTCTGCAACTCCTCGGTGTAGAAGCAGCCTGCAATTTCTTCACCTTTACTATTCTTAAGGATAGAAGTTGTAGGATTCGTTCTTTGCACCTTTTAACTGTAAATGTCTCTGTTGACCAGTTCGATAGGTGTGATTTCTCAAATGCCTTCTTGTGATTTGAGACACGTACTAAATCACCTACATTAAATTTTTGTCTGCGTGGATCCAGCATTTTAATGTGATAGTACACCGTATCCATGAGTCCATTATCACGAACATCGATTAGTATCATTTTTATTGTGTTATATTTGGTTCGATCATACTGAGCAATTATTTCAGGGAGGATATCTGTCCATTTGTATGAGCCGCGAAGGGTAAAACGCATCCACATTCGACCTTTTATTGTTCTATATGAAGATTGTTATTTCGGACATGTCCGAAAAAACAGATAACATATTCATATAGTTAAGGCTAACCGGCCATTGACCTTCTTCTGTGCTGGATGCAAACGCATTGCCCGAACTCTTACGGGACTCGGTAAGAATGTCTACCGCGTGTAATGAGTATAATGGGAAGGGGCACTACGAATGTAGTGTGTGGACATTAAGCTAGGAATGCGGGTCTCACGGGGAGCGTGCAAGGGATAAATACCTGCAGTCGCACTATCCTCTGTGCCCTCGGTGGCTCAGATGGAGCCGGCACTGTAGCTCAGCGTGTTCGGTCATAGGATTGTGTTCTCTGTGTAATAAAAAAACTGAGTCAATGAATCCACGATCAACTTGAACGGATGTCTTGTGACGTCCGCCCAGACGAAACGCAACGAGCTATATCGAAAAAAAGGTGGGTAGAGCGTCTGCCATCGAAGCATGAGATCCTGGGTTCGAATCCCGCTCGGGGCACACATTTTCAACTGTCCCCGTTGATGTATATCAACTCCTGTCGATAGCATAGGGTCTTGATTTCATTATCATTTCATTTTATTGTTCTGTTCAGACGATTCACGATACTTGCCTTCAGGTGAATGAATGTTGAGTAGTGATGTATTCCATACCGCTGCATCACGGTCTTGAAATACCTATTGTAAGCCGGCCAGAGTGGCCGACCGGTTCTAGGCGCTACAGTCTGGAACCGCGCGACCGCTACGGTCGCAGGTTCGAATCCTGCCTCGGGCATGGATGTGTGTGATGCCCTTAGGTTAGTTAGGTTTAAGTAGTTCTAAGTTATAGGGGACTGGTGACCTCAGAAGTTAAGTCCCATAGTGCTCAGAGCCATTTGAACCTATTGTAAAACTCACCGCCGTGATTGGTTTGGAGGTTGTCTGGGTATCGATTCGTCCCTGTCTGTATCAAACGCTAAAAACATCTGCGATATTTCTACCTGTTTTAGTTTTAACAGGTAATGCCCAAGCAAATTTGGAGTATGTATCAATAACCATTAAAATATATTTGAATCCATTATTCTCATTTGAATATTCACTCATATCTACTAGATCAGCTTGCCATAAGTCATCCAAAACTTTAATCATAACATGCCTACGTGGGTATGTTTGCGTGCTGAGTTGTGCAGTTCTCGAACTACTGTCTCCATAGCCGGCCGGAGTGGCCGTGCGGTTCTAGGCGCTACAGTCTGGAACCGAGCGACCGCTACGGTCGCAGGTTCGAATCCTGCCTCGGGCATGGACGTGTGTGATGTCTTTAGGTTGGTTAGGTTTAATTAGTTCTAAGTTCTAGGCGACTGATGACCTCAGACGTTAAGTCGCATAGTGCTCAGAGCCATTTTGAACTGTCTCCATACTTATTCGATTATACCTCTCTCTCTAAGCTCAGAGATTATTGAAATCTCATTCGAATGAGCTGTATTACCTGCAGCAGCTGATGCCATGAGCAGCCGTAGTCGATCTATTAGCTCGTTGTGGTCATCATAACATATATACTGAGGGATTCAATTGTTCACTGCTTCATGCTCCATGTCAGCACCATCACCGCTGTTGTTGTTGCTGTTTTCGCCATCAAGTATTGGTTTTATAATGGTTTTATATTTCTTGTTCCTCAGGCTTTTCGCGATCTTATATACATCAGTCATGTGCAGTATTTCACGGTAAGTTTCCGTATCATTAACTGAATAATTTATAGGATTTTTGGTAGGTCTTAGGAAAATAAGATTCATTAATCCAGGTGTTCTCTCAAACCGTCTGTCACCAATTTGTATTGTGTCATCAGTTACAGTTATAGGATGCATACCCATATGTACGAAAAAATGGTTCAAATGGCTCTGAGCACTATGGGACTTAACATCTGTGGTCATGAGTCCCCTAGAACTACCTAAACCTAACTAACCAAAGGACATCACACACATCCATGCCCGAGGCAGGATTCGAAACTGCGACCGTAGCAGTCGCGCGGTTCCGGACTGAGCGCCTAGAACCGCTAGAGCCCCATATGTACGGTCTTTCCCTGCTAACGCCGACTGTTCTATCTATCTGACCAGGGGCGTGATGGATAATGAATTCGTCAATGGCAACACCATCGTTATCGTGTGTTTTTGTTTTTGCTGAGAGCTGTCGGAGAGATACAGTAACAGGCTTAAAGGTCTCTCTTACTGTTTGCTGTCGATCCGTATGCCCTAACCTCAGTAACCGTAACTTCTCACGAAGTGCTTTCCGCGCTTTGAATCACTTTGTGCTTTGTTGACATGTCGATGTATACTAATCAGACATCTCCGTAGCGTTAGGCTTTATATATCCGCTCATCTTCTACCTCTTACTATGTACCTGCACTCCCTTCTCAACAACAAGGAAGTCTGCATCAATTTTTCCCTCAATAGCCTCGACCTTTTCAGTTAAGTCGGCTACTTTCTTACCGACTCCTTTAACTAATTCATTTAATGTATTCACCATTCTCAGAAGAGTGGTAATACGTCTCTAGTTCCCTGCACATACCTCCAACTTCATGCACAATAGCGTGAATTTTCGCACCCATGTACAGGCGAATGTTCTGTCTGTGTACACGCATTCTCTCGGGTTGAGAGCTGGGACATGCGCGCGAATTTATATGTATATATATACGTCGTGCAGAGCGCTACGTCAATCAGCAGATGACTACAGACAGATGGATGGACCTACAATAATTGCTCGTATATTATCAGGCAGGAGAATTCCGTTCTTCTTCTTCTTCAGGTCTTCTTTTGAATCTTCACAGCACCAGACACCGACAACAAAGTCCTTGTGATGAGGATGTTTCACCCACCCTGCCGTGATACTAACTACACCAGGTACTGACAAGTAGTTGGCATATATAGAAAGATACACTTGAAGGGACACTAATAGTATGTGTGGCCACTATATCTCCATCACTTAACCGACTGAACTATATTGGCTACACACACACACAGATATATATATATATATATATATATATATATATATATATATATATATATATATATATATATAACCCATGAAGAGTAACTTAATTATTAATTATGTCAATAAGTGGTATAGCATTGAAAAAATATTAATAAACGTAATAATTTGACTATAATGAGAGAGGTATGAAATAAAAGACGAACACAGTTTGAGTTATGTATACATAAATTATTTATTTATTTAAATATTATACATAGGATGTAGTATTTCAATCATCAGATTCGTTTTGCATCTTTTTCTTCGCACCTGTACAGTATTTTCCAAACAGAGCTTTTTGACACGCAATAAATTCCGCCCATATGTCCCTCAAGTTAATGGATGCCTCGCAGTACTCAGGTCTCTCTCATGCACATTTAATCTGTTTCTCTTTGGGTTCAGCGTTCATGTGCAAACAAAGGTGTTGCTTCAGCTCATTAGCATGTACACTATGCACACCTAGGAAGTTTACAACATCATTGTATGCAGGGTCAATGCTCAGCAACCAATGGTTCAGTCTCTCCAGTGCAAGATGTAGTGCAGTATCCAGATCGTATAACTTCATAACTGAGGCGTGCGTTACATAAACACAATTGTCACCTGATTTCATACATAGTGCACAGGCATCATACACTGTTGTACTAAAAGTGTCACACCAGTAAGTCGAATGTCTGTGGGAGAACTAGTTGGATAATACTCTGTAGTCAGCTGCTGACTGATGTAGCGCTCTGCACGACATATATCGTGGACGGGCTACTTTTTCACTTCAGAACTGTTCCAGAGATTCGACAGGCAGTAGACCGCTACATTCGCACCATCAACAGACCAGCCTCTGCTAACGGTATACTACGCCTTCCACATCACTGGCAACGGGTTCTACACAACGCTGGTGAATACTTTGAAGGACAGTAACAGGTGCCGACGTGTAACTCTTTAGTAGCGGTTGTGAATAAATAGTTGCCACTATTTAAGTCGCAGCCCCTATATGAATGGTTGGAAGTTGCTAAGTGTTCTTGTTCTCTAGAACTGTATGAATATATTTTGAATAAGTTCCTCACAGTGAGTTACTCTGCCTCACGACGTAAATGCAGTTTCTAATTCTAATACTTGCCTTATTATGTTAAACAATTAAAGTAAGATTATACCTCATAATGTATAGATAATGAGAGTATTCTAAATTTTCAGTCACAATCAATGATTCTACGAAATACAGAAAATAAAAATCTTGTTGCCCCTAGAAGCTGTTAGATAGGCAACATCCAACTCTGACTGGGTGGACATTTTAGCTGTTTAGTACTGTAGATCTTTCGGAAAATGTGAAGTCAGTAAGTGTGTAAACCTTGCGTACATCAGACAGCGAATCTTTGGTGCTTGTGATCGAATTCTGCCATTTTTGCTGCTTGAAGTCCATCAGTAACGTGTGAAACAGATAACAACTACCTTACAACGTGCTGGACCACGTACCGAGGACATCCCGTAGCCTGGAAATTCGGCTATCGGCAGGTATGGAGCACAAAGTGAGCTCGCTAAGCTGGCAGTCAGACAGCAGGAATTCTGACGGGTCGCTATATATATATTTCTATCAGTGTTCTGCCTCGTTTGAAGCGGCTCGCCACGAATTCCTCTCCTTTGCAGACCTCTTCATCTCAGAGTAGCACTTGCACAATACGTCCTCAATTATTTGCTGGATGTAATCCGGTCTCCGTCCTCCCCTAGTATAATGGAGGTTATTCCTCGATGTCTTAACACCTGTCCTATCATCCTGTTTCTCCTTCTTTTCAGAGTTTTATATATGTTCATTTTCTTCGCCGATTCTGTGAAGAATCTTTTCAATCCTTATCTTACCGGTCCACCATACTTTCAATATTCTGCTGAAACACATCTCAAATGATTCGCCTATCTTCTGTTCCTGTTTTCCCATTTCCCATAAGTCACTAACATACATCGCCGTGCTTCAAACGTACAGTGGTGGCCTGCTTTCTGTGTTCTCCTCGCTTCGTTTATCATGGGTTATTTTGCTTTCAAGGTAGCAGGACTCGTTACCTTCCTACATTTCGTGATCACGAATTTTGATGTTACCCTTCTCGCTATTCCGTACTTCTCGGTTTTTTGTACTCATTAGAAAGTTCATTCCAGTACAGATTCAGTAGTTCTTCTTCACTGCCACTGAGGATAGCAGTATCAGCAACAAATCTTATCACTGATATTCTTTCACCGTGAATTTTAACCCCACTACTGACCGTTTCTTTTATTTCCATCATTACTTCTTCGACGTGTAACTCGAACAGCACCCGTTTTAAACCGCGCACTTCGTTCTTGATCCTACTGTTTAGGTCACTACAAGACGTTTTCCATGGGCAAGTGACCGTTGCAGGTCCGTTCGTGGTGTAGTGGTACTATATGGCGAAAATGCAACGGCGAAAATTAGTTCTCGGCCTCTGCATAAGTGAAATTAGTTCCAGTAAAGGTACAGAATACGCTAACCCACCACATGAAAGAGGGATAAAAGGTGATGAAGTGGATCTAATAGTACTTTAGGTATTGATAAATAAAGAAGCTGTACCTTTAAAATATGATAACCTCTAAACGATTTATGTTACTTAAAGAGCTAATACCTATCGTTAGGCTTTAGCGTGACTCTTATTAATACCAAATGAAATAGTAAGTTTTCTGTTACCAGTCACTAATAATTCATTTCCTCAATGCGTTTCGGAGGTTTTAAACCTCCATCAGCAGGTGGATTTAAGTGGATTAATATACACTGGTGTCAAAATTTAAAACAACAAAAGAAAATTTCGCTAGGTTGCGTTTATTTTACCGCAAAACAGTATAATCGGGTGACAGTAAAGTGGAAACAATGCAAAGAATACAGTACGCAAACAACTGCAACATACATAACGGTAGCCAAAAGCGTTCTTCGTTTTTTTCCAGCTTAACGGATTTGCACACACATTCCAACAATTGGTTAGAGTGATCAGTATGGGGTGTGCCCACCTCTGAGAGCAGTACAGGCCTGACAACGACGGGGCACGCTGTGAATGACGTCATCAGTCTCATGCTGAGGCAGTAACGTCCATTCTTCCTGCAGAGCAGCTTGCGGGCTTGGAGACTGGTTGGTGGATGCTGACGTCCTGCAAGCCGTCTCCCTAGTGCATCTCAGACATGCTCTATGGCAGGGGCGGGCAAACGTTGCACGCGGCTCATGAGCACACAGCGCTGCACGTGTGCTGCTCGCGTGCAATCGTCGAACGGAGCAGTGGCGACAGCCGGCAGGTTGCCGCAGTGTAGTTCCAGGCTAAGCTGCGGACGTTGAAGCGAAGCGACCACTACGTAGTGAATTTCAGTAACCGGAAAATGCAGAGTGAATCAAGGAAACGGAGAATTGGAGATTTGTTATCTTTTAAAAAGGAATGGGAGAATCATTTTTTCTCTGTGCAAAAACGTGAAAATTGGAAATGTATAATATGTGACAGTATTCTCGCTGATCAGCGGAAGTTTGATATTGAACGCCATTATAGTAAATTTCAGTATGTTGCCGTTCTTAGTGCAATAAAAGAGGAATTTCTCAAGCGATTTGGGGATATATCTTACTTATCCCAAGGTTTTGAATAGTTCTCGAGACAATCTGCTGTTTCTGTAGATGATATTCATCCCAGTTTGCAAATGGAATTAATAGGTCTACAGCGTAATTCTCGTCTGAGAGACAGGTTCCTTTTGGCAAGACGTGTGATAGATTTTTATCACGACTTTCCACACCAAGTTTCCTCGTCTCCATCGTGAAGCCGCGAAGACAATGTCAATGTTTGGCTCGACATACGTTTGTGAGAGATTTTTTTATGTTATGAAAATTAATAAGTCTCGGTTAAGAGCAAACAACAGTAATGAAAATTTGCGTAACTGTTTGCGTTTGTCCGTATGTAGAAATTTTGTTCCAGACATTAAACGTATTGTAAACTCCACCTGTGATAATTAAATAAAACGTATCGTAGGTAATAGGTACTCTTTCAAACGATGATTACTTTCAAGCACTCCTACTACCCTTATTCCTTCATTCAATAAAGCAGGCCAGGAAACAAAACGCATTACAGAGGAAGAAGCGGTGAGACGGTATGGTGGGGAGGGGAGAGAAGCGGGTGGCCAGCTTGCCCCTGTGTGCACGCAGAACACCTGTTAACTGCACACGTGCATGTGCACCGCACACGTGCAGAATTCCTGCCTGCCCCTGCTCTATGGGATTCAAATTGGGGGGGGGGGGGGGGGGGGAGCAGGCAGGCCACGCCAGACGAACAATATCTTCCAACTCCCAACATGCCGTTTCTGCAAGCTAAGAACCATAAAAATACCTCATGCTTTTAGTGCCCTACTAGGCTCCATCAATGTCTGCTCAGGCTGTCAACTTCCTAGAGTCTTGCTCAAGGTGTGTCAGATTGTAAAAAAAATCTTTAATAATTTTCCATACGTGAAAAATAGGTGAGGGAATAACTTGTCCTCTGTCACTGCCCTCTATCTGATGTTGATTTCTGCATGGTTAGTGTCTCACTTCAGTATTGTTTAGTGTGACACGAACTAGAGGAAATCTTTGAAAATAGTAGGAGAATTTCATCCTCATAACCGATATATGTGAAAAAAGGTAACTTTCCCAGACAGGATTGCCCGTGGCTAAAATACGTCCTAGCTTGACTTCATTTATCCCAGGGGTCATTCACTCACATGAAGCTGCAAGCCAGCAAGAGTACATATAAACTTTGCTGTGAGCAGTATGAATTATGTTAGACCCAGGGGTCATTGCAACATCACAGACTTCCTATAAACATATGATAGACGATTAAAAGGCCTAGCAGTAAAGAAATATACCCATTCACACCATATCCTGAGGTCAGAGACGTGTAATGTCCCTAATCATTTACAATGTCCTGAAGTATAAACTGTTCCCTGTTCATTGATTTACCTCTGCAATATCACTCATTTGGTCTCAGTCATCAAACACATACATTCTCAAATTCTCAATGAATAAGAAACTCACATGTGTAATCTGTTTGTCTTATTACCTAAGTTGTGTAATTTTGTGTATTATTTTCTATGACATGAAAACAAATACAGGCACATAATCAGGGCATTAATAAATGTGCATAACAAACATATATGTCACACAATCAAGACAGTTCAGTTGATACATACAAAAAAACAAAAAGATATTACATAATGGTATTACATAAAGGTATCCTATAGCTCCCGCCACAAGAGTCCCTGGGGAGACAAATTTTAGAACTGACACGAACTGAAAACATGGCACTTACGCACTCGCACAAACTGTGACTGTCGGGACTGAAGAATAGCAATTTGCGCCAGAGTGGAATGGCCTCTCACTTAGCACACGACGTGGCAGAACTGGTGGCAGACATCTCTGGTGTTTCCTCTCATCTCGCAGCGTCTAGTGGGCAGCAACTGGCATCTTCGGCAGCTTACAGACCGAAGCTGGACCCTTGGCGTAATCCTGGTCAGGCAGCAGTTAGCCATCAGCAACTGGCGTGACAGAATTGCATTTGATGTGCAACCCGCCCCGTGGCGTAGAAATCCATTCAGCATTAGCGGGACATGGGGCAGCGCTGCTCTTCCCATTTACCTCTCCATCGGAATGCACCTGCCGGCGCGAAACATCGGATTATCTCGTCTGTTGTCGATGGGACACGTACCTCGCGGCACCACGCTGAGTCGATTAGGCCCGGCACACGCATCGACTGTGATGGTGATGCCACGCGACATGTTTGTCGCTCTAATAGCGGTCTGGCGGGTCGTTGGCCGCTAGGGGGTGGTTGCCAGCGCTAGCTGGCGTCCCGCTGTCTGTGCTGGCTTGTGAGACGTGGCGCCTCTACTGGAAGGCGACTGGGCTGTGTGACGTAGGCGTGTCAGCTGACAGACTGGTTCAGTCGCAGGGCCTGTGACGTCCAGTCTACCGTGTTGGTTCCAGAGTCTGCACAATCCTCAAGTGGTCAAGTGCCATATTCTCTCACAAACGTCATTACATCGACATAATCAATTTACAGAATAAACTGAAGCGTGTAAAAATTTTTCTTAATATATAATTTTATTTATTTATTTATTTATTTTATTACTAAGGACGCAAATCCAAATATAAATTTAATGACTGCAGGGACCTGTTAATGTTGTATGAACGTAAATGATGTGGTTTGCGGTGTCTGTTTGTGTGTGCACGTGTTTTTGTTAGTTTTTGGTTAGTTCAACTCCGGTCATGCACTCTAATTTTACGCAGGTGCTACCTCTATTCCTCCACCTAACGTGCAGACTTCTTCTAATACTAAATACTAACTTATTGTACTACCCTTCGCCATTGCTAATACTGCCGAAGCGAATTTTCATGCATTTTATTCCTTGTATACTCCTCTTTTATTTTTCGATGTCCGCTGGTGTTGTCTGCTGACGCTGAAGTGGCCAGGAAGTGCGTCTACCCACTCAGGTGCTGGCGATTTGCCTGAAACCTTTGTAGTGGCATTTATCATTATGTACTCGTAATTTTACACGGTATAAGAATGCCTTTTGTCTCCTCTGTCAGAATCGCTGCTGCTGAAATGAAACAAAAGCATTATGCATTATATACTTATATATAAACATTTTTCTAATTTAAGTCTGATCTATGGTCCATCATTCCGTTTCTGCTTCCTGTTTCTGGGTCAGGGGTTCGTCACTCTTCCATGACTTGCACTTGTCTGCGCTAATTCCCCGTACAATATATTTCGCGCTCACACGGAGCTGGCAAAATTCCACAACGAGACACACTACCTCGCACGACAGGCGATGGCTCATATCACACCGAGTCTTAGCATCGACACGCGCCCAAAGCGTAGACCGCTAACACCATACGAAACATCTGAAGATCGAGACCCCATCTGCTCATAACACAGTGTGTCTTAGCGTCGTCACACGCCCACAGCGTGGACCTCTAGCAAATACGAAACACATCCGATAATCGAGACACACACGTTCCTAACACAGCGAATCTTAGTGTCGACACGCGCCCAAAGCGTCGACCGCTAACACCATACGAAACCATCCGGTAGTCGAGACGCACATGCTCTATGGCACGATTTACTGTCTTGACACCACGAAAAACATAAAGTGACGTACATCCGTCCCTTGGACAGTGTACAAGAAACCACGGAAAGTAAACAGAATCAATTTCATCGACCATGGAAATAACTGTGAAGGCTCTTCTACGAGAATGCTACGACAGAGTACAATGCTCAATTGCGGAAATCGGACAACAATTGTGAGGTCCGAAGAATTAATAGCAGTACTCAGTTGTATGGAGTACTCAGAGTTGCAACGTGCCTGGTTCAGTATGCCACAAAAAGTGCCAATTGGTGATGAGATATAATTGGCAACGGAATTTTAAAAATGGTTCAAATGGCTCTGAGCACTATGGGACTCAACTGCTGTGGTCATAAGTCCCCTAGAACTTAGAACTACTTAAACCTAACTAACCTAAGGACAGCACACAATACCCAGCCATCACGAGGCAGAGAAAATCCCTGACCCCGCCGGGAATCGAACCCGGGAACCCGGGCGTGGGAAGCGAGAACGCTACCGCACGACCACGAGATGCGGGCAACGGAATTTTAATTTAATCTGCCACCTGCCAGTGAATGCTGGCGTGAAGTTGTCACAAATATGCAACTCATTTGGCCACGTTCAACAAGGTCTCGTGCTGGAAACTAATGGAAACGACAAACAAACAAAATAACACCGAAATATAATAAAGGGAAAATTACGATAAGCAACATAATATAAACACTAAATTACGTCAAACAGTCCATAGAGACTATTTACATACTGCTCCTTCTCTTCCCGTTGCAGTCCTCTTGTATCTTAGTACTCTAACAGGTTAATACCGCTCGTTGCGATAGTTTCTGCGGCACTATTTTGAGCTGAGACTGCAGAGGCTGTGTGTCAGTTCCTGGTAGTATTTTCTCTGCGTGACCCCTGCGATGGATTAGGTGGCCTCAATTCCACACATTCACTACGTTGGTCATTCCATTGACCTTGGCCGTTGTATGTCCTGCTGTTGCTTTGCTGTTGGTCCCTAGAATCCTATTGATCCTGGTTCGAGTTCTGTTGCCCTCTCCAGTACCCGTTTCGTCGGTAGTTGTTATTTTGATTATAATTTCCTCGTGTTCTTCTATCTTCCCATGATGGCTGGTTATTCCCATTGAAGTCTGAATTTTGGTTTCGATTCGATGATATTTTCCCCCATTTCGTCCATCGTCATTACTCTCTGACAAATCTGGCCAGTTACGGTCATTACTTCTTTCCCACGAGTTGTGAATTTCATTCACGTACTCGAGTTCGCACAGCGTACTCTTGAAAGCTTCGATTGAATCGCTGTATCTACCAATGAGCAGTTGATGGTAACGTAAAGGTAATTTAATGTAGCAGTGCCTTATAATTTTCTTGGGACTGTACGGTTGAACCAAGAATCGGTTCTTCATGACCAGGTATTAGAGGAATTTGACAGGACTGCGGAATCCAGACGCTTCTAAGCCCATTCCTAACATTATCTCCTGTTTTATCCTCCCCTGTGTGTTCAAATGGTTCAAATGGCTCTGAGCACTATGGGACTCAACTGCTGTGGTCATCAGTCCTCTAGAACTTAGAACTACTTAAACCTAACTAACCTAAGCACATCACACACATCCATGCCCGAGGCAGGATTCGAACCTGCGACCGTAGCACCCTGTGTGTCCTGTGGCCAATATCTGCAAAGGAATGCGTCCTTAAATTCTTGGTAGGAGCGACAACACTCCGCAACTCCGTGCATATTTTCTGCAGTCGACCCTTCTAAGAAACCACAGATAAACTGGAGCTTCTACTTCAGAGGCCAAGATTCTGCTAGCACGTGATCGTACTGTGCCATTCAGGTCTTTGGATGTAATGCGTTGTTTGCCTCCTTGTAGACTTGAAAATTCTGGATGGTCAAGAAAAGTTTGTGGTTGAAAGGCTCGACGAATCCGCCGTACGAATTTTCCCTCTTGTGTGGAGTGCGTGATCCCATGTATCCGTGCCCCAACTATCCTTGTGTACTCTTATGGTATCCCATCGTGTTGTCAGATACACCTAATAACGTTTCTGACCTCCGTAGACGTGTAAAATTGTCATCCCGCCCCCCCCCCCCCCCCCCGCCCACACGACAGCAAAAACTCATGTCGAACCAAGTCAAGAGTTACGAAAACTGTGTCTCTGGAAAAAAAGTAAAACGCCAATTACTGGCTTTTTTAAGCTTTTGTGGAGGGGGAAGATATTTTTCTCCAAAGTTGCGTCGCTTCCCATGGCAAGAAGCGAACAGATACAATCTTACCTTTATCTAAATCACCTGTGCCTTGGAGCTTGTTAGTCCTAGCTACGAGGTGTAATAAAGAGTGTATCTCTAAATGTTTCTCAGACGCCGGAGTTTCTTATACAACCGAGGTGGCCGATGGAAGTGGGTCACAGGCATATTTGCAGTATCGGCGAACATGAAAACTTGTGAATTTTTATCACGCGAGGCTCTGCACACAGTGCCAATTTATGACTCCACTGCGTAGACATGTCCCTACAGTCCTTCCCCCCAGTCCAGCCTTCAGCCGGCGCCAATGCATTGTTCTGCTGGAGACCTGTCTCGACTAGGGGGTGCTCTGTCTGCCCTGTATGGCTGTGGGCCTGTCTGGCAAGATTTACAGAGGGATGATCTCGCCGCCAATTGCTTCCAACTCCAAACATGCCGCTTCTGCCCTACGAGCTCCATCAATGTGTGCGCAGGACGTTAACTTCCTAGAGTCTCGCTCAAGGTGCGTCAGGTGGTAACAAAATCTTTAATAGTTTTCTGTATGCGAAATATACGTGAGAGAGTAACTTGTTCTCCCTCAATTTTCCATCAGATAGCAACTTTCCTTTCCTTTCTCTTGGTAGCTTCCTCAATCTAGCACCCATCTTCTTTTGCACATGTCCACAACACTCCAGTTTTGTTACCAAGGTTCAAATGGTTCTGAGCACTATGGGACTCAACATCTGAGGTCATCAGTCCCCTAGAACTTAGAACTACTTAAACCTTACTGACCTAAGGACATCACACACATCCATGCCCCAAGCAGGATTTGAACCTGCGAAAGTAGCAGTCGCGCGGTTCCAGACTGAAGCGCCTAGAACCGCTCAGCCACAACGGCTGGCGTTTACCAAGGTATCTCTTCGTATATCTAACGTTATAAACAGGCACCGACCTCTGAAATATTTTTAGAGCTCTGTCACACTTCATACCTCCATTGTAACTATCACAATTTTTAGAACACTGATGTTCAATATTTCCTGCAGTGTTACGATGGCAGGTGTGGCAGTACTTAGATAAGCACTCCACATCAACAACTTTTCCATTCTCCTCAGAAGTACCACTTACAGCACCATTCAAGGAACGATGTCCTCGACGTTGCCATGTCCCATGAAGTGCAACAGCGATGTCTCTGGTTCCACTAATATTTACAGTTTCTTGTACTGCACGTTTCATAGATTCTTTAGACACAACCGTCAAGGCACTTAAAAGTATTTTTGTGTATTTGCTGAACCTACTGTGAGGAGGAGGAAGGTCATCAAACCACAAAACGTTTGAGCAGCCTTTTCATATTGCATGCGTTGCGTACACTAACTTCAGATTCACATCTTATGAATTATGCACAATGTTCGAAGGCATTTTCGAGGTAGACTTATTGCAGGATCTACACCACAGAACAACTCATTTTGACGCTAACCTCTTCCTGCTACTTTGTTGTTCAGTTATTTCCAGACAGCCTACACTATCACATTGTTCACATTTCGCCACTTCCTTTATCATAGAAGGTAGGATGCCCACCTCAACAACAACAAATACACTACAAACAGCCTCATTGTTAACCCAAAAATTTCAGTCACCAGGAGGTTTGCCATGTGTGAGTTCCTTCCCTGAAGAACTGATACATAGGTCACTTTCAACAGTGTGGCTTGCTTTGTTTGTGAATTGGTTACCACGGAATTTCCGCTTATTGAATTTCTTGATGCGTGGCATTGTTCGTATTTATTGCACACTAAAGAATGTGTACTTCCACAAATATATGTAGCACTTGGGCAACAAACATTCAGTAACACGTGAACAAACTGCTTCAGCAAAAGAAGAGTAAATACTAGCAAAGATAATCATTTACAGGCACTATAAACTTGCACTGTTACCAACATAAACAATGTATCATACGTAAATTGCTGGAAACAGAAAGTTCACAGTTATTTTAAAAATAATACTGGTTTCTGTAACAGAAATAAATCGGGCGTGGTGGCATATATGACCATAACTTTAAAATTTGGTATGTATAGGTCATTTCTCATTTGATACCCTATAATGTATATATCAATGTAATCAGGAAAGACTATAGAATTTATCAAAGTCATAAAAAAAATAGATATTTCCTCCATTTAAAAGTACCCTGTAGCCTTAAAAAAACGTAAACCGTAAGACCAGAAAAAGTTTTACGAAAATTTGTCTTTGTATCACAGCTGTGTATGGGTAAGACAATGAGGAAAATCCACTGAAGAACCAAAGAGACTAGTACACGTGCCTAATATCGTGTGGGGAATACGTGAGCACGCAATAGCACGGCAGCACGACGTGGCACGTACTCGACTAATGTATGAAGTACTGCTGGAGGGGACTGTCACCATGAATCCTGCGGGGCTGTCCGTAAATCCGTAAGAGTGCGAGGGAGTGGAGAGCTCTTCTGAACAGCGCATTGCAAGGCATTGCAGACATGCTCAATAATGTTCATGTCTGGGGAGTTTGGTGGCCAGCGGAAGTGTTTAAACTCAGAAGAGTGTACCTGGAGCCGGTCTGTGGCATTCCTGGACGTGTGGGGCGTCGCATTGTCCAGCTGGAATTGCCCAAGTCCGTCGGAATGCACAGTGGACATGAATGAATACAGGTGATCAGAGGATGCTTATGTGCGTTTTACCTGTCAGAGTAGTATCTAGACGCATCAGGCGTCCCATATCACTACAACTGCACACTCCCCACACCATTACAGAGCCTCCACCTGCTTGAACAGTCCACAGCTGGTATGTAGGGCCCGTGGATTCATGAGGTTGTCTCCATACCAGTACGCCGCGCGGGGTAGCCGCGCTGTCTGTAGCGCCTTGCACGGTCCTCGCGGCTCCAACCGTCGAGTCCTCCCTTTGCATGGGTGTTTGTGTCGCCCTTAGCGTAAGTTAGTTTAAGTTAGGTTAAGTAGTGTGTAAGCTTAGGGACCGATGACCTCAGCAGTTTGGTCCCACAATACCATACCACAAATTTCCAATTTTCCATACCAGTACACGTCCATCCGCTAGATACAATTTCAAACGAGACTCGTCCAACCAGGCAACAAGTTCCCAGTCATGAACAATCCAACATCGGTGTTGACAGGCTCAGACAAGGGGTAAAGCTACGAGTCGTGTAGTCATTAAGGGTACACGAGTGGCCCTTCGGCTCTGAAAGCCCATATCGATGATGTTTCGTTCAATGGTTCGCACGCTCCACTTGTTGATGGCCCAGCGTTGAAATCTGCAGCAGTTTGCGGAAGGGTTGCATTTCTGCCACGTTGAACGATTCTCTTCAGTCGTCGTTGGTCTCGTTCTTGCAGCAATGTCGAAGATTTGAAGTTTTACCAGATTCCTAATGTTCACGGTAGACTCGTGAAATGGTCGTACGGGAAATCCCCACTTTTTCGCTACCTCGAAGGTGCTGTGTCCCATCCCTCGTGCGCCGACTGTAACACCAAGTTCGAAATTACGTAAGTCTTGGTTACATAATATTGTAGCAGCAGTGACCAATCCGACAACTGCGCCAGACATTTGTTGTCTTATATAGGGTTGCCGAACGCAGCGCCGTATTCTGCCTGTTTACATATTTCTGTATTTGAATACGCGTGCCTATAGTGCCCTTGGCTCTTCAGTGTCGAAATGAAACGGTAAGAAGCCTTAGAAATGTGATGTTACTGGAGACACCTGTAGATAATTTACAATTATCGAGTAGATAACGGAGACCTCCTATTACAAGGCAATGAGAAAAATAGTTTTCTAAAGAACATACTGAACTGAAGAGACAGAATAGGTGGGTATATTTTACGAGATGAGTAGTTGAAAATAATCCTTTAAGGGGTGGTAGAGGAAAAGAAGCACAGGGGCACCCCCTGATTTAAGAAAATCGTCAGTAAACAAACTCTAGTATTGCCCATCAATTATTTTTAAGATGTATTCAAATTTAACACATTTTTCTGAGGATCCGAATATTCAGTAATAGTCGGACCGGTCAGACTACAGGTAAATTGATGAAATGGCTCTCAGCAGCTTGCCTGATCTCGTTAACACAACACGCACATACTAATGACGTAAGCTCGCTTGTAGTTTTGCGAGACAAGATTTACATAATACCGCATTCCTACGAAGATTTATCGGCACAAATTACAAATAATATCAACTCGCTTCACGAATCACACAGCGAAAGTTCACGAGATGAGGCGGAAAATTCAGAAGTCACTCTCTTTGATGAATTACTCCGGCGAAGAAGAGAGTTATCCCAGTGTGGAGTTAAAAAAAGAAATTCTCCCCACTGCGAAGTAATTTACCTGCGTGGACTGCTGAAAGATCGTCAGACATTAATCTTTGCTGACGGAACTCAATAAATAATTCATGACGAGACGTATTCGCGTGATAAACAGACCTCGCCAGAGGTAGACGCACCTCTGACAGACATTGATCACGTTACCTAATTCTGGTTAGGCGGACGCATTGAGATGAATCTGAGGCGATGGTGTTTAGTGCCCGAAAAATCTGATCAAGATTCGCACGATTAAAAGACGTGAATATTAGAAAATACGTTTCATAAAACGGGTATTTCATCATGCGCTCCATTCTGTGAGCATAAACTTGTATTTCTTGTACACAGGAAGTCGTCGATAAAGTTGTAGTTTAAAGAACTACGTTCGTATGGAATATTCGTTGCGAAGTCTACATCTACAATGTCTGACAAAAGGAACGGGAAGCATCTTTAAGATATGCTCGGAGGTTAATGCAACTTTGTACACGCACACACTATCGGTGCCTACGTAAATGATTGGGCTTCCAGTTCTGTGAGGCTGGTAGAACGGCCACAAGAATGCGTTAGTGTTGTTCGTGCTTAGAATTGTTACCAGGCCTGGTAGGGAATGTGAGGAGCCTGAACAGTGTCATATGTTGAGCGACCACTGTGAATGACACGCAGGTATCGCGTAGTCCTGTGAGACAGCGATATTAGACTTGAATAATGCTGACAAATCCAACGGCTGTATTCGAATCTAACGTCGTTTATTCTTTTTAAAACATGATACCAGTTTCGACACTACATTGTGCCATCTTCAGGCCCCGAACGTAAACTACCGTCCACAACCGTTCTCATGTGTAACGAACAGAATCGAATGCAGCGGGCCAAAAGTAACTGGATTCCGTAACTTCCGTGGCAATAAGAAGAATGGCCAAACGTTTGTGGACGGCAGTTTACATTCGGAGGCCGAAGATGACGCCATGTGGTGTCGAAACTGGTGGCATGTTGTAAACTTAATAAACCACGCTAGATTCATATATAGGCGCTGGTTTTGTCAATCATTATTCAACGTGTCCGACAGCAGCCCCACGTGACGGATTGCTAGAGCGTTGTTACATTGTAACCTAGTTTGAAAGGGACCTTGTTACGGGTCTCGATTTAGCCGGATGGTCGAACAGCGCGTTACCCCCATTTGTGGGGCATTCGGTGTGACATTGTTCTGATGTTGAACTGATTGGGGACACGGGAGCGGGTATACCCTTTGTCAAGGTTCCGGTGGACCACATGTTACAATATCCCGCGGTATGTGAGCCTGTGAAAACTACCAGAGTAATGAGCCTGTCCAGACTCCGTCACACTCCCCTTAAGACTCTGTTTCAACTGTAAATTACGCAATAGAGTCCTGGCCTGAAAAATCATAATGATGGCTCATATGGTGGGAAATTGCAATGATCCTACTACATAACTTTCAGTTCAAGCAATATAATAAATTAGTGGATTTTTTCTAAATTTGTGGTAAGTTCCTATGGGACCAAACTGCTGAGGTCATCGGTTGCCAGGCTTACTCACTACTTATTCTAACTTAAACTAACTTACGCTAAGGACAACACACACACCCGTGCACGAAGGAGGACTCCAACCTCCGACGGGGGGAGCCGCGCGAACCGTGGCAAGGCGACGAAGACCGTACGGCTACCCCGCGCGGCAGATTAGTGGATTGGAGGGAACTATATGATCCTTAAATTAACATTTAAATTAAACGTAAACCTATTATTTATTATTTCAAATAATTACAAAGTAATGACACAAACATTCTTAGAGAAACACAGTTAATTTCTCACAACAACTATCAAGACAGGCAAGCGGAGGGATGGTTACCGTATAGGAGCTGCACATTAAATCATTAATTCACTACAACCCACTGATTCATTTGGAAACTCCAGTCACCGATTGAATATCACATCAAATGATACAAAGGTGTGAGTGGGGTTTAGC
The DNA here is from genome assembly GCF_023898315.1 of Schistocerca nitens. NCBI lineage: Eukaryota > Metazoa > Arthropoda > Insecta > Orthoptera > Acrididae > Schistocerca > Schistocerca nitens. The sequence goes on from NC_064620.1 coordinate 524,645,095, forward strand.
GGAGCTGTGTCGGTGGTACGCTTCCTTAACCCTGATCTAACCAGCCACGCTGCTGTATATGTTCACCAATTTGCTGTGGTGGAAATTCGAATGACCGTGGTCGTAATGGGGAATCAGAATCTCTCTCGTCAGGACTCGGACTCCTACAAGCATCGCCAGCGAACTGCTTCCATCCCCCATCAAACCAAGTCGGTCACTTCCTCCTCCACCAGCACCCGACTTGTCAGTTCGCACCAATCTACATCTACATCTACATCTATACTCCGCGAGCCACCTTACGGTGTGTGGCGGAGGGTACTTATTGTACCACTATCTGATCCCCCCTTCCCTGTTCCATTCACGAATTGTGCGTGGGAAGAACGACTGCTTGTAAGTCTCCGTATTTGCTCTAATTTCTCGGATCTTTTCGTTGTGATCATTACGCGAGATATATGTGGGCGGTAGTAATATGTTGCCCATCTCTTCCCGGAATGTGCTCTCTCGTAATTTCGATAATAAACCTCTCCGTATTGCGTAACGCCTTTCTTGAAGTGTCCGCCACTGGAGCTTGTTCAGCATCTCCGTAACGCTCTCGCGCTGACTAAATGTCCCCATGACGAATCGCGCTGCTTTTCGCTGGATCATGTCTATCTCTTCTATTAATCCAACCTGGTAAGGGTCCCATACTGATGAGCAATACTCAAGAATCGGACGAACAAGCGTTTTGTAAGCTACTTCTTTCGTCGATGAGTCACATTTTCTTAGAATTCTTCCTATGAATCTCAACCTGGCGCCTGCTTTTCCCACTATTTGTTTTATGTGATCATTCCACTTCAGATCGCTCCGGATAGTAACTCCTAAGTATTTTACTAAAGTCAGGAAATATGTTACTCTTTTCCGCCAGTACTGTGTCAATGACGCGTTTAACAAATCACCACCCTGGAACGCCGTCAGTCACGGGCCAATCAGAGCATATCTTCCTCGCTAGTTTGTCCTCTAAATTACCGTCAACCGGCGACGGGCGAATCAGAGCGTTGTTTAACACTTCTCAGTTTCCTGACGCCAAACAGCAATCCCAACTTGTACATTTTCGCCATAATTGTGGTGTCCCAGCTAGCACTTGAAACTATTGCCTTTGACCATCTCAGGAGGAGAGTCTTGCCACAGGCCGCTAACCTCGACTTAGTGAAAAGGACCGGTACATACCGTGAGCTTCCATCGGCGGCCACTTGACACACGCAAGCGAGCGCAACGCTCTGAGTACCCACGACACAGCTGCTGCATTCAGAGCAGTCTGCGGGCTGAGTATTTCTCAAGTATTCACAGACTGGAACTCTCAGCCCTTTTACCGCCGAACACTGAAATTTTATATACACATTTCCACGTAATAAACCAACGTAATGAGACTTCAAGTAGATTCAACTAAAGTTCTCTGCCTATCGCCGCTCGTGACAAGGTGCAGATAAATGTATGACAAACGTAAGGACGCAAGCCAGACGGCTTGCAACCTTCCAATGCCGCAAACATAACGGAACATTGCTGTTGCACTTTTTAACACCTTCACATGTGTGCCGGCCATCCGAGGATAACTGACGGGCTCCCTGCAACACCATGTGCCAACTTGCACAATTGGTCACAGAATAATAGCAGCCGGACTAGGCAATCGCCGTCCCATATTTAGGGTACCGTTAAAACAGCAACACCAACGTCTGCGTTTGAAGTGGTGCCAAGATCGGAAGCCATTGTGTTCAGTGACAAATTGCGATTCTGCACTACGTGGATGAGTATTGTCTGCGAGTAAGTTGACGAGGGGGAACACGCCAATCTTCCGATGTTTTGTAGAGGCATAGCGGTGCTACTGCTGATATCACCGTGCGGGGAGACAGCGGGTATGATGTTCGATCAAATGGTTCAAATGGCTCTGAGCACTATGGGACCCTCCTGGGAATTAACATCTGAGGTCATCAGTCCCATAGAACTTAGAACTACTTACATTTAACCAACCTAAGGACATCACACACATCCATGCCCGAGGCAGGATTCAAACCTGTGACGGTAGCAGTCGCGTGGTTCCGGACTGAAGCGCCTAGAACCGCTCGGACACCGCGGCCTGCGGCAGTCGATCACTGCTAGTTATGACTGAGGGACTTCTGACGATACAACGGTACTGTGGTGCAGTTTTTAACAGGGCAATGCTCAACTGCACATGCCTCTGTGAACTGTCTATGTGATGTGGAGGCACTGCCGTGGGCACCAAGAACGCCAAGCCTATCCCCGCTGGAGACTGTATGGGATCATCTCGGTCCAAAGCCAATATCCAGGACTCCAAAGACTATTTACAAAGCCGGCGGATGTGACCGAGCGGTTTTAGGTCCTTCAGTCCGGAACCGCGCGACTGCTACGGTCGCAGGTTCGAATCCTGCCTCTGGCATGGATGTGTGTGATCTACACCTATGTACATCTACATCGATATTCAGCAAGCCAGTGTGGTGGAGAGTACCTTGAGTACCTCTATCGGTTCTCCCCTCTATTCCAGTCTCGTACTGTTCGTGAAAAGAAAGATTGTCGGTATGCCTCTGTGTGGGCTCTAATCTCTCTCATTTTATCCTCATGGTCTCTTCGCGAGAAACACGCAAGAGGGAGCAATATACTACTTTACTCCTCGGTGAAGGTATGTTCTCGAAACTTCACCAAAAGCCCGTATCGAGCTACTGAGAGTCTCTCTTGCAGAGTCTTCCACTGGACTTTATCTATCATCTCCGTAGCGCTTTCGCGATTACTAAATGATACTGTAACGAAGCGCGCTGCTCTCCGTTGGATCTTCTCTATCTCATCTATCAACCCTATCTGGTACGGATCCCACAAGGGAGAGAAGTATTCAAGCAGTGGGCAAACAAGTGTACTATAACCAACTTCCTTTGTTTTCGGACTGCATTTCCTTAGGATTCTTCCAATGAGTCTCATTCTGGCATCTGCTTTACCGACGATTAATTTTATATGGTCATTCCATTTTAAATCACTCCTAATGCCTACTCCCAGATAATTTATGGAATTAACTGCTTCCAGTTGCTGACGTGCTATATTGTAGCTAAATGATAAAGGATCTTTCTTTCTGTGTATTCACAGCACATTACACTTGTCTACATTGTGATTCAATTGCCATTCCCTGCACCATGCGTCAATCCTCCTGCATTTCAGTACAATTTTCCATTGTTACAAGCTCTCGATATACTACAACATCGTCCGCAAAAAGCCTCGGTAAACTTCGTATGTTATCCATAATGTCATTTCTATATATTGTGAATAGCAACGATCCTACGACACACCCCTGCAGCACACCTGAAATCACTCTTACTTCGGAAGACTTCTCTCCACTGACAATGACATGCTGCGTTCTGTTATCTAGGAACTCTTCAATCCAATCACACAATTGGTCTGATAGTCCATATGCTCTTACTTTGTTCATTAAACGACTGTGGGGAACTGTATCGAACGCCTTGCGGAATTCAAGAAACAAGGCATCTACCTGGGAACGCGCGTCTATGGCTCTCTGAATCTCGTGGACGAATAGCGCGAGCTGGGTTTCACACGATCCCTTTTTTCTAAACCCATGCTGATTCCTATAGCGTAGATTTCTAGTCTCCAGAAAAGTCATTATACTCAAACATAATACGTGATTCAAAATTCTACAACTGATCTACGTTAGAGATATAGGTCTATAGTTCTGCATATATGTTCGATGTCCACTCTTGAGAACGGGGATGACCGGTGCCCTTTTCCAATCTTTTGGAACGCTACGCTTTCTAGAGACCTACGGTATACCGTTGCAAGAAGGGGGACAAGTTCCTTCGCGTACTCTGTGTAAAATCGAACTGGTATACCGTCAGGTCCATCTGCCTTTCCTCTTTTGAGCGATTTTAATTGTTTTTCTATCCCTCTGGCGTCTGTTTCGATGTCTACCATTTTGCCATCTGTGCGACAATCTAGAGAAGGAACCACAGTGCAGTCTTCCTTTGAGAAACAGCTTTGGAAAAAGACATTTAGTATTTCGGCCTATAGTCTGTCATCCTATGTTTCAGTACCATATTCGTCACAGAATGTCTGGACATTTTATTTTGATCCACCTACCCGTTTGACATAAGACCAAAATCTCTTAGGATTTTCTGCTAAGTCAGTACTTAGAACTTTACACTACTGGCTATTAAAATTGCTACACCACGAAGATGACGTGCTACAGACGCGAAATTTAACCGACAGGAAGAAGATGCTGTGATATGCAAATGATTAGCTTTACAGAGCATTCACACAAGGTTGGCGCCGGTGGCAACACCTACAACGTGCTGACATGAGGAAAGTTTCCAACCGATTTCTCATACACAAACAGCAGTTGACCGGCGTTGCCTGGTGAAACGTTGTTGTGATGCCTCGTGTAAGGAGGAGAAATGCGTACCATCACGTTCCCGACTTTGATAAAGATCGGATTGTAGCCTATAGCGATTGCGGTTTATCGTATCGCGACAGTGCTGCTCGCGTTGGTCGACATCCAATGACTTTTAGCAGAATATGGAATCGGTGGGTTCAGGAGGGTAATACGGAACGCCGTGCAGGATCCCAACGGTCTCGTATTACTAGCAGTCGAGATGACAGGCATCCGCATCCCTATAACGGATCGTACAGTCACGTCTCGATCCTTGAGTCAACAGATGGGGACGTTTGCAAGACAACAACCATCTGCACAAACAGTTCGACGACGTTTGCAGCATCATGGACTATCAGCTCTGAGACTATGGCTGCGGTTATCCTTGACGCTGCATCACAGACAGGAGCACCTGCGATGGTGTACTCAAGGGCGAACCTGGGTGCACGAATGGCAAAACGTCATTTTTTCGCTGGTTCGAGGTTCTGTTTACAGCATCATGATGGTCGCATCCGTGTTTGGCGACATCGCGGTGAACGCACGTTGGAATCGTGTATTCATCACCATACTGGCGTATCACCCAGCGTGATGGTATGGGGTGCCATTGGTTACACGTCTCGGTCACCTCTTGTTCGCACTGACGGCACTTTGAACAGTGGACGTTACATTTCAGGTGTGTTACAACCCGTGGCTCTACCCTTCATTCGATCCCTGCGAAACCCTACATTTCAGCAGGATAATACACGACCGCATGTTGCAGGTCCTGTACGGGTGTTTATAGACACAGAAAATGTTCGACTGCTGCCCTGGCCAGCACAGTTTCCAGATCTCTCACCAATTGAAAACGTCTGGCCAATGGTGGCCGAGCAACTGGCTTGTCACAATACGCCAGTCACTACTCTTGATGAACTGTGGTGTCTTGTTGAAGCTGCATAGGCAGCTGTGCCTGTACACGCCATCGATGCTCTGTTTGACTCAATGCCCAGGCGTATCAAGGCCGTTATTACGGCGAGAGGTGGTTGTTCTGAGTACTGATTTCTCAGGATCTATGCAACAACACTGCGTGAAAATCACATGTCAGTTCTCCCCCCCCCCCCACCCGCCATGAACCATGGACCTTGCCGTTGGTGGGGAGGCTTGCGTACCTCAGCGGTACAGATAGCCGTACCGTATGTGCAACCATAATGGAGGGGTATCTGTTGAGAGACCAGACAAACGTGTGCAGCAGCCTTTTCAGTAGTTGCAGGGGCAACAGTATGGATGATTGATTGATCTGGCCTTGTAACACTAACCAAAACGGCCTTGCTGTGCTGGTACTGCTAACGGCTGAAACCAAGGGCAAACTACAGATGTAATTTTTCCCGATGGCATGCAGCTTTACTGTATGGTTAAATGATGATGGCGTCCTCTTGGGTAAAATATTCCTGAGGTAAAATAGTCCCCCATTCGGATCTCCGGGCGGGGACTATTCAAGAGGATGTCATCGTCAGTAGAAAGAAAACTAGTGTTCTACGGATCGGAGTTTGGAATGTCAGATCGCTTAATCGGGCAGGTAGGCTAGAAAATTTAAAAAGGGAAATGGATAGGTTAAAGTTAGATATACTAGGAATTAGTGAAGTTCGGTGGCAGGAGGAACAAGACTTTTGGTCAGGCGAATACAGGGTTATAAATACAAAATCAAATAGGGGTAATGCAGGAGTAGGTTTAATAATGAATAAAAAATAGGAGTGCGGGTAAGCTACTACAAACAAAATAGTGAACGCGTTATTGCGGCCAAGATAGACACGAAGCCCATTCCTACTACAATAGTACAAGTTTATTTGCCAACTAGCTCTGCAGATGATGAAGAAATTGATGAAATGTATGATGAGATAAAAGAAATTATTCAGGTAGTGAAGGGAGACGAAAATTTGTCATGGGTGACTGGAATTCGGCAATAGGAAAAGGGAGAGGAGGAAACGTAGTAGGTGAATGTGGATTGGGGGCAAGAAATGAAAGAGGAAGCCGTCTGGTAGAATTTTGCACAGAGCACAATTTAATCATAGCTAACACTTGGTTCAAGACTCATAAACAAAGGTTCTATACATGGAAGAAGCCTGGAAATACTGACAGGTTTCAAATAGATTATATAATGGTAAGACAGAGATTTAGGAAAAAGGTTTTAAATTGTAAGACATTTCCAGGGCAGATGTTGGTTATGAACTGTAGACTAAAACTGAAGAAACTGCAGAAAGGTGGGAATTTAAGAAGATGGGACCTGGATAAACTGAAATAATCAGAGGTTGTACGGAGTTTCAGGGAGAGTATTAGGGAACAATTGACAGGAATGGGGGAAAGAAATACAGTATAAGAAGAATGGGTAGCTTTGAGGGATGAAGTAGTGAAGGCACAGGAGGATCAAGTAGATAAAAAGACGAGGGCTAGTAGAAATCCTTCGGTAACAGAGGAAATATTGAAATTAATTGATGAAAGGAGGAAATATAAAAATGCAGTAAATGAAGCAGGCAAAAAGGAATACAAACGTCTCAAAATTGAGATCGACAGGAAGTGCAAAATGGCTAAGTAGGGATGGCTAGAGGAGAAATGTAAGGATGTAGAGGCTTATCTCACTAGGGGTAAGATAGATACTGCCTACAGGAAAATTAAAGAGACCTTTGGAGAAAAGAGAACCACTTGTATGAATATCAATAGCTGAGATGGAAACCCAGTTCTAAGCAAAGAAGGGAAAGCAGAAAGGTGGAAGGAGTATATAGAGGGTCTATACAAGGGCGATGTACTTGAGGACAGTGTTATGGAAGTGGAAGAGGATGTAGATGAAGATGAAATTGGAGATATGTTACTGCGTGGAGCGTTTGACAGAGCACTGATAGATCTAAGTCGAAACAAGGCCCAGGAGTAGACAATAGTCCATTAGAACTACTGACAGCCTTGAGCCAGTCCTGACAAAACTCTACCATCAGGTGCGCAAGATGTACGAGACAGGTGAAATAACCTCATACTTCGAGAAGAATATAATAATTCCAATCCCAAAGGAAGCAGGTGTTGACAGATGTGAAAGATACCGAACTATCAGTCTAATAAGTCACGGCTGCAAAATACTAACGCAAATTCTTTACATACGATTGGAAAACTAGTAGAAGCCGACCTCGGGTAAAATCAGTTTGGACTCCGTAGAAATATTGGAACACGTGATGCAATACTGACCCTACGACTTATCTCAGAAGCTAGATTAAGGAAATGGAAACCTACGTTTCTAGCTTTTGTAGACTTAGAGAAATCTTTTGACAATGTTGACTGGAATACTCTCTTTCAAATTCTGAAGGTGGCAGAGGTAAAATACAGGAAGCGGAAGGCTATTTACAATTTGTACATAAACCAGGTGGCAGTTATATGAGTCGAGGGGCATGAAAGGGAAGCAGTGGTTGAGAAGGGAGTGAGAAAGGGTTGTAGCCTCTCCCCGATGTTACTCAATCTGTATATTGAGCAAGCAGAGAAGGAAACAAAAGAAAAATTCGGAGTAGGTATTAAAATCCATGAAGAAGAAATAAAAACTTTGAGGTTCGCCGATGACATTGTAATTCTGTCAGAGACAGCAAATGACTTGGAAGAGCAGTTGAACGGAATGGGTAGTGTCTTGAAAGGATGATAGAAGATGAATATCAACAAAAGCTAAACGAGGATAATGGAATGTAGTCGAATAAAGTCGGGTGATGTTGAGGGAAGTAGATTAGTAAATGAGACACTTAAAGTGGTAAAGTAGTTTTGCTATTTGGGGAGCAAAATAACTTATGATGGTCGAAGTAGAAAGGATATAAAATGTAGACTGGCAATGGTAAGGAAAGCGTTTCTAGAGAAGAGAAATTTGTTAACATCGGGTATTGATTTAAGTGTCAGGAAGTCGTTTCTGAAAGTATTTCTATGGAGTGTAGCCATGTATGGAAGTGAAACGTGGACGATAAATAGTTTAGACAAGAAGAGAATAGAAGCTTTCGAAATGTGGTGCTACACAATAATGCTGAAGATTAGATGGGTAGATCACGTAACGAATGAGGAGGTGTTGAATAGAATTGGGGAGAAGAGGAGTTTGTGGCACAACTTGACTAGAAGAAGAGGTCGGTTGGTAGGACATGTACTGAGGCGTCAAGGGCTCACCAATTTAGTATTGGAGGCAGCGTGGAGGGTAAAAATCGTAGAGGGAGACCAAGAGATGAATACACTAAGCAGATTCAGAGGGATGCAGGTTTCAGTAGGTACTGGGAGATGAAGAAGCTTGCACAGGATAGAGTGGCATGGAAAGCTGCATCAAACCGGTCTCAGGTCTGAAGATGGAGTGGCCGTGTGGTTCTAGGCGCTGCAGTCTGGAGCCGCGAGGCCGCTACGGTCGCAGGTTCGAATCCAGCCTCGGGCATGGATGTGTGTAATGTCGTTAGGTTGGTTAGGTTTAAGTAGTTCTATGTTCTAGCAGACTGATGACCTCAGAAGTTGAGTCCCATAGTGCTCAGAGCCATTTTTGAACCATTTACAATAGTTGTGAGCCCGCTTGCCTGAGAAGATGATACAGCGGCTTTACGCTACCCTTCCGGATCGAATCAGTGCACCAGGCCGGAGGAGGTGTAACGTCATAATAAGTGGGTTCATACTACCAAGTTTCTTGTAAATTTGTCTTGACTTTGTAATCACTGCAATAACGCGACATTCCCTCTCAGCCGGCCGCGGTGGTCTCGCGGTTCTAGGCGCGCAGTCCGGAACCGTGCGACTGCTACGGTCGCAGGTTCGAATCCTGCCTCGGGCATGGCTGTGTGTGATGTCCTTAGGTTAGTTAGGTTTCAGTAGTTCTAAGTTCTAGGGGACTGATGACCACAGCAGTTGAGTCCCATAGTGCTTAGAGCCATTTGAACCATTCCCTCTCAAACCAGGAAATTTCATTTCTTTTCTTCTTGCCTTCTGCGTTCTTAGCTTTTTTTTCATGTGATGTACGTCCAAGCTACGCAAAAAACTGTGCAAGACGTGGAATACTGTACGTCCCACTGAACCACGTATTTGCTCTTCTCCGCGTTTCATTCACATATGGAGAACAGGATAATTGATTGCTAAAATGATTCTCTCAACATTTTAACTAGGGTAATCATATATTTGCAGTCTCTGTGATGGCGATATCTAGTGGGCTGTTGAATATTTATAAATTTCGTACTTATTGCTGTGTTGGCAGTTTAGCCAACACCGTTTTGCTAGAGGAGGCCGAAATGCACGCGTTTAATTACACGCAGACTGGCGTGAGGTCTGTAATAGGTCAGAGAAATAAGACTAGCAAAACAGGAGGAAACTGGTAGAATACTTAACTTTAAATCCATAATTGGTGTACATCGCTCTTGACGGTACATTAATATGCGCAATATAAACTGGTCATGGCGCCTTGCTAGGTCGTAGCAAATGACGTAGCTGAAGGCTATGCTAACTATCGTCTCGGCAAATGAGAGAGTAACTGTCAGTGTAGCATCGCTAGCAAAGTCGGCTGTACAACTGGGGCAAGTGCTAGTAAGTCTCTCTAGACCTGCCGTGTGGTGGCGCTCGGTCTGCAATCACTGACAGTGGCGACACGCGGGTCCGACGTTTACTAGCGGACCGCGGCCGATTTAAAGGCTACCACCTGGCGGTGACACCACATTCCTCCCCCGCAAATCGGCGAACGGTTGTGTTATAAGGCTTCCGCCCGCCGTGGGGAGGACCCCATGTTGACGTATGCGACAAGGTGGGGAGCCTAACAACAGGCGAGGCTGTGCCACCCGCACCCGGCCATTCGGTCCGAGGGGAGATAGGAAACGCCAGAAAACCTAGTGCAGGGCGCACGCCAACATGCGGTGTATGCGCCCTTAGAGAGACAGGAGGGGCCGAAGGGTCGACCTCCATCGGGGCGGTGCACCCGACGGGCGAAGGCGACATCTGATCCAGAGCGGGCAAGAGTTCCATGTCGGAGGACAGCTGGTCACGGGAAGCGATCGGCGGCGCGTGACCCAGGGAGGCGCCCGGCGGTTGCAGCGACGCGTCCACTGCGGGCGGCGCCGGCGGGAGGACCGGCGGCGGCGGCGGCGGCGGCGCGTCGCCATGGGGCAAAATAGAAGGCATCGTCGGTAACACCTGGTGATGAGGCGAGCCAGTAGATGGGTCTCCAGGGCGCTGACCGGACGGCACCGTCGCTGAAAGCAGACGGGGAGCGGCAGAACCCGTGCGACGACAGAGGCGCAGCTGAGTGAGATGCCGACGCACCTCCCAGAGGCCCCCAAAACCAGCTACATACCGCAGCCGAGGCAGCGAAGAATGCGCCCTGCGAGCCAACGCCGTGAACCGCGATAGTTGCGATAATATACAACGTCGCCTGGAGCAAAAGCAGGTGGCTGCCGCTGCACAGTAACCTGATGCGGCGGATGTAGCAAAGACATCAAGGGTCGATGAGGACGACCGTGGAGCAACTCAGCCAGCGAGCGACCATTTCGGGGCTGAGAGCGATACGAGGACAAGAAGAGCAATAACGCGTCCTCCCGAGAATGCGACTCTTTCAGCTTCAACATCTGTGACTTGAAAGTCCGGACCAGTCGTTCAGCGGCACCGTTTGACTGAGGCGAAAACGGCGTGGATGTCAGATGTTGAATACCATTGGCCTTGCAGAATGACTGAAATTCTGCGGACATGAATTGTGGGCCATTGTCGGATACAATAGTCTGTGGAAGACCTTCAATACAAAAGATAGCAGATAACGCTTGGATGGTGGCAGATGACGTCGTGGAAGACATCCGGACAACAAAAGGAAAATTACTGAATGAATCGACCAGAACCAACCATCTAGCATTCCAGAATGGAGCAGCAGAATCAATGTGTAAGCGTTGCCAAGGGGAAGTGGCTTTCGGCCATGCAAAGAATTTCTGCGGTGGTGCGGAATGTTGTTCGGCACACGCCATGCAAGAGGAGCACATATTCGTAATCGCAGCATCGATTCCGAACCAAGTACAGTGCTGATGAGCAAGTTGTTTCGTTCGCACTATACCCCAATGTCCTTGGTGGAGAAGCCGTAAGACAGAGGACTGTAACGTGGGACCACGACCCTGGACTGATCATTATCAGAACGCAACAGCAAAACACCACGTCGTACAAAAAGTCTCTCCTTGTGAGCAAAAAATCGGCGAACCAACGGATCCTCGATCCGTGACTTGGACAAGGGCCATTGCGTAGCAGCAAAACGCAAAACGGTAGCAAGGACAGGGTCAGCAGCTGTGGCTGTAGCTACACGACGAAAATCAATCGGAAACGATTCGACCACGTCATCGGTTTCCGCATCAATGAACATGCAAGCAAGTTCGGAAGAATCGAATGCTCTATCCTCAGCAACAGGCAAACGGGACAACGCATCAGCGTTTCCGTGCTTAGCAGTGGACCGATACAAGATATCGTAGCGGTACTGCGAGAGGAAAATAGACCAGCGAATGAATTTCTGCGCTGTACGTGGAGGTACAGGCTTGTTCGGATGAGAAAGCGATGTCAAAGGTTTGTGGTCTGTGATGATGGTAAAGTGACGACCATACAAGAAATCATGAAACTTAGTAACACCAAATACGAGAGCCAAAGCTTCTTTCTCGATCTGTGAATAATTTCTTTGCGCAGACGAGAGCAATTTGGACGCAAAGGCAATAGGGCGATCATGCGATCCATCTGTGTGCGCAAGCACAGCACCGATCCCGAAATCCGATGCATCTACCATCAACAAAAGGGGTTTCTGGGGATCGAATGGCGTAAGGCAAGTATTTGAAAGCAACGCCGATTTCAACTGGCGAAAGGCGCGTTCGCATTCCGTCGTCCAGACAAACGGAACACCTTTACGGCGTAAGCGATGAAGCGGAGCTGAAATGGAAGAGGCGTGTCGCATATGTATGTTGTAATAATTAATGTTTCCCAGCACACTCTGTAGCTGCTTCAAATTCTGCGGCGAAGGCAAGTCTTGTATGGCACGGAGGTGTTCTGGACTGGGATGTATGCCGTGGGCATTGATTACATGTCCCAGATAGGGTAAGTCACGAGCAAAAAACACACATTTGTCTTTTCGCAAGCGAAGACCATTTTGTCGCAAGACCTGAAATAATGTTCGGAGATTGGCTAAATGTTCTTCTTCCGTCTTTCCGGAGATCACAATATCGTCCAGATAGTTTGCTGCAGTAGGGACTGATGCACAAACAGTTTGTAAATATTGCTGAAACAATGCAGGGGCGGATGCACACCCAAACGGCAGTCTTTTGAATCGATACAAACCAAGATGCGTGTTAACCACCAAAACGCACCGGGATTCTTCGTCCACCGGTATTTGCAATTACGCATCTGCTAGGTCCAACTTCGAAAAATATTTACCCGGGCACAGTTTGTCAAAAAGATCTTCCGGGCGGGGTAAAGGATAAGTTGCAATCACTAGTTGTGGATTCACCGTTGCCTTGAGGTCCACACAAAGTCTCAATTTTCCGGAAGGTTTTGGCAAAATTACTAAGGGTGATGCCCAGAGAGAAGCCTGCACACGTTCAATTGTGAGTCCAAATCGTGTAATGTTCTTGCGACCTCATCACGCAATGCGTGGGGAACATTGTGCGCTCTGAAAAATTTCGGTTGCGCGTTTACTTTCAGTTCCAAATGTGCTGTATAGTTCTTAGCGCAACCAAGGCCCAGTGCAAAAATGTCAGCAAATTCTTCACAGAGACGAGAAACACTGGCTGAAGGCACAGTCTGGTTCACTGATAGGACCTGATTGACTATAGAAAGGCTACCACCTAGCAAGTGTGGTGTCTGGCGGTGACACCACACTTATTACTGTTTCTCGAAATGTTTGAACCGTTGTAGGCATCTTGTCTGTCAGCGGTGGTGCAGGACGAACCATGCGCAATGCTCGTAGCTTTCACACAACAACTGTCAAGAGTACGGCGTATTGAAGTAGGACAAGCACGTGTAATGCTTGTTGCACTGACACGAAGTATGAAGAGAAATTAAATCTTACAGATACGAGATAAGAGAATTCAATGTTCGTCGCCTTGACAGTGCAATATGTGAGCTTCCTTTTAATTGGCCGCTCTGCACAGGGTCTGAAAAGTGCTGACGCGGTGAAGTAAATCAGATGGAAATAAGACTGATTATATCAATTATTGAATGGTCGCGAAACAAGTTGAAGGACAAGTTAAAGATATTGAGATCCAAATCAGGACTGAGCTTAACTGTTATTTATTTGCTATAAATGATCGTCAAGAATAACAATGAGACTAATAGAGAGCAAATATGCTGAAAATGATGTTAACACGGTGTGACGGATAAAAAATAAACCGGACGACTGTATGGAGCTAGTGCCTAAGGTCTTATCCACGCAGCTCACATAACAAAGGACAGCATCACAACCAGAAGCAACAAACAGAACCAAAATGAGGAGCACAAGTTATTTCATCGCAAGGAAAGCACGTAACGAGCTGTGCATAATATGGATCATGACCACAACTGCACTACTTACATCCACACAAACAGCTAACATTCACCGACCAGCAGCAAACTACTGGCAGTGGAAACGCCGTACCCTTGATGGCCTGGAGCAGAGTACCCATAATCCAAATTCATGGCCCTCAACTCTCTAATCTCAAAAACTCGACATGAAGGTGACGCCGTTGCCAATGTGACGTGAGAATTGTTGCTAAATCCATGAAAAATCAGGGTAAAGCACAAGATACGTACAAGATGCAAATGTTCTAAGACGGAGTTGATACTGAGCCGGAGGAGTGTCTTCATGATTGGTCAGCCTTATGTGCCAGGTACTCTATCCACAGTGGCGCAATACTATTGGCTGAAGCAAATTTTTAGAGCGACCGCCACTGATCCTCAAACGCTGGTGGGATGGTGCCACGGCGTCTGTCTTTTGAAACCATGAACGTCGCTCTCCATTATTTTCTGGGGGATGTGGGGTGGCCATAGAGCTCACTGCTCACCAGACAGTGAAGGCACCAGCCCGACTATCAACAGCCGCAGACCAAAGTCAATTTACACAGCGAACCGCTACGGCTCACAAGAATTTTCCTCTGGTCGTGCATGTATTTTTTTAATTTTATTTCACACGTCTAGTTCCGTAGGACCAAATTGAGGAGGAAATCTCCATGGCCATGGAACGTACCAGTACATGACATTACAACATAGTGTAATGACAGATAAAATAAAATGTTTATGAACTCAAAAAAAAGTCAAGCCATAAGTTTAAGTAAACGCAATCAACAATATAACATAGGAATCAGCTTAATTTCTCAAGGAACACCTCGACAGAATAGAAGAAGTGACACATGTTGAAACTACTCAGCTTCGATTTGAAAGCGAGTGGATTACTGCTAAGATTTTTGGATTCCTGTGGTAGCTTCTTGAAAACGGATGCAGCAGTATACTGCACAGCTTTCTGCACAAGAGTCAAGGAAGTACGATCCAAATGCAGATTAGATTTCTGCATAGTATTAACTGAGTGAAAGCTGTTAACTATTGGGAGTAAGCTGATATTGTTAACAAGACACAACAGTAAAGAAAATATATATTGAGAAGCCAATGTCAGAACACCCAGAATAGTGAACAGGGATCGACAAGAGATTCGCGAACTTAAAACTGCCTGTTTCTGAACCAAAAACATCCTTTGAGACTGGGAAGAATTGCCGCAAAAATATAATACCATACGACATAAGGGAGCGAAAATAAGCAAAGTAGACGACTTTTCGTGTAGAACGATCACTTACTTCAGATACCACTCGAATAGTAAAAATAGCAGCATAAGTCTTGGAACAAGATCCTGAACGTGGGCTTTCCACAACAGTTTAATATCTATCTGAACATCGAGGAATTTGAATTCTTCAGTTTCACTTATCATATGCCCATTCTGTGAAATTAAACCGTCTCGTTTTGTTGAAGTGTCTGTTAGAAACTGTAAAAACTGAGTCTTGCTTTAATTTACAGTTAGTTTATTTTCTACAAGCCATAAACTTACGTCATGAACTGCACTATTTGAAACAGAGCCAATGTTACACACAACGTCCTTTACTACCAAGCTAGTGTCATCACCAAACAGAAATATTTTAGACTTACCTGTAATATTAGTGGGCATATCAATACCGCTTCAAACGCACGCTAGCTATGGCCGGACATCCATCATGTTGGAAGTACATCGGCATTCTGTCATGCAGTGAAACATCTTGTAGTAACATAGGTAGAACATTATGTAGGAAATCAGCATACATTGCACCATTTAGATTGCCATCCATAAAATGGGGGCCAATTATCCTTCCTCCAATAATGCCGCACCATACATTAACTCGCCAAGGTCGCTGATGTTGCACTTGTCGCAGCCATCGTGGATTTTCCGCTGCCCAACAGTGCATATTATGCCGGTTTACGTTACCTCTGTTGGTGAATGACGCTTCGTCGCTAAATAGAACGCGTGCAAAAAATCTGTCATCGTCCCCTAATTTCTCTTGTACCCTGTGGCAGAACTGTACACGACGTTCAAAGTCGTCACCATGCAATTCCTGGTGCATAGAAATATGGTACGGGTGCAATCGATGTTGATGTAACATTCTGAACACCGACGTTTTTGAGATTCCCGATTCTCGCGCAATTTGTCTGCTACTGATGTGCGGATTAGCCGCGACAGCAGCTAAAACACATACATGGGCATCATCATTTGTTTCATGTCGTGGTTGACGTTTTACATGTGGCTGAACACTTCCTGTTTCCTTAAATAACGTAACTATTCGGCGAAAGGTCCGGACACTTGGATGATGTCATCCAAGATACCGAGCACACACGCCCGTTGGGCATTTTTATCACAATAGCCATACATCAACACGATATCGCCGTTTTCCGCAATTGGTACACGGTCCATTTTAACACGGGTAATGTATCACGAAGCAAATACCGTCGGTACTGGCTTAATGTTACGTGATACCACGTACTTATACGTTTGTGATTATTACAGCGCCATTTATCAAAAAGCGAAAAAAGTGATCCAACTAAAACATTCATATTTCTTTACGTACTACCGGAATATGAAATAAAAAATGGGGTTTCCTATTTAAAAAGAAGCAGTTGATATCCGTTTGACCTATGGCAGCACCATCTAGCGGGCCAACCATAGCGCAATCTGGTTTCCCCCTTCAAGCTAGACCAGTTTCGTTCTTTGTAGTTTTTTCGTTTGATGCTTATTTCGTGAGATATTTGGCCCGTTCACTATCAATGGACCACCCTCTACATAGCATCTACTTGGGTACAAAAGCCTTTTAGTGTTAAAATTTGTGCATCATGCTCTCAAAAAGCCATTCGTCCTTTTACTAACAGAATGCCTATCTAGCAATGAAGAATGAACAAAAACGTTGTCTACGGCATGCTGATGACACCGCCTTCCTGGCTCTCTATCCTACCCTTCAACGGTCTCAACGTACCCTCCAAACCCACCTTAACCAGTTCCCCACTTGGTGTAACCAGTGGTTCCTCCGTCTCAACCCCTCCAAAACCCAGGCAATCATCATAGGCCGCACCACTCGCTCCTTCCGCCTCCATGATTTCTACCTCACCCTTTATGGTCGTCCTATCCAACTCACCCCCACCCTGAAATACCTTGGCCTCACCCTTGACCGCCACCTCACCTGGACCCCTCATCTCCTGACCATCCAGCAGAAAGCCCATTCCCGCCTCCGCCTTCTGAAACTCCTGTCTGGCCGGACATGGGGCTTGCATCCTTCTACCATCCTCCACACCTACAAATCCCTCATCCGTCCTATCCTCTGTTATGCCAGCGTTGCCTGGATCTCCGCCCCCACCCGCTTTTACAAGGCCCTCCAAATCCTTGAACGCCATGCGCTCCGCCTTGCCTTCCGTATCCGCCTTCCTTCCCCCACCAGGCTCCTGTATGAACTGATCCCCTTCCCCCACCTCCTCCTGTTCCTCCAACATCTCCGCATCCTTTACATTGTTCGCAGGCTTGATCCCCCCCACCCTCTGGTTTCCTCCTTCCTCTCCACACCCCGCCCGTTGCCGCGCCTCTATCGCTGTATCCCTCCCTCTCTCCACCTCCATACCCTCCATCTCCTTCATCAGGGCAATTTCCAACGCCTCCCCCTCCCGGATGACGAACTTCGCCGTGACATCTACCCTTCCTTCCAACTATAACCTGGCCTTGTCCCCCCCCCCTCCCCAGGGCCCCTTTCCCTCTTTCCTCCTTCTCCCAGAGCGGATTTTCCTCTGTCCACCCCTCCCCTGAGACCCTGCACCCCATACTTGCCTCTCTCCTTCCCACATCCCTTCCTCCCTGGCCCTCTTCCACGCGCCCCCCGGTCGCCTCCCCCATCTCTTCCCCTCCCTCCCTTCTTCGGGTCTCCCTCATCTCCTAGCGCCTGGCAGGTCCTCTGTGTTGCTCTTCATCAGTGTGCCACATCAGTGTTGTTTAGTGCTGTTTCTCGTGTGCGTCAAGAGGTGTGATTTTAATTGTGTCCTGCCTTGAGGTTCGCCGTCAGTGTTACATTATGTGCTATGCCTTACGTCGCTACCTTTATGCTCCAGTCATACTGTGCCTCGTGTTCTTTTAACCATCGCAGTGTGTGGCTTTTTGTGTGTGCTACTTTTAAACAGTTTTTTATCTCCATTTTAGTCTCCCCGTTTTTTTTTTTTTTTTTTTTTTTTTTTTTTTTTTTTTTTTTTGCCTTCCATGATGTTCCCCTTTTTTTTATATCTATGTTCACCTTATTCTCTCCTTTGCTGTTTTTAACTGTCTTCTGTTGTTTTGTTCTATGTCTTTCGGCTGAAGAGCAGCGCCTATGCTGCTGCCAGCCCGCCCCGATGGGGAATTGAAATACAATAAAGGAAAAAAAAAAAAAAAGAAAAAAAGTTGTCTACGGCTGTGCTACTGTTCCCCTACACCCTTGTTGGAAGAAACACTGCTGCATCAGATCAAATGAATTTAAGATATCTACCAACATCCTTTTTCTTGCACCACCACATACAAAATTGATACTGAAGGCACCACATATAAGTAATTTTTGGCACTATCTGTAAAGCGAACCAAGAACTCGCTCTAGCTTGAGCAGAAATGTCAGGATTAGCAGACCTATAAACAACAACAGTTTGTAGTTCCACTCAATTCAACTGACCAGCACAGCATTCAAATATCTGTTCAGTGCAGTGCCGTGATACGTCTACAGACTCAAAAGGAAAATACTTGCAATACCGTTTTTTACATACATTGCCACTCCCCCACTCTGCAAGGACCTACTTGTAAAACAGCCAGATAATCTGTATCCTGGTAAAGGAAGCCTCTGAATTGTCAAATTATTTAAGACGTACTCCAGTATACCAATGATTTCAGAGTCAACAGTCCTATAAGCAGTTCACTAACTTCATTATCTCTTATATTTTGATGAAATATGCTAATTGCTTCTCTTCTTGGATACCTGACGTCCTCTGAAGGTGATTCTTTTCTCAGAGGGGCTTCCTTGAAGCAGGTATATCCATCAGTTGACTTTAATCTAAAAAAGGTGCAACTAGTACAGGAATTTTTCCTCGAATGATCCAACCACCACCCACTACACTATCACCTATAAGCTTTTCCAGCCTCCCCTTCCCACATCTATTGAGGTGCAGGCCATATCTAGTGAAACCCGATCTATTTACTGACTGACCTGGCACCATTGCAATGTCAGCCATGCCCTCCGCCATCAGTGCCTTCTCCAGCCCCATGTTAACACACCTAACAGCAGCATTAAGATGAGGCCGATCATGATGCTGAAACAGTTAGCATGAAGAGCACATTAGTGCCATCAGTCTGAGTAGCTATTTTTACAAGGTCACCACCTACACCATATTCCCCATCCCTGTCAAGACTATTCCCTGGTCCACCCACAATCACTACCTGATGCTCTTTCGTAAAATTCCTACCCTTATTCCTCTACGCTGTCCGTCACCTGAGCCAACCCTACACTAGGCTTCACAATGCTGGTGACCTGGTTCTCACTCCCCCATACTTCCTGCAACTGCTGGCCTACACCTCTACTGCAGCAGACCCTTCTTCTTTCCTTTAGAATTTGCAACTGACTTAGGCTTCCTAACTGCTGTGGACTGCTGCATGTTTGCTGCACCTACAGCTTCAGGAGGCTCCTCTCGACTCAACTCTGCTAATTGGTCTAATATATTGTATATACGCGAAGTATAATTGTCTGAATATCTCCTCCTGCTAGCAGCCTTCTTACCAGCTGCCAGTTCCCATTCCCCTACACCCTTCACCATCCTAAACCTATCTGGTTCCTCATTTGCGTCTTGTAACTGCACCTGAAGGGCACTGATCTTACGCTCCTGCTCCTCTATCAACTTATTTCTGCTACAGATTCTGCATTTCCAGGAGAGGATGTCGCTAGAACTCCCACTGGCTTTCCCACTGCATTCCCCCCAATGAAAATACGTTGAACAAATCCCACAACATAAGCCACTACTCAAAAATCTACGACAAAGCCCACACTTGTCACTCATGGTAAATTTTTAACAGTTACTGATCAAACTAAACGTCTACGTTACCTAAGTTCAATTACAATGGTAGAACTATTTAAAGAACTAACAATAGTGGTCTCGAAATTCTGTCTCTACTAAGAAAGCAATAACTTCCATTAATACTACTAAAACACAAATCATACCAATACCACCAAAACTTCACACAATGTCTTAGCTAAAACCCAAAATTCAAGCGGCCACTGGAACACACAACGAAATTAAATCAGTGAATGAAAATTTTACTGAAATATTTTACTAGAAACGTCAGCTGAAAACTACCGCACGAAATTTACCAAAAGACTTCAACGTATAAACAACTGTAAAAGGCCGGCCGAAGTGGCCGTGCGGTTAAAGGCGCTGCAGTCTGGAACCGCGAGACCGCTACGGTCGCAGGTTCGAATCCTGCCTCAGGCATGGATGTTTGTGATGTCCTTAGGTTAGTTCGGTTTAACTAGTTCTAAGTTCTAGGGGACTAATGACCTCAGCAGTTGAGTCCCATAGTGCTCAGAGCCATTTGAACCATTTTTTGAACTGTAAAAGCACAGTGGGCGAAAGTCTCTAAAAGTTTAAAAAACTGCTATTTCGCCAGAAACAGCACGAGAAACAGTTGAAAACTACTAAATTTAATAAGTGTATAACAGTGCACAAGCAACTTTGTCAGAGCTTAACTTAAGAACCGCTACAGCTGCAACCGTTCGCCGCGAAATGTAAACAAACTTGGATGAATCACGTAAGCACATTCACGAATAACAGACCACTTGAATCAATAACACAGAAAGAAAGACTGAGATGAGCGGAAATCCACAAATAAGTTACTTTTACAGCAAATATTAACACAAATAAACTTTAAAATAAGTATCTGAAGTCTAAAACCTTATAAAATATTGTCGAAAAAGTTGAACAGCAGTCCCCCAAACGTGACGTCACACCAAAGATATAGTTTCATCCACATATGATATTTGACATGGACTATCTAAAATGTGGCCTCAAGTGTGGAATAGAAATTTCAATGGTGTGCCATGTCTAATGTGATATACCATGGGATGTTCATCCACTTCTGCTTGACAATGACATAGATGTAGAAATCGGCTGAAAGTACATTTAATAAATAATAATGCAGCCTACTACAGACCACGTTTTTCTTCAAAAAATAATTCGACATGCAGTTCTCCATAATTCTGGAGGCCTGAAAAGCGGAAAAGCCTCCTGGTGTTTCGCAATTGATATCCACGGCTGTTAGGGCTACGCTGACGCGGACACTGTGAGAGAGAACATGGCATAAGAAGAACACGTTCCAGAGCATCCTTACTCCCTCTCTATCCTAACACTGCTCTAACAACCGCAGCATTCGCTGCTGTGATTAAGGGAGATACTGATATCGAAACAGAGGAGTTGGGAGCTAACTCACATCTGCAGGTCCCTCAACCTATCATACATAGCAACTCCTGTTCCACATTCTTTGTCCACAAATTCTCAGAATTCATTTCAGCTGTCTGTCACCTCATAACCAATGAGGTCCGCGAGGACTACCACAAAGGTCACGTTGAAGATTTTAGCTCCGAATCTCAGTAACACCGTTGTTTGGAATGAATAACCTACAATGGCCGTTGTCTCCATTGTGAAACTGATCAACTCCAGAAACAGTGTACCAATCAGTAATTTCCGCTTCCATGTGAAAGGGGTTGTCTAGTTTTGAGCGACTGTACTTGCGAATGACTGACTGTTTCGCACCACGGAAACGGAAGGGCACTTGCATGAGAACTGAACTTCTTTAGTGCTTCTACAGCCATAGACGCCTCGCTACACTGTGCAATATGATATGATGCAAACACTAGGAGCAACATGTGGGAAATAATAAAGATGAAAATGAATTAGCATGTTCTGATAGAAGGAAAATGGAGGTTATAGCCGTCCTTATCCAGAAACCATGGCACTTTGAATTTACTGTTTCTATTTCATAAGAACGTTGTACATTACAAGCCCCTCTGGCCGTAAGTTCACAGGCTCTTTCACATTCAGGAACTACCATCATAGTACCGGAGATGATGGTGAGACGGGCACGTCCGTTTCCCCTACCATAATTTATCACTCATTGCTAGTGCCGAAAATTTGTTGCTTTTGGTGTGTAGGTGAGCACTTGCTGATACTTAGGAAGAGAATACGGTGGAGAGCTACTGCTTTATTTCTTAGCAGATAAGCAACTTTTCCCTCTCAACGGCCCTGAATTTCTGTCTGCATAATATGGATGCTTAGGTGAGAGTTTTCAAATGTCCAAGGTCAGAGTCGTTGCATTCCTTCAGAGCACAGCAATACCAGATACCAACCTCCCTCTTTCCGTTCATAGATGTAAAAAAAAAAAAAAGATCAGTTTCCAGTGTTTTGCTGTGAGACACTGTTGTTGCAGTCGCCAAGGTGAGAGTATGTCTGTTCCACTGGAACATGGTTTACTCTAGGTCCAGTTGCTTTGTATTGGTTAGGACCTTGTTACAGATGAACGTATCTGCACTTCCATGTCCAGGTAGTAAATAATAAAGCAGTTTTTTCTTTAGTGTGCTCGTGTTTGTTTGAATCTAAGTAAATTCACTTGTGACCTAGGATAGGACATGTCCGAAAGAACAGATACCATCTTCATATACTTAAGCCATTGACCTTTATCTTCTGTGCTGGATGTACACTCATTGCCCGAACTCTTACGGGACTCGTTAAGATTGTCTGCCGCGAGTAATGAGTGTAATGAGCAGAGGCTCTACGAATGTAGTGTGTGTACATTAAGTTGGGAATGTGGGTTTCAGGGGGAGCGTGCAAGGGATAAACCCCTGACCCCTGCAGTCGCAGTATCCGCTGTGCCCTCGGTGACTCATATGGATAGAGCGTCTGCCATGTAAGCAGGAGATCCCGGGTTCGAGTCCCGGTCGGGGCACACATTTTCAACTGTCCCCGTTGATCTATATGAACGCCTGTCGGCAACTTAGTGTCTTGTTTAATTAACATGGTCACCCATGGTATCTGTTCTTTCGGACGTCCGCAAGAACAGATACCACCTTCACAAAGTTAAGTGCTGTCAGCCTTGGCTAGCACTTGAATGGATCGTCATCCGGGTCTGCCAGTTGCTGTTGATAAATGGGGTGAACTCAGCCCTTGTGAGGCCGATTAAGGAGCTACTTGACTGGGAAGTTGCGGCACCGGTCACGAAAACTGACAACGGCCGGGAGAGCTGTGTGCTGACAATGTGCCCCTCCATATCCGCATCCGGTGGCGTCTAAGGGCTGAAGACGATACGGCGGCCGAACGATACCGTTGGGCCTTCACGACCTGTTTGCAAGATTTTTTTAGTAAAACCTTGCACGTACGGTGAGCGGCGATACTATTTAAATAAGAGTAACGGAGTAAAATATTTCATCATTACTGCCTGAATAATCTCGGTGTTCGAATAAAGTCCATTTGACACAGTGAAAGAGGAGTCTCCTTAGAAGTTGTAACAGAATGTTACAAAAGCGTGAAAAACATCATTGTCGTCCCCCAGGTTAGGAATAAGCCGATGAAAGTAAGTAGGTATCATTTTTCACCTCACAACCACTAGCGATATCGGTTTCGAAAGATAACAGACCCGATTTGAAGGTTCAAGCAGGCAAATAACATCGGCAATCACATATTGACAAATGTAGTCATGTGTATTCTGGTGCAGAAACAAAGACCCTTTGGCGTGTCTAAAGTAGACGCGGTTTATATCACACATTTCCATAACCATGCCAGAATGCAGTTAGGAAGCCCAAAAGATATAAAGAGCGAAATCAGCAGGGAGAATTCTATCAAAACATGAAGAAAATTGTTCCCACGTAAAGCTCCAGATAAATCAAGAAACCATGTAACCAACAAGAAATACGAAGAATCAATAATGTATTTCCAGAAAAAAAGATGAAATTATACCTTGGAGAATAAATAATGAATGTAGACACTTATTGGAGCTAGGAAATGCTTGTGCGTCACAAGTTAACAGCTCTTCTTACAGACATCTCCTTGCTACCAGGTCATGAAACCAACCGACTCTCTAACAAACTATGGGCAGTAACTGTATGTTCACCGGAGATCGTGACGTGAACAATACACCGGACAAAAGGAGGCTAACTTAAAGTACTCGCGAGAGAAGTCAGTTACCTACAGCAGTATCGAGACTGCCATGAGTGCCTTCGTTCAAACATTCCTTATCAAAAGTTAAATGTGCTTCTAGAGATAGTGCCTGCAAAGTACCAAAGAAAGTGACATTGTAAGATGGCAAGAACTATGCCCCTTACATGAAGTGCCTGACAAGCACCAAAGAAAGTGACGTTGTAAGATGGCAAGAACTATGCCCCTTACATGAAGTCGTTAAAGATCACCTAATTCACGTTGAGCGAACAGTAGGGCTGAACAAAATGACTGACAACGCACAATGCATCTTTTAGAGGGTATAGTATGGACGTAGTGAAATAATTAAAGTTGGGTGATGGTTTTAAAGTAATTCACACGACATGAAAACTTTGTGGAAACGAGTCGATTTACTGGACGCTAGTTTACCCCAGAGAAGTATTTAGAATTGACCGTGGCCGCATGTGGAACGGCGAAGGGACGTGACAATAGGCAGCTTAGGGCGGCTCAAGCTCTGAGAAAGCGGTAACACAGCGCGGCCTCCAGCCGCCTTAAGATGAGTGACAGCATGGGTGGTTGACCCCGACCCCATGCTGATGTACCGGGAAACAGACGGAGAACTTTACGCCTGTTGATAAATGTCTGTCATCCCGTTTTCTGTGAAACATGCGAGAAAGCCGCGCAAAGCTACAGTGGAGCGGTCAACAGACGTCAAAATATGCGTGTTCATGACTATAGCAACTTCACGGTGAATTCACGGTCCGCAGAGCCTGAAGTAAATCAGGTGAAGACTGACAGCATGAAATACGCCAGCCTCTGATGGGAACATAGGACTAAGGAATTTGAAGTACTCTCCTGGGAGTCAGAATTCCGGAAAACTTGGTGTTTGTGCAGACGCTAACCTTGATGGGTGGCCTGGGAGGAGCTAAAAATAGAGAAAGTTGAGAGGAAGGGCAATTTTGTGGGAATTTGTTCACTACCAGAGCAGGCATTGGTCGGCGCTGGGAAGCGACGCATAATTAACTCGACTTGCACTGCAATTGGCGTAAGTGATTTTGCTGGAGGGGAAACCTAGGCGAAGAGTGGACTGTGAGAAGTCTCAGTAGAGGTCTTCCGTTCCCAGCTTGCCTAGAGTGCGGACGTGGCGTTCTTTACTCAGCTTGCCTGAGAAAGGGTGAGCATCTCTGCAGTTTAGGACTTAGCAAATGGAATGATTGAGCTTGGAGGTAGAAAGTTTTGGTTCAGCTATGTACTGAGCAAGATAGCTAGGAGTGAATAGACGAATGCAGCCTTGCAGCACCATGAGGTCGGCCGACGTCCACACAACGACGACGCTCCGCCACGCTGTATTCGGTGATATTGCGCCCGCTCCGGCCACTGATTAATTTGTTGGATAACGTCGGCAAAGTTTCCACAAGGGTTTCATAGGCCGTGTACTGAAGAATTCTTCTCACACTTCGCATTACGCCTGGGTCGGTGGATAGGAATTACTTTTGAGTTATCGAGCTTTACTCCACACAAACGCAGTTTATTACCACTGCCTGGTAGGAGAGTCATGTAATGTGATGATTGAAGGTCGTGAGTTAAAATAAATTTGTGATAATCGACTGCATCTGTTTTCAGTCAAGTAGTTGAAATCCCAAGTCACTTTCTTAATTAATTTTATGTTCAACATTTGCATCTGGTGTTCAATAGCTGCATATAACATCAATGTGCACCCCTTTTTAATTAAAAGTGATCAAGTCTGAATAAATTAATGTCAACACTGCCATCGCAGTTCAATCACGAGTCACAGGGCCTTATTACTTTCTTTGCGTTATCCGATATTGCGGCAGTTTTGCACTCTTGGTTGATCTGTTAGTCAATTAGCTGTGGTGAACACAAGCCAAAACCAGATAAGTGACAGGTGGGGTGTTACAACATATGAACGCTTGGTCGTCTGCACGAACATACATTAACACACAGATACTTCTCTTTCCTAGTGGAAAGGAAGAACCATTTGATTTACAACGTGAATCCCCTAACACAGGTATCATAAGTATTTCGGACATGGAAGCCGCTGTCGATATGTGGTTTTCACATAACTGAATTGCAGACTCGTATTTGCAGGCAATACACAGATTTGTAGACGTTAACGAAAGCGCAGTTATTTACAACCGTTACAAATTTTTAAATAAGACGATGTGTATTGACAGTAATATCCTAAAAGTAGCGTAAATGAAAATGTCGGTGTCGTTCGTTGCAGGAAACTAATGCAAGTAGATCACGACTTATGTTTTTGTACGTTATGTCGTGTATGCACTTTATTGTGTGTTAGTGGACGCAGCAGGTAGTGTCTGCAAGACGGTATTTCCCAGCGCTGGAGAAGCGACAGTTGCTCATGGTTTATGGCGAATGTAGGAAGAGTGTCGTTAGTACGTGTAACGGGTAAGCCGAAAGATATCCAAATAGACGTCAACCATCACGACACTTATTTGTGAATTACATGCAGTTTTTAGTGTAACGCCTAAAATACATAACGGGAGGAAACAGATGACTGGAGAGGAGGGTGACATTAATGTTCTGGCTGCTGTGGCAGTGGATCAGCAAAGAAATTCCCGTACCGCAACACGAGGAATCGGCATGAGTCAGCCACGTCCTCTCCATCGTTGTAAGCTCCATTCCTATCGCATCTCTCTCATCAAGTGTTGCATGGAAATGATTTTGAGAATCGTGTACACTTTTGTACATATGCATTAACACATGAAACTCCGGACATGTCATCTATCTTTTTTACATATAAAGTAACATTTACCTATCATGGTCAAGTAAACCTAAACAACATTAACTACTGCACTGACAGTCCCCTTTGGTAGATGGAACGTCAGCCTCAGTGGAGTTTAAACGTGTGGTGTGTAATAGCGCACCATCACCTCGTAGTTCTGTTGCTCGTAGACGGAACACTGAATTCTCATATGTACCTCAACCTCCTAACAGCCTGTATTCCACAGACGTTACAAGACATTCCTCTACAGACAGCGAGGAACCTGTGGTATTAACATGATGGCTGACTGTCCCATAGTGCACGAATTACGACTGCTTTTCAGGGATTTTCCCACATCAGTAGATTGAACGAAGAGGACCTGTAACTTGACCGACCCGTTCCCTATATCTGACGACACTGGATTTTTTTCTCTAGGGAAAGCTGAAAGACACTTTCTACGAAGACATACCAACGACATCAGCTGATATGAGAAGACTTATTACTGCTGCCTGCGTTGAAATTTCCGCTTAAATGCTAGAACATGTGCAACAATAGCTGCTTAGCAGACTGCAAGCTTATATTGACGCAGGTGCTGGTCATTTTGAGAACAGGCATTGACGGTACGTTGGTCCTCTACGTTTCAGATCCCACAGAGATACTGTATTCACCTTTTGTTTGTCTTTCATTTGTCCTAAGCAATTTCACATTTAAGAAAACAACACCTCCAGAGGCGTATTAACATTTGTGTGCCGTTGCACATATGCACCCATGTCTAATCCACATTCGATTATGCTACCACGTGGAACAAACAGCTCTTGGTGTTTACTATGTTAAAAGTACAATACCTCGGAAAGTACTTGCACTAGACTCCTGCAACAAACAGCACCGATATTCTGATTTACTCTACATTGACTGTGGTACTGTCAATTGTCATTCTTCAGTTGAAATATTTGTACCTTTTGTAAATAATTACACATTCGAAACTGACACCAGCGTGTGTATGGCCTGTAAAGATGGCCTCCCGCCTACCAGTCCAGTCTGTGAAATCCACACATCAATGGCACCTTCCATATCCGAAATATTTGCGATGCAAGCTTTAGGTGATTCACACTGTATGTACTGCCTGACGAAAAACGTGCACAGAAACTTACATTTAATGAGTAGAAGCGATAAACGCGAGCCAAATTTACAAAGAACGTGGCAGAACGAGCTCACATATCAGGATGACGTTGCACCTCATCTGGCCTTGATAAATACACTGATACGATTGCGAAGGGTGTCATGAGGACTTTATGCCCTCTCCCGATGTAAGCTGATCATAGCTGTTGTAAATAGTTGTTAATATCCTGAACACTGTACCTGGGACGGTTGATAACCAATCTGCCCTCACACATTTTCTTTTCAGGACAGATATGGGGATACTGCTAGCCAGGAGTAACACTGCTGTGACGCTCCAAAGCAATAGAAGTCTGGGACCTCTTCCAAGGTGGCCGTTAAGCCTGCCGACGGTAGTCATCCGCAACGCCCTTCATCAGCAGTCCATACTTCCGCTCCAAACACAGCTGTTGGTGCTATTTGGTCGAAGACCGCCGTGTGTTGCCACTTCTGGGCTGGGGAGGTGCACTGGCCCCAGATCGAATCTACCAGGCGAATTAACGATGAGGTTCTGTGTGACGGCCAGCCTGGATGTGGGTTTTAGGTGGTTTCCCACAGTCCACTAGGTGAACACTGGGCTGGTACCCAAGTTCAGCTTAAATTGCATGATTTACGAACAAATCCTGATCTAAACACTGTATCTTCATTCCTTCACAACTTTAACACATTCTCTCCCACATACTTCACATGGTCCTCCTCAGGCCAGTGTGCCACCTTCTTAAATGTTGACCTTGTCCTCTCTTATGGCTCCATCTGCACCTCTGTTCACATTAAACTCACCAACCACCAAGAGTATCTGCATTTTGACAGCTGTCATCCCTTTCACACTAAAAAATCCCTCCCATATAGCCTGGCTACCTGGAGGCAGCGTATCTGCCGAAGGTCTTACCAAAGTCTTCATAGACAGGCACAATCCCACAGACTTCGTCTGCAAACAGATCTCCTTAGCCATTTCCCCTCACTCCCTAAATTCCCACCACCACTAAGAATCAGCCACAAAGGAGTGTCTCCTTCATCACTCAGTACCACCCTGGCCTGGACCAACTGAACCACATCCTTCACCAGGGCTTTGAGTAACTACCATGATGCCCTGAAGTGAGGGACGTCCTACCTGAGATACTTCCCATCCCTCTTAAAGTGGTATTCCATCACCCATTCAACCTCCCCAACATCCCAGTTTATCTTTATACCACTCCCAACCCCAACCCCTAGCCACAAGTATCAGGTCCCTATGGAAGACCCAGGTGCAAAACTTGCCCAATTCAGCCGCCCAGCACTTCCTGTTCCAGTCATGTCATAGGTTTATCCTGCCCCATCATGGGCTGGGCCACCTGGTGAAAGCAGCCATGTCATTTACACAGCTCTGTGCAATCATTGGACAGCTTTTTGTATTTGTGTGACTACTAACGACCTGTCTACCAGGTTGAGCAGCCACCACCAAACTGTGGCCAACAGCAAAGCAGACCACCCTGCAGCACAGCACGCAACTGAACATAACACACTTGATTTCAATGGTTCTTCCCCACTCACACCACCTGGATGCTTCCCTCCATCAACAGCTTTGCTGAACTACACAGATGGGAGTGACCCTTGCAACACATTCTTGGCTCCCTTAATTACACTGGCCACAGTCTATGGTAACATACAGTTCCCAAACCCTCCACCCAACAGTTTCCACTCCCTCTGTCCTATCATTTCCTGCACAATCTAATCTCCCATTCTGTTTACACATAGCCCTCCAGCAATGCATCTGCCCATCTTTCCCTGATCCCCTCCTTTTTTGCTCCTTTTTTCCCTACCTCCCTGCCATACAATCTCCTGACACTGAGCCTATTGGCAATCTAGTGCCTGCACATTCCACCAGGCAGCATTCGTCTCTCTCTCTCACCACCGATACACTATTATCTGTTCCCCTTCCCCTTCCCCACCCCCTCAAGATTACTGCTTGCATCCCCGGTGATGTTGTGTTCCACCTGAGACAGTGGAGTTGGCAGTCGTTTGTGCACGAGGTGTGCTTGATTTGTGTGTATGTGTGTGTGTGAGTGTGTGTGTGTGTGTGTGTCTTTTACTGATGAAGGCTGTGGTCAAAAGCTATATGTGTCTTCTAATTGCCCCTGTCTGCAACTTGACGTGTCTTTTCATTATTGTTGTTTTTGAACAATTTATTATTTTTTATAATTCACTGTCTGTATGCACATGTAAAAGTCTTATGACTGAACACTACACAGCGCTGGACGTGAGGAGGACACATTTCTTCTCACTGGAGTGTTTGCAGGGTATTTTGTCACTGGGATTCTAGCTGTTGGTGTCCAGCACAGTGCATCTTTGCTTGCCTGAATGTATCGTAATCATGTGTTAATGTATTGTTGACGCTTTGACAACATGCACATGTTGAAAAGGTCCAATCAGATGCACAGCAGAAGACAGTGTGTTTTACATTCTGACCACCACTATCAGCCTTTCAATTCTTTTAAACTATTTAAACTTAATTGTGGATTTTATCAGCGTTGTTCTATATTTTACGTGTACAGTATGATGTTTTCCTATTTGCATATACGCTGTCTGTGAGTTTTAATCGTCTGTTAGTCTATTTAATGATTTCATGTAGAACGGTGGGTGTTGTTTCCCCTTTATAATCCGTGTATTCTCTAATCATTTAGCAGTTATTTTTAACAACTCAGAAGCAATGGTATTATTTAACTAGACAAGCTATTATTAAATTGGTTTTTAAGTATTTTTTCGTACACACAGCAGCTTCGTGAACATGTCATGAATGGTATACACATATTTTTTTTTGTAACGATATTGCTTGTATGTTGATTATTAAAGTGAATAGTTGTACCATATTTGGCCCATTTTGTTATATATTTCAGACTTTCTGGGCTGAAGATGGTCGCTTACACTGAAACAGGTTACCAGAGGTAGTAATGAAATACCGTTGCGATCATGACTGGTTGTTTCTGTTCTACTGTTACATACAAGCGCTGTCATTGCACTATGACATCAAAACCTTTAATTATAAGTTAGTTGATGCCCACAATTCTAGCTTTCCCACCTCTCATTAAATTAATTAAATACATAAGAACTGGTTTTGTAACATTGCAGAACTCACATGGACATTACTGCTGAACTAACTTACAGCCGAAAGCTGACTTGTCGTCGATAATAGCCAAAGTAACCAATTTTTTTTCCTTAGCATCGGCACTGACAGTAGCTCACAAAAAGGGATTTCAGCTAGTTCGCCATTTTTCTTTACATCTTCCAATACTTGGACTGTGTATGGCATAGCAATGTGATCAGAATACCAACGCCAACAACTGCTTTTTGTTGATACGACAAAATGGTTATTGTACATACCAGTAAAAAGGACTGTGAAGGTGTCAAAACTTATTTCCCAAGATCATCAGTTTATCCAGTCTTGATTCAGTTGGCAATACAACAATCGAGTGTACTTAGTTTTCCATTATTTATGAGTATCTAAGCACTTCCTTTCTCTGGTGGAGGCTGAATTGTCTTGCTATGCTATTGATTAAAAAGAAAAAAGAAAAAAAGTAGCTTTATTGACGAAAACACGTCTTATTTCGAGTAAAACGTATGCCAAAAGCAATCAGACATTGTAGTGACCCCCATGAAGGGTATGAACTTTATCTTGCCATACTAAACGTTTGTCATCTTCTGCTGTCACACATGAAACTTCGTCCACATACATCACCATTTTACAGCAAACTTTAACAGATTAAATCAGTCAGACATTTAGTGACTCCCATCTTGCTGAGGTATAAACTTTATCGTCCTGTAGAAAATGTTGTAATATTCTGATAATTACGCTAATTCATGCTATCACGTAATGAAAACTGCACGCCTCTTCGATAAAACAGCTCGGTAAATAGTAGTAGCTCGCAATTGTGTAAGTTGGAAGCAGGAGTTCCTATGCTTTCAACTGCTCACTTCCAAAGTCACCATAATATCCTACCGATTCCATGGTAAGGTATTTTATGCTATATTTACACTGACATTGTATGTTCATACTTCTACAGTGTACGTGCCCTAACTTGGTAATGCATGTCGGCTATTGGGTCTTAGTAATATTGGAGGGGGGGGGGGCGAGGTATCAATTAGAGGGGCAGAGTTAGCTAATGAGGGGGGGGGAGGGAGGGTCAGCTACTGGGGATTCAGCTACTAAATGGTGTCGCCTACTGGGGGTCTCAGAAACTGGTAAAATGAGTGTTATAATGGGGATGGTAGTTATATCATAAATCTGTAACACCTGTAGCTGACAGCGTATATATGTAGCAGAGGTCGACTTCTGGTGATACGATACAGTTTCAAGATCGAGTATCTGAACCTCACAGCACATAGATTATGTCATCCTTGGTGTCAGAATACTATTTAAAATCCAGTGCTGACACCCATCCCACATACACAGTGTCAACTTCTGGTGAAACAATACAGTTTTAAGATAGGGTAACAGCCTTTGATTACATATACATGGTGTCAACCTCTGATGTTAGAATTTGTTTTTAGATTCAGTAGCCTACAGGCTGTGCATGTACATGTTGTCAGCTTCTGGTTTTATATTACTATTAATATCCAGTTGCTGACACACATAGAATCTATACCGTTCCAGTTTCTGGTGATGAATTATTGCTTTAAGACCCAGTAGCTGACATCTAATGCACATATACACCGTCAGGTCATGATTTTAGAATCCTATTTAAGATCCAGTAGCTGACTTTCACATACAGACTACAGTTTAATGTGACACAATGTGGATTTAGCTCGGACGATGGCTAGAGTAAACCATCCACTTCCAGTATTCCCAGTGCCAGCATCAAGACTGAAATTCACACGACATCCACGGAAAAATAAAGGTCCGTTCAATATAACACTTTGTGCTGTTCCATTTGTGCCAAGTTTATTTTCGAGGCTTATTATGTGTTTGTAGACAGGCATGCGGTGGCAGCGTTGACGATAAACACTTCAC
Source organism: Schistocerca nitens (assembly GCF_023898315.1). Classification (NCBI taxonomy): domain Eukaryota; kingdom Metazoa; phylum Arthropoda; class Insecta; order Orthoptera; family Acrididae; genus Schistocerca; species Schistocerca nitens. Next base: position 524,678,068 of record NC_064620.1, read on the forward strand.
ATACAATCTGTCAGCTTCTGGTTACATAATATGGTTTTAATATCCTGTATCTGACATCCACTGCACATACACACCGTTAGCGTCAGGTGTAAAAGTACTATTTAAGCTCTCATAGTTGATACCCACTGAATACACTTGCTGTTTGCTCATGGGGTTAGAATAGTGACTAAGATCCAGAAGCTGCTTCATTTGTCAGTTTCGAATACTTATTGTTTGAATATGTCAACTATCTCTGTTTCCTGCTTAGCTCCTTTTTTTTTTGTTTCAGTTTTCCTGCTGTAACTCAGTGTGGGAAAGAAAAGTAAAAGACGTTTCTCAGGTACGAGGAAAACCAAATGCTTCGAGCTTTGGAAGCTGTAAAAAATGGGATACCCATATCAGTTGCTAGTAAACTGTACTAAGCTCTCAGAATTACTCTGATGTTTAAAAACTTTGGAAAATATCCAACTGAGAGACAGAAGGGCACCTCTTCTATAATGGGTGAAAAATGTGGTGCATGGTTAGTTAAGAGGATCTTGCAGAGTCAAAAGATAAATTCCCTGTTTGGAGAAGTGAGATAATAGAAGGTGTCCAATGTTGTGACATCAAGAGCTTATAAAGAGTATCGTGAGAAGATGCACTTTGAGAAGCTTCCCATAGGCCCATGTCTAAGCCGCTAGAGTCTGATTCATGAAGGACAGTTATTCCCAAAAGAAACAAACTACGACATAGAAGACAGTGATTTTAAGCTCAAAGAAACAATAAATTTATGGAAGAAGTAGGTGAAGAAAATACTGGAAGGAAAGAAGAAAATGATTATGATGGGAAAGTGACGATGATGGCGATGATGAAATGGATCATTATGGAGCAAGCTGATGATAAGGAGGAGGAGGATGAGGCTGATAATGAAGAAGAGTATGATTATGTTCAAGAGGATGATGTTCAAGATTAGAAGACAGTCGCCCACATATTGTCAGCAGGTATTAACTATGTCCACTTCACTGTAACGACCCAAATGGACTGCTAGATTAGTCTTCTATCTAACTTTGAAAGTGCTAGAAAATAATTCGCATGATAAGGAAATAACATATATTGAAGAGGAACTTTGAGAAGCATCGATTATTGTTTGAAGTTTACAATAACTGACGAAATAACAAAGTGAAAGACTCAATTACTAACTGGGTAGTTGGATATGAGAACATTCCGTCACTTGAAAGACAGCCACAAAAGGTGCATTGTGCAAATTTGAATGATTTTGAAAAAGTTCACGTAACTATTGCGTGGGATCTTGGAAACAGATAATGAAAGATCATGTTGAGTTTCAAAGGAGACCACCAGTAGCTGAAACCTCCCTCCCAATACCTGACAACCCCCCCCCCCTTCCCTGTACAGGTAGCCTCCTAGTGGCTGATCTCTACTGTACACGTATGCTCTCAGCTTCCTGTGTTGCAATACACTTTCTTAAGATCTAGACACTGTCAAATTGTGGCACATACATTGTCACATTATGGCATATACACTGCCAGCATCATTATAAGCATAGCATAAATTAATACTCTAGCATGGAATCACTACAATTTTTGGGTAACTTTGAAAGTGGGTAGTTGTAAGGACAGCAACCCTCATTTCTTACCTGTACAAAAATGTATTAATTACTGTGTACACTATGCTATTTCATGGCAGAGTCATGTAGTTTCCACTGTGTGACAGCACAATTTACCATTATCAACAGATATGACAAATACCTTGCACTACAAGAAAAAGTTAATACCCTAAAATAGGTATCGCTGTAATCTGTGGTTAACTTAAATATCTCTTTTAGCCAAACTAAGACTAATTTTTGTAAATAACCTTACCGAATTAAGGGCAATAGCACAGTATCTTAACAAATAAGCCTTCACCTAATGATACTGTAATAGAAGCTGAAGTCTTACTTAAAGAAATGAAGTACTTAGATAAACGATCAACTTACGCCATTGGGTTAGATCCTAGCCAAGTTGCCAATCGAACCAAGAATGAGTAAGGTGGTGATAATGGGAGATCTGTTTCAACAATTTCAGCTTCCAAGAGATTTTGGTTGCAGGTATATAAAGTCACTGTTTGACATATGAGGAAAAAGTAATTGCTGGTGGTAGGCATGCCGATCGTATTGCTATGTTAAATATATTCCAGGTATGAAAAGATGTATAGATGAGTGCTGAATTAACTGAAACTGCTTTTGTGAACGTAATATAATATCAGTACCAATACTGTGGTAATGATTTCGTTTACTTTGGTAATTCTCGTTGACAATTGCACTTTAAACTGTAAGTTAGATCATCAGTAATGCCAGTTTCTTCTCCACCATTTATCTATTTTATGAAATTAATGTGGAGTAAAAAGTCAAACTATGTTCATCAGTTAATTTACAATTTATTCTGGATGAGTGAATAAGTTAGCGACATACATCTTAGTAAGTATTACAGACAATTGCATGTGGACATATTTAATTTTAGGGTTCACTGTGCACGCAAAGTGTGATATAAAAGTCAAATTATGTTCAGAAGTGCTACTTAGCCTATAAATTAAATTAGTAGTACCAATGTGCAAGCCATGGGTATTTTTTTAACGACACAGAACACCTAAGTTACAATGGTAGAGCCAAGTGTGCTTGTACTTGAAATGTTAAATATGTTGAGAAATAATAGAATTTAGACATCATTGAAAGGGGACCTCTCACATCATAGGATGATGACAATGGTGATGATGTCATAATTGATATGGGAAGTGATACCATGATGATGTCATATATAATATTGTGTGGCTTATGGCATACTGAATATAAACAAATTTTTAAAAAAAGTTGGCCACTATTTCACATAGTTTTTCATGAAACATTTAATCTCCTCCTTAAAGTTAATGATAACTGATAAATCATCAGAGATGATTAAGCTTTTAAAGTTTTTTTGCAGAGTTTCTAACGTTTACACCTTTGACATATTTATCTCATTCTCTTGTATCTTTCTTGAGAAGTATATTAGACAACAGTGGTTGTGGGATACGTGAGTATGTCAAGGACTCAGACATTTGACTAAGGAATATTAGTTTTGATGCTATATTTGAAAGAGTGCTGCAGATAACTTTTCTAGTCTTCTCACCATCTCTGACTCCTTTAAATCATATGTCTATGGACAGAATTATAGGCCTTCTTAAGCTCCACAAAGACGACAATGGAGCTGTAATGTTGACAGGTCCTTATCATTGCCTCCGAGTTCCATATTTGATTTCCACATAATCAATTCTTCCTGTATCCTGGTCAGTATTTACTGATCAGGTGATCAGTCTGTTTGGAGAAGGACATTTACTTTATTTATTTACTACTTGGAAAGGGCCCACTCAGTAAGATCTTTTTTTCATTTGCTATCCGAATTGGAAAAAAGTGTGCAAGTAATAATCTCATATGTACAGAATCTAACTTATGCAAAGTTATAAAATTATAAACAGCATTTGATGTTTTGCTTTTGGGATTCAGAGAGGGATAAATTTTGTGGCTGTTCTACATGTGAACACACTACAAATGAATGTGTGCAAAATGGGATATTTTTAAGTTCATAACATTTGATAATTTGCTCTCGTGCTTTATTTATCATAATTCTGTAACCTAATCCAGTTGAGAATCTGAGCTTTTTAAAACTAAATCGTATATTAGGTGAAGTTAGTGGAAATTAGTGAATACTGACTTGAGTTACCATTTTCCACTTAATAGTTCCGCTCCACTGATGTTGTTTAGAACCTTTTCTACGAGGCCATATCAAGAACATTGATAGATTATAGGAATTCTATTGTTAAGTTACGCTTTCGTCTTGGTTCATTTTTATGTCAGTGAATTTAATTTAATTTAATTTAATTTTTTGTTTTCCTGGTATCATATTCTGCCTATACTGGTTTGCTTATTCAGTTAAGTCGTTTGTGTTGCTACACTTGTTCTCTCAGGCAACCGTTGTTTGTTCATGTACTTTCTCTATACCAAGATGCTATTTTTTGATAAGATTTTCTTCGGGGCTTATTACGTTGCACAACTCATCGCTTAAGGAGCTTTTATTGGAATGCAGGTCAATGCGATATACACCATTTCCAAGTTGTATTCTAGAATATTCTAGAAAAGTGGAAAACGTTCGACAATACTGGTAAAAGCTCGAAAACATAATAGAAGAATATCGACGTTTCTCATTTGAAAAATGCGAAACGGGCAGAAGGTGTCCTGGTGACCATCACAGTATGATGACTGCTATTTCACTCATATCTGCACAAACACAACAGGTCCCGTACTACTGCCACTATAGTGTACAACTGGAGAGCTAAGGTTCGACAAGATTTGTGTACAGCGTTGGGATGGGAAATCCTCTCCCACCCATCCTACTCACCATACCCCAATCCATGCGACTTTGACCTCATTCTACAACTAAAGAAACCCTTGCATGGGGGCGCTTTCAAACGGGACGGATATCATCTAGGCATCTTGGAGACAGGTGGCACACATTGATGGCAATACTAATAGCATTTAACGCCTCCCCCTTTGCTGACAATGCTGTCTCGATCCATTGGGGGACTGTTTTAGAGGACGGTAGTTGATTCTGATTCATTTTGTTCCATTTGTACTCGTGAACAGTAAATTTACACATTGTTCCAACGCATTTCACCGTTTACCACAATCTGCTCTATTGGAACCCTATTTTACGTTGGCATGCAAATACACTCTGCCTTACTGGTTCAACGCACATATGGGAATTACCACGTTGTCATACTGTCGTAAGATACACCATAGTTGCCATGAGTTATGGAATGACCCTCATATATAAATAATTATCTGTCTTTAAGGCAAAAATCAAATATTGGTGAAAAATAATTATATGTGGAATGATTACTTCTATATGATGAACACTCAGCTCTACGCATCTACAGGTGCTACACCATAATAATTGTGAATCGTGGTGAGGAAATAATAAATATGGTGGAAACTTCAAAGTTCTTATGTATCTACATTCATAGGAATTTTTACTGGAAAAAGAACACTATGCAATCCCTAAGAGAACTTAGTTCAGCCGCAATTGCACTAAGACTCATTTCAAATCTTGCAGAGAGACAAATCAGTAAGTTAACGTATTCTGCATATATTCCTTCAGTAATGTCATATGGATTAATGGTCTCTGGGAACTCACCCTTACGAATGAAAGTCTTCAGTGTTCAAAAGCCTGTTGTAAGAATGATATGTGACATACACCAACGACCATCTTGTAGACATTTGTGTAAGGGGTTGGGCATTCTGACTACTGCTGCACAGTATATTTACTCCCTCTTGAAGTTCTTTGTAAGTAATCCACTGCAGTTCAAAAGGAACAATGATGTACATCTTCTCAATATCTTGAGGAAAACTGATATTCATTACTCCACTATACGGTAGCCTTTAGCACAAAAAGGGAAGCACGGTGCTACAACTGAAAATTTTGATAACACAACCAGTGATATAAACCGTCTGACAGACAGCAAAGTAAATTTTGAAAACAAACTGAGAAAGTTTCTCCTTGACAATTCCTTCTACTCCACAGAAGAATTTCTGTTACTGTGATGTATAAAACGTGATGGGGATGAATTACTAACTCACATCGCTATAATAATAATAGTAATAAAAAGAAAAAAATAATCCTATAAATGTTTAGCACTTAGCCATATTTACAAATTAATCTTCGATGTGTATGTACACTACTGGCCATTAAAATTGCTACACCAAGAAGAAATGCAGACTATAAACGGGTATTCATTGGGCAAATATATTACACTGGAACTGACATGTGATTACATTTTCACGCAATTTGGGTGCACAGATACTGAGAAAAATGGCTCTGAGCACTATGGGACTCAACTGCTGAGGTCATTAGTCCCCTATAACTTAGAACTAGTTAAACTTAACTAACCTAAGGACATCACAAACATCCATGCCCGAGGCAGGATTCGAACCTGCGACCGTAGCGGTCTTGCGGTTCCAGACTGCAGCGCCTTTAACCGCACGGCCACTTCGGTCGGCCAGATCCTGAGAAATCAGTACTCAGAACAACCACCTCTGGCTGTAATAACCGCCTTGATATGCCCGGGCGTTGAGCCAAATAGAGCTTGGATGACGTGTACAGGTACAGCTGCTCATGTAGCTTCAATACGATACTACAGTTCATCAAGAGTAGTGAGTGGCGTATTGTGACGAGCCTGTTGCTCGGCCACCATTGACCAGACGTTTTCAATTGGTGAGAGATCTGGAAGCTGTGCTGGCCAGGGCAGTAATCGAACATTTTCTGTATCTATATAGGCCCGTACAGGACCTGCAACATGCGGTCGTGCATTATCCTGCTGAAATGTAGGGTTTCGCAGGGATCGAATGAAGGGTAGAGCCACGGGTCGTAACACACCTGAAATGTAACGTCCACTGTTCAAAGTGCCGTCAGTGCGAACAAGAGGTGACCGAGACGTGTAACCAATGGCACCCCATACCATCACGCTGGGTGATACGCCAGTATGGCGATGACGAATACACGATTCCAAAGTGCGTTCACTGCGATGTCGCCAGACACGGATGCGACCATCATGATGCTGTAAACAGAACCTCAATTCAACCGAAAAAATGAGATTTTGCCATACGTGCACCCAGGTTCGCCCCTGGGTACACCATCGCAGGCGCTCCTGTCTGTGATGCAGCGTCAAGGATAACCGCAGCCATAGTCTCCGGGCTGACAGTCCATGCTGCTGCAAACATCGTCGAACTATTCGTGCAGATGGTTGTTGTTTTGCAAACGTCCCCATCTGTTGACTCAGGGATCGAGACGTGGCTGCACGATCCGTTACAGCCATGCGGATAAGATGCCTGTCATCTCGACTGCTAGTGATACGAGGCCGTCTGGATCCAGCACGGCATTCCGTATTACCCTCCTGAACCCACCGATTCCATATTCTGCTAACAGTCATTGGATCTCGACCAACGCGAGCAACAGTGTCGCGATACGATAAACCGCAATCGCGATAGGCTACAATCCGACCTTTATCAAAGTCGGAAACGTGATGGTACGCATTTCTCCTCCTTACACGAGGCATCACAACAAAGTTTCACCAGGCAACGCCGATCAACTGCTGTTTGTGTATGAGAAATCGGTTGGAAACTTTCCTCATGTCAGCACGTTGTAGGTGTCGCCACCGGCGCCAACCTTGTGTGAATGCTCTGAAAAGCTAATCATTTGCATATCACAGCAACTTCTTCCTGTCGGTTAAATTTCGCGTCTGTAGCACGTCATCTTCGTAGTGTAGCAATTTTAACGGCCAGTAGTGTAAAACGAATCGTCCCATACTACTACGATTTATCTTGAAAATGATTCATGGAACATTAAACTTAGTATTGGCTACGTACTAACACTAACACTAACACTAACACTGTTAGGATCCATTGCGGTATTACCCAAGCAGGTGCTACTGCTGCTTCTAGTGCTGCTGCTGTGACTGTGATTTATGCACATTACCCAATCGCAGTGTAATTTCCGTGTCGATGCGGGTGGTGAACCACATCTAGCGCACAGTTGCGCTAGTGACAACAGGCACCTCTCCCATGACGTCATTCTAGGACGTGTCGCAGTGTCGCAAGAAACGAACGCCACGCGCTATTGTGCGCTCCTGAAGAAACAGTGGCGGGTCCTTTGTATGAAAAGAGCTCCCTTACGCGCGATTTCGGCGCCAGCATCTGGGCGTCGGAAGGTAAACAAGCCGCAGAGGCGGAACTGTCATCCCAGGGTTGCCGAGAGGTTCCGGCACTGTCCCGGAGGCCGGCGCCACCGTATATCACCGCGTTATGGTTCAAATGGCTCTGAGCACTATGGGACTCAACTGCTGAGGTCATTAGTCCCCTAGAACTTAGAACTAGTTAAACCTAACTAACCTAAGGACAACACAAACATCCATGACCGAGGCAGGATTCGAACCTGCGACCGTAGCGGTCTTGCGGTTCCAGACTGCAGCGCCTTTAACCGCACGGCCACTTCGGCCGGCACCGCGTTATGTTCCCGCCGTCATCTCCTGGAAAGCAGGTCTCCTTCCACGCTCCCCACCGTTTATTCCCTATTTGCCTCTCGCACGCGCTTCGTTTTCGCCAGTCTACGCCGTAGGCCTATCTTGAGCCTTCATTTCCCGCTCTAGTGAGCTCCTTAACTGGAGACGCTAGTGAATATTACTGTTTTTTCTGTTGCTTTCTACGAATACTAAAGAATGCAACCAATAAGCGATCAGGAGCACCAGACTTTTATTTATTTCCCAGGCCACTGGATTGCTGGTGTAGGATTCGGAGATCGACAGATATATTTGACTCCAGGTCGCAAGAAATTTATCTTCAAGGCAGAGTCTCTTGCAACATTGTATTTCCAAATTGCGAGTGATGTACGAGACAATCTGCAGAACCAATGTTTATGAAACAATATAACTTTAATAAGGAAGGCTTACTTCAAAAATGGTTCAAATGGCTCTGAGCACTATGGGACTCAGCTGCTGAGGTTATGAGTCCCCTAGAACTTAGAACTAGTTAAACCTAACTAACCTAAGGACATCACAAACATCCATGCCCGAGGCAGGATTCGAACCTGCGACCGTAGCGGTCTTGCGGTTCCAGACTGCAGCGCCTTTAACCGCACGGCCACTTCGGCCGGCGAAGGCTTACTTCCAACAGGTGACCTAGATTTTTCAGTTCTTACGTTCTGTTGCTTTACACATTTATATTAAGAAATGTTGCTCTAGTACGAAGCGTACTACAAGCATTTGCGAGAAACACAGATTGAAAGTGCATCCTGTTGAATACCATACGAGAGCGCTAGCCGTCGAGCACCGCCGTCAGAGAGAGAAACCGATTAAAAAAGACGAAAAGCAACCTGCCTATACTGCATTCCATTCTCGTCATTTTCTGTTTTCTTTTTCTAGCTATCAGCCAAACACATGTACTGCAACAATGAATCATGTTTCTTTGAAAAAAATGTTAATATCTGTGATGATTATTGTGGTGCATTCGCGGTGAAGTATAATCTATAGATGTAATAAATTAAAGTCCTCCCCCACGTCATTTTGTCTGTATGTTATGGCTTATCTCAGTAGGCACAGTAGTAATTTCGACACAGTTTTCGCTAATAGACAGATTCACGAGAAGGGTTAGCCTACATAATTAATTGTTCATACCAATGATAAGTGTTGTAACATATCTATTGTTATCTGTGCTATATTTTATTTGCCATTTAAAGTGACGTCTCGTGACAATGATGGGAACTACGAACTTGTCCGGTAGATAGGACGAACTGGTCAGGTAGAGAGACGAAAAAAGCAGAAAGCAGCCTTCACAACTCCAGAGAGCAGCGATGCTTGAACAGAACCCCTAACCGCGTTTTTCTGTATGTGCGTTAATTAATTTCAAGAATAGCTATAGGGATATAGATAAGGTTTTCACTATTAAACAGAACGGTTCACGAAAAAGGTTTGTGTATATCTGTACATATATCTACACACATTACAAATTAATTGAAGTCCTGAACCACATTCTTCTCTCTGTATGTGAAGCCCAAGTAAACTATGGTTTGGAGGTTAGCATTGTATAATAGTGAAGTATAGGTTGTGGGAAAACAGGAGCAGAAGAGAATCGAAGCATTTGAGATGTGGTACCATTGACGAATATTGAAAATAATGTGGACTGGTATGGTAAGGGATGAGGAAGTTCACGGAATCCGAGAGGAAAGGAATATGTGCAAAATACTGGGAAGAAGAAGGGATAGAATTATAGGACATCTGTTAAAACAACAGGGAATAGCTTCTATGGTACTAGAGTGAGCTGCAGAGGCGAAAAACTGCAGATGAAGACAGAGAATTGATTACAGTCAGCATATAATTGAGGAAGTAGACACGGAGCATAGGCAACACTGCACTGCATGGGCTGACGGGCGGTGAACCTCTCATTTACAGAACAGAGGCTACTGAGAACCCACCACGACTTCTAGACTTCTGGACTTCTACGACTATGTACTAAATACCTTAGTATTTCATTCTGTATTATACATTTAATATACAATACGAACAATTCGTATCATAACTGCTTTTGAAACACATGAAGAAATGTTCGTGACTTTTTTTTAAAAAAAAAAATGTGGGAGGAGATCACTGCTGAAACTAATTGGTTGGGTGTGCATGGTAACAATTGATCAGCTTGTTGTGGCTAGGATAATCTGTTCGTTAATGCAAGGTGACTGAATTTTATCTTCATACACTAAGTTGAAGAAAGTCATGTGATGCCTCCCAACATCGTGTCGAACATCCCTCTTCCCGGCGTAATGGAACAACTCAACGTGGCATGGACTCAATAAGTTGTTGGAAGTCACCTGCAGAAATACTGAACCATGCAGCCTCTCTCTGTATCCTTCCACAATTGCCATAGTGTTGACAGCGCATAATTTTGTACACGAACTGCCCTCTCTATTACGTACCATAAATGTTCGGCGGTATTCATGTCGGGCGATCTGGGTGGCCATATAATTCGATCCCATTATCGAGACTGTTCTTCCAACGAATCGTGAACTGTTGTGGCCAGGAACCCATCACAGCCGAGGGCTCAAGAAGTCTTCGGGGTGTTCGAGAGGGTGTCTGCCGTAGCACCCCTAACGAGAAAGCGGCGTTTCACGCAGTCGTTATTGCAAGTCATATCAGCAAAAGCAATCGCTTTCTTAGCAGCAGGCAGTGCGATGAATGACCACAAGCAGTTTCCATGTAGCCGAACATAACTATTTCCATCAGTGACGAGTCCATTCCATGCAAACACAGGCCACACCATTATGGAGCCACCATCAATTTACACGGTGCTGCTCCATAAAGGTCTCCCTTCCCTTAGGTTTCTCCATGCTTTGCCATGTGGAGAGATACGCATCCGTGGTGCTCCTAGATATTTTCTAGTATTTCTACCTACTTTCTCTGTGTTTTACTACCTCCTTTGTCTATCTATAGCCCGTTCAGCAAAGAACACGTCCTTCTCACCGCCACTTCATTCTCAAAACAGTCACAGCTATCCTTCTAATCCGGTCTGCCACTGATCTATTAGTCTCTCTTAGTAGTTCCCAACACTCATTTCTCCATTATTCGCTGCCTGACTCTCAATTTTTGGATGATTTTAACAATAAAAGTCCATGTTTCACTGACATACTTCAAAACTGTGAAATAAAATTTCAGGGAGACGGTGTCACTTTTCAGATTTATTTAGTTTACCTAGATCATTCCAGGTTATATTTACTGTTATTGTCTTTTGCTGTCCGTGTGGTTATTTTAGTTACCAACTGTCATCAGGAAACAAACTTTTTTCCTGATTAGTAAAATCTACAAGTGAATGCCTAAGATTTTCAGTGAGTGAAGGAATCTTTATAGCAAACTCAGAAGAAAAAATCTGAAAAGCCAAGATCACTAGTAAAGCATTTATTTCGATGACAGGTTTTGGTAAGGTTACTTTACCATCTTCGGAGCTCATGCTGCACAAATTCATGTGAATTGCTCCATAAGATCCGAAGCTGGTAATGTAGTCTTACCGAAAACCATGATCTAAACAAATGCTTTACTAGCTGTCAGGCTTTATGAAGATTGTCTTCTGTGCTTATTACACTGAGGATCGACACTATTCTGGTACAATGTCAGGTACATACAATCATTTTGAATTCTAACGAAACCACAATTTCGGGTGTAAGACACTGTAAGGTATCCAACATTCTTGGAGGTATTGTCTGATACCATATCTTACCCCGGGGTAGTGCTTTCGGAACCGTTGGGGACGCCAGACTGTCGATATAAACCTCTTGGGGAAATCATTAACCGTTAAATCTATTTGTTCCAACATCTAAAACACAAAGCGCAGTTGTAAAATGGATACTAATATTTTATTTTATCTAGAAAATTGAAATTCGGTGAAAGACACATGCAATGGGAGAAAATGAAAGAGACTACTACCTAGAGAAACAGTAGAGAGAAATGGCTACAAATACACTACCTGACAAACAAAACAAAAAAACAAAACAAAAAAAAACCAAGCATTCAGAAGTCGTGTTTTTTTCCATTGGCTGTCAAGCCTACAATGACCACCAGAGTATATTACTGTTGTTCGTATTTAGTGTTGTTACCAAGCCTGGTAGTGTGTGTAAGGAACTTAAATAGCGTCAGATGTTGAGTGACTGCTCTTAAGGACACGGAGATGACGTGTACTCTGGCGAGACAGCGTTATCAGCATCTGACTGTGTTTGAAAAGGAAAAATTTATTCGTTCGAAAAAGGCCAATATTCACATTAAAGCATATGAAATTTTAAATAGAGTTGTTATTGAGAGTGATGTAAAATTTTATTTCGATACAAAAAATGACAGTTTAAGTGTCCTTGGATTTAGTAACCATATTGTTGAAGGTAATGAAAAGACTGTTGCTAATGATATTTCGATCATTCCATTTGAATTAATAAATATAAATTTTTATTTAGCTGAAGGGATGTTTGTAAAGCATACTGATCATTTTCATTGAGAAACTAATATTATTGCCATATTGAAGCCTAATGCTGAATTTGGTGGACCAATAATTCCTGGACCACATAATCCTGTATATATTCCGATTTTTGAACCTATTCAAAATTTAGAAATAACTATATCTGATGAAAATGACAGTTCGATTGACTTAAATGATCCTTATGTAACAGTTGTTTTAGAAATGTCTAATAAATTTTATTTTTATTAAATCCTGAACAAAATCGAGAGTTCTCAGTTCTACTCATTCCCTATGAATCAGAAGACAAAAAATAATCTAAATATTCCTAAGAAGAACACAGAGATTAACATAAATATTGGAGATGGATGAGTTCATCCAAATCATGCACAATTTTATATGAGTTTTAGTATTATTGGAGCTGATGGTACAGATTATCCATCAAATGATGGAAAATCCAATAAAAAAGTAGTTGATAGCTATGTGGCAAAGTTGTTTCAGGTCATATCTATAAAGAAAGGAAACTATATTTTGTCTAGAATGGAACATCCATTCATTTCTTCATCTGTCCTTATGAGAATAACTTAAACTATAGCCCATGAGTTAACAATGGAAGATCATATGCTTAATAACGGCAAGATAAAAATTAAGAAAAATGGAGTCCTTTACCACTAGAGTTGTTTGGTGTTTTTTTTTCAAAGATTATAAAGAAGACTGTGGAAGGAGATTTAACAGTAATTTTTACTTGGGGTTCAAGTGCTGGAGTTTTTTTTCTTAGATGGCCTGATAAAAGCTATGCTCGAATTGAAAAAAAAGATACACTTCCAAGGGAAGGTAAAATTGTAGTAGAATCTATGCAAATTCATGTTCTTGTCGCAATGTATGAACCAGAATATTCACTAGAGCTGCAAGAAGAAAGATTAAAAAATCCAAAAATTCCAATTTCTTTTTTTGAATCACAAATAGTTGAAATAACCAGATTAGAAGGAAAAAGAAATTTTGAACTAGATATTACTCATTATTATAATTATTCAGAATTTGATACACCTTACTTTATTTTCGTTGTTTTCCAAACGAATCGAAAAAATAATCATCAAATTGATTGTTCTTTGTTCGGTCTTGTTAAATTACAAAATATCTATATGAAAACGGAAGAAATGAAGTTTTTTTTCAAGAATTTTTCAATCTTCATCCACCAAATAATTATCTGAAATCATATGATGGTTTCCTCTATTTTAAGAGAGTCACTCGATTGAATGGCTATGTCAACGTGAATCCCTTCAGTTTGATTGAGAATTGCCCTATTTTTGTTATAAATATGTGTAGCAGAAAGAATGGGTTAGCCACATGGAAAACTACAATGACATTAATTGCCACTTTTAAAGATAAAATTCCGAAAGATACACTTGCCTACATAGCCATTATGGTACGAAAAATGCCACATATTAGCTCAGCATAGAATTATGAGTGAAAATTTTTAATATTGTTATGTTTTTATTCCATATAAATGGAAAGTCTACTGAAGAAGGTAAATAATGCAAGCAATTATAATTTGTTTATAAATATTGGTGAGCTAGCGGAAAATGAATTGTATTATATTATAGGATGTGAATATTTAAATACTGAATATGGAAACAAAATTTGTATGGAGCTTGATAATAAATTAAAAATTATATTGCCTGACATATTCAGTAAGGCAACAAGTGAATTGGACTTTCAATATTTTGAAGATGGTGATATTAAAGTGAAGTATAACGGATTGAAGAGAGCTAAAAATAATGATTACATATTTCACGATCTGGAGTTCATTTTTGATTAATTTTTTGTTGATATAATTTTTTATATCTTATCTTATTTTTCTTATATCTTATTTTTGCGGGTGGGTTGGGTTTGCTCAGTAAATTATCCCCAAGTGCACTGAACCTACCCACTTACTACTTGTGCATATACTCGTAGTTAGTGATTACTTTATGAACAGCTGTTGATTGTGTATGGGAGCCTTTATCCTGAAATGGAAGTGGGTTCTGCAGTTTACAAATTTAGCCAGCTGCATGGTTGTGGCCGATTAGTAATAACGGTAAGCATGCTCAGTATGCGTATCTAATATGTTCTGAAACGTCGCGCATAAAAACGGAATTTCCCGGTGCTCATACCTTGGGTTCTACAGGTGATAAAATATGGGGTGAACTGTTGTGGATAACCCTTGGGCTAGCGACTGTTTGTATACCAAACAGAAGGATCGTCTCAGTGTCACTGTCCTACAGCACAGGGGCAAAGTATGAATACACTTCCTCCAGCTTAGGGAAATGGAGTCAACCAGTTGGTTCTCCTTGCATTTGATGCGGTATATGGTGGGCTTGATGGAACTTACGAAGGCACCATTAGCTCTTGGGCGCTTCCTCGTAAAATCCCATATAAAGGGGTTTCTTACTATAATTTTGCTGTCACCAGTGGACCAAAACCGAGCCGAAGTTTCTAAGAAAGCTATGCGCAGAAAACGATTGAAATTTTTACGTTATAGTCCTAAGATCCCCATCTCGAACAGTTTTGAAAATTCTCTTCATATCTTTACCCAGTTCCAAGATACAGAGTTTCAAATGTCTCCTGCTTCTACAAGTAAAATCCAGTATAAGGCGAAATATAATAATAAATAACCGCAACAAATTGCTCAATTTTTAGTGGTATATTCTCTAGGCATTTATATAGGACAGCCATCTCCCCATTTTCAAAAATCCTTATAAATCTTTATCCGTTACCGAGAAACGCAGCAAAAATTAGTTTTTGTATAACAAAACCCAATCAAGGATTCCTAGATGGGAACCAGTTGAATAATGCTGCTATCGGAGAGTTTATTTAAGAGACTCTGGCTGAAAAGTGGGATACAGCTGTCTCGCTCTAATTTCCTCAGCACCATTAAAATTTTCCCCAAAAATTTTAGGGTGAAAACATATTTGAGCTCTTTTATCGTGAGAGAGAAGATGGCAGTGGCAGTGGGAAAAGTACTAAAAACTGGAAGATGGTAGACAGTAGTTTTGTTATAGAAACAGCGAAGGAAACAATGGCATTTTGAGAGAAAGAGAGGGGCAGAATGGCAGTGTAGCATAGTGTCTGTGAGAGAAAAGTGCTAGGAAAAGAGTGGTGGAGAGAGTGTCGAACTGGGGGGGGGGGAGGGGGGGAGGGCAGGATTAAAGAGGAAGAGAGAAATCTGATGCGGTTGAGAACCAGTGCTAATGAGGGAGAAGACAGAGTGTATGACAATGACAAGGAGGAAGAGAGAAATAGTGACAGCAACAGTAGGAAGGAAGAAATGAGGTATTAGCAGCAAGAGAGAACAAGAGACAGTGGCTGTGAGAGGTGACTGTATTAGTGGGACAGAAAGAAGGGGACTGTGGATGTGACGTGGAAGACAATGACAGAAACACACAAAGAGACAATGAAAATGAGTTAACGTCAATGAGTGAGTGAGAAATAGAAACTGGCAGTGGAAGAATGTGAGCGACCTAAACGACGGGTTAGCGGATTTGAGTGAGTTACAGTTGCAGGAACTTGTGGGAGTGTGAGGCTAGTTGCGTATTAAAAAAAGGTGCGAATATGTTCGCATGCAAACACTTTGGGAAAAACTTTTAAAGGTGCTGGGGAAAGTAGAATGAGGCAGCTCATCCCCCACTTATCAGTCAGTCTTTTAAATTAATAGGAACATATTAGCATTTTTTGTGCTCTGATAGAAGCATTTTTAGCCTGATAGTAATATACCTAAAAATGGAAAAGAATGGAAAAAATTGAGGATCTGTTGAACCAAGGCTTGAGAAAATCAAGACACGATCATTATATTTGTCGACCTGGAAAATGGGTTCAGAAGTGTAAATTTTTGCTAGATATTCGAAATTCGGGGAAAAATAGCAGTAATCTATAGCAAAAGACGGATAATGTGCTGCCTGTGCAGGAATAAAGAAAGGAACAATAAGAATAGATGACCAACAACGGAGTGCACTGATTAAAAAGAGCGTCAGACAGTGAGGCAGTTTTTCACTCCTAGTATTCAATATCTACATAGAAGGAGAAATGACAGAAATGAAGTAAAGGATAAAAAGTGCTATTAAAATTCAGGGTGAAAGAAAATCCATCATAAGATTCCCTGATGACATTATTGATTTCAGCGAAAGTAATGTGGGGAGTTGTAGGACGTGTCAAGTGGAATGAAAAGTCTAATGACATTATTATCCTCGGTGAGGATGACATGGTGTGTGAGTGCAATGAACAGTTTAACGAATGCAGATTATGACTTGCGTGTAAACCGAAAAAGGATGAAAGCAATGAGGAGCAGAAGAAATGAGAACCGTGGTAAATTTAACATCAAAGTTCGAGACCACGAAGTGAAGATTCATCCTACCTTGGACTCAGAATGGCACGTGATAGGCGAAGCGAGGACGACATAAAAAGCAGATTAGCACAGGAAAAGAAGTTGTTACCGGTCGAGAGATGTCTACTGGTATCTGAGGAAACAATATCTGAGAATGCAGCGCAGCAGTGAATCGTGGACTGTGAGAAAACCAGAAAACAAAAGAAACGAAGTGTTTGAGATCTGGTGCTATAGAAGGATGTTGAAAATTGAGTTAACTGATAAGGAATGAGGAAGTACTCCGTAGAACCGGCGTATAAAGTAACATATGGAAAACATTGATAAGAAGGGACAGTATGATGGGACATGTGTTGAGACATCAAGGAGTAACTTCCGCTAGAGCAGTGATTCCCAGCCTGGGGGTAATTATCCTCTGATCGGTAAAATGAAATTTTCTGAGGGGTAAAAACTAAACAATTCGATTCTGTTCAGTCACGAAACTAACGATCATTACTATTATCACAATTCTCTAAGATTCTTATATTGATTATATAAGTTATCAATAATTACTTTTTGTCAGTTAATAGCATTAATGCCGCTAAGTTTACAGGTTCCTCAAACAATTCACCCACTACACACGTATGCTGTGCTTTGTCCTGTACATCGTTGATGATAAAAGTGAGACATATACGTAAAAAATGCTAAACTTCTCAAGAAAATGTATTCTCGAAGTTGTGGATAGTACCTGCGGTAGTCCAGAATTTGATTCATTACTCGCTTCGAAACAGATAAATGAATTAATTGACAGCACAACACAGCAGTAACTACGTAAGGGCTACCGTAGGGCTGTTCACAGTATTATTGTTATTATTATTATTATTATTATTATTATTAGTATAGTGCCTTAGGTCAGACATAAGGCATTAACAGCCCGAAGTCTTCCAATTTCTGTCAGTTCAGAAGTAAGGAGTGCAGCAATCAAGTAATTTACGAACCGTAAGTACGAGGTGCCTTCAAGTTCTAAGGCCTCCGATTTTTTTTCTAATTAACTACTCACCCGAAATCGATGAAACTGGCGTTACTTATCGACGTTATCGCCCTGCAGATGTACACATTTTTCACAACGCTGACCTATGATTCCATGGCAGCGGCGAAGGCTTCTTTAGGAGTCTGTTTTGAACACTGGAAAATCGCTGAGGCAATAGCAGCACGGCTGGTGAATGTGCGGCCACGGAGAGTGTCTTTCATTGTTGGAAAAAGCCAAAAGTCACTAGGAGCCAGGTCAGGTGAGTAGGGAGCATGGGGAATCACTTCAAAGTTGTTATCACGAAGAAACTGTTGCGTAACGTTAGCTCGATGTGCGGGTGCGTTGTCTTGGTGAAACAGCACACGCGCAGCTCTTCCCAGACGTTTTTGTTGCAGTGCAGGAAGGAATTTGTTCTTCAAAACATTTTCGTAGGATGCACCTGTTACCGTAGTGCCCTTTGGAAGGCAATGGGTAAGGATTACGCCCTCGCTGTCCCAGAACATGGACACCATCATTTTTTCAGCACTGGCGGTTACCCGAAATTTTTTTGGTGGCGGTGAATCTGTGTGCTTCCATTGAGCTGACTGGCGCTTTGTTTCTGGATTGAAAAATGGAATCCACGTCTCATCCATTGTCACAACCGACGAAAAGAAAGTCCCACTCATGCTGTCGTTGCGCGTCAACATTGATCGACAACATGCCACACGGACAGCCATGTGGTCGTCCGTCAGCATTCGTGGCACCCACCTGGATGACACTTTTCGCATTTTCAGGTCGTCATGCAGGATTGTGTGCACAGAACCCACAGAAATGCCAACTCAAGAGGCGATCTGTTCAACAGTCATTCGGCGATCCCCCAAAACAATTCTCTCCACTTTCTCGATCATGTCGTCAGACCGGCTTGTGCGAGCCCGAGGTTGTTTCGGTTTGTTGTCACATGATGTTCTGCCTTCATTAAACTGTCGCATCCATGAACGCACTTTTGACACATCCATAACTCCATCACCATATGTCTCCTTCAACTGTCGATGAATTTCAATTGGTTTCACACCACGCAAATTCAGAAAACGAATGATTGCACGCTGTTCAAGTAAGGAAAACGTCGCCATTTTAAGTATTTAAAACAGTTCTCATTCTCGCCGCTGGCGGTAAAATTCCATCTGCCGTACGGTGCTGCCATCTCTGGGATGTATTGACAATGAATGCGGCCTCATTTTAAAACAATGCACATGTTTCTATCTCTTTCCAGTCCGGAGAAAAAAAATCGGAGGCCTTAGAACTTGAATGCACCTCGTATAGTGAACACATTTTAACTTGATTGATTCTAAATAGGATTGCAGCAAGCACATCGAGCAAGAAGCCACAATGGAGAGGAGTAATGCAGGGGAAATATGCTTTGCAACAAGCGTCTACCTTCATTGTGGATAGCTAGCTTTCTTATCTGGGAAAGACTTGTGGGTAGCACTTGGGATGCACCACGAATTCCTTCGTCATTCATTTTAACACCTTTGTCAGCCCACACACACAAACACGCACACAGAAACTAAATATCATTCATCTTTCATAATTTTTAAAATAAAGGCGTTCCAAGAAAAGTTTTTCATTCTACTGTTCAGTTAGATGCTAAAGTTGGTCATAATGTGGGTGATGGGGAGCAACAGAGGGCAGATGGAGAGGGGGGGTTGTACTAGCTAATCTCTGATTACACCCAGGAGTAATGGTCTAAGAAATGTTGGTAACCACCGTACTAGAGGGGCCTGTAGAGGGGAAAATATGTATTGGAATACGGAGATCTGAATACGTCCAACAAATAAGTGAGGACGTAGGATAAGTTTGTTACTGTCTAATGAAGAGGCTAGAGCAGTAGAGGAATTTGTGGAAGGCCGCAAAGAGCCAGTGTGAAGTCAGTCAGATGACATTTGTGCACTGTTGTTGTCTTTCTGTTACATAACGAGCCGTTAGCATTCCCATTACTGTATTGCCCTGCCCGATGTAGCTCTCGTTTGCTGTACGCACTCAGCATGTGCGGTAATTCTTCAGTTCACTTTCAACGAGGTTAGTAATGTCAGAGGGAATCTTATCCTTGATATCGTTTCACCCTGAATGATCACGATGAAGCTTCCCCAACTTGTGGTTAAATGTTTAGGTACTCCACATCGACGTCTGCTCGTAGATACGTATCGTCTGTAGGTTTTCCGGCTTTACGTCCCGGCGTGACAGCGATAACTCTCCGATGAGGTGCGGGCCTTGTGTTTTGCTATTACTGCGAGTCTTGTAAATATCGCTTTTATTTAGTAATTTGCTCGGCTAAAACTCTCCCCTTTTATGATTAAGACAGCCTGCGCCACCTTTCTAAGGGAGTGGGGACGTCAAAGAGTCACAAAAGTTCATATTAAGCAGTCCGTAAAACACGTAAACGTTCACTTCAGTCAGCGTGTTAGTTAATACCTACGCTTTCCGCTAGATGGTGCTGACTTACTGCTGAATAGCTTTGGTTCCGTAAAACCTTCAGTGATTAGTACTAGGTAAATGAAATAAGTACAACACTCTTGTATTTCACTTTCACTCTATATTCCAGGATTAAGATGGTGATGGATGATGGTCTATTTAAAAGGTTCCTAGCCTGGAGGAATCTAAATAGTCCGCAATCTAGCACTAAAGTCTTAAAATCCCCTTAATACTCCGTTGATACCAACAGTCAGAGATCGTACACTACATCACTTTTAATCTCCGTAATATTCTAACAGTTTATCGTGAATCTTAACACGAGTTCAATCCAATCATTGTCCAATCTAATCATTGTCTCGCTGACTGACACGGGTTCCCCGCTTTTTAACGAAACAATCAAGGAAAAAAAAGGCGGCAATAATGACGATCAGGCGTTTTTATAGGTTTTTCATCACAAGAGTTTAACGTCACAGCCTTCTCCATGACGGAGCTTCCGTGGTTTTGCTGTACTTAGACGTTAAACTATTTGCTGATATACTATAATTTTGATCTGCAATTACCGAACTCTGATTCTAACCTATTTTCCCCTGTAAAAATTCTATTCTTAATTTTAAATTATTCTTTCTATAGTTTTTATCACTGTAAGCTGAACCGAGGTGTTACAACGAGCAGTATAATTAAGTTTAGACGGCACTACGAAAAAGAAATTAAGTTTAGAAGGAGGTGCGTCACTGAGTGAAGAGAGGACTATGAAATGACAGTTGGGAGGGGGGGTGGACTGGGGGGGGGGGACGGAGAGAACAGAGAAAGAAACGTTGTGAGCATGGGTGGTGACAAAAAAAGCGTGAGTCTGTAGGAGGCGCACTTGTGCAGGGACGGACCGCTAATCCTTCACGTGCGTTCCGCGCCGCTGGGACCGAAACAGTCGCGGGGGGAGCTCTGATTAACAGGAAGGGTCCAAAAGCGGTAGGAAGAAACGGTCTCGCTGAAAGGCAAGGGCCGCTCTAATTATTGGCGACAAAGCCAGCCCCAGGGGCAGGGCCGTGTCGCACTGCGCTGCGCTGTGTTGCCTGCTCCTTATACTGGCTAGGCGAGGCGCGCTGGCCACGGGCGATTCACAGTGTGACGCACTGCCAAGGTAAACACACTCTGGCGCTGCTTCTGGCAACCTAGCCGCAAAAGCCAGCTCAAGCCAGGGAGGAAGTGGCGCAGTCAGTGTAAACGTGACACGGGGAAAGGAATGCGACGCTGACGCAAAGTGGGCCAAAACCCTGAAAGTCTGGCCAAAATTTCAAGACAGCTCCACTATGGCCTAAAGAGGTAGTAATGCGGTGTCTGACACTTCTGATATCGATTTTATTTCAAAATCGAAGAACTCAAAATTGCGGATCCAAAATGGAGGAAAGAATCTGGAAAAAAATAATGGATAAAAAAATTTTCGGTGAATATACACTCCTGGAAATTGAAATAAGAACACCGTGAATTCATTGTCCCAGGAAGGGGAAACTTTATTGACACATTCCTGGGGTCAGATACATCACATGATCACACTGACAGAACCACAGGCACATAGACACAGGCAACAGAGCATGCACAATGTTGACACTAGTACAGTGTATATCCACCTTTCGCAGCAATGCAGGCTGCTATTCTCCCATGGAGACGATCGTAGAGATGCTGGATGTAGTCCTGTGGAACGGCTTGCCATGCCATTTCCACCTGGCGCCTCAGTTGGACCAGCGTTCGTGCTGGACGTGCAGACCGCGTGAGACGACGCTTCATCCAGTCCCAAACATGCTCAATGGGGGACAGATCCGGAGATCTTGCTGGCCAGGGTAATTGACTTACACCTTCTAGAGCACGTAGGATGGCACGGGATACATGTGGACGTGCATTGTCCTGTTGGAACAGCAAGTTCCCTTGCCGGTCTAGGAATGATAGAACGATGGGTTCGATGACGGTTTGGATGTACCGTGCACTATTCAGTGTCCCCTCGACGATCACCAGTGGTGTACGGCCAGTGTAGAACATCGCTCCCCACACCATGATGCCGGGTGTTGGCCCTGTGTGCCTCGGTCGTATGCAGTCCTGATTGTGGCGCTCACAAGCACGGCGCCAAACACGCATACGACCATCATTGGCACCAAGGCAGAAGCGACTCTCATCGCTGAAGACGACACGTCTCCATTCGTCCCTCCATTCACGCCTGTCGCGACACCACTGGAGGCGGGCTGCACGATGTCGGGGCGTGAGCGGAAGACGGCCTAACGGTGTGCGGGACCGTAGCCCAGCTTCATGGAGACGGTTGCGAATGGTCCTCGCCGATACCCCAGGAGCAACAGTGTCCCTAATTTGCTGGGAAGTGGCGGTGCGGTCCCCTACGGCACTGCGTAGGATCCTACGGTCTTGGCGTGCATCCGTGCGTCGCTGCGGTCCGGTCCCAGGTCGACGGGCACGTGCACCTTCCGCCGACCACTGGCGACAACATCGATGTACTGTGGAGACCTCACGCCCCACGTGTTGAACAATTCGGCGGTACGTCCACCCGGCCTCCCGCATGCCCACTATACGCCCTCGCTCAAAGTCCGTCAACTGCACATACGGTTCACGTCCACGCTGTCGCGGCATGCTACCAGTGTTAAAGACTGCGATGGAGCTCCGTATGCCACGGCAAACTGGCTGACACTGACGGCGGCGGTGCACAAATGCTGCGCAGCTAGCGCCATTCGACGGCCAACACCGCGGGTCCTGGTGTGTCCGCTGTGCCGTGCGTGTGATCATTGCTTGTACAGCCCTCTCGCAGTGTCCGGAGCAAGTATGGTGGGTCTGACACACCGGTGTCAATGTGTTTTTTTTTCCATTTCCAGGAGTGTATATAATATTAAAGGCAAAATTTATTTCAAAACCGGCTCTATTACTGAGTTTATTATAGTAAATACGTATTAATAACAAAAGTTGGAAGTTTTATGGGTTGTCTTATTTCAAAATCGAAGAACTCAAAATTGCGGATCCAAAATGGAGGAAAGAATCTGGAAAAAAATAATGGATAAAAAAATTTTCGGTGAATATATATAATATTAAAGGAAAAATTTATTTCAAAACCGGCTCTATTACTGACTTTATTATAGTAAATACGTATTAATAACAAAAGTTGGAAGTTTTATGGGTTGTCTTAATTGTTTACCTTTTGTGCTTCGTGTTCTTCATCTTCAGTTCCTTCTTCGCCTCACCGACAATTACATCCTCTTCATCATCCACAGCATATGATTTCTTCTAATCCTCTCCAGCAGGCACCAAGAAGGCAACAGCTTCCGACGAAAAAGTTTCCAGTTTCCTCGGAGACGGTTTCCGCAAAGAAGAAATATAGGGAACGGTTGTTGCCAGAAGTCTCCATATTTTTCACAAGAGAAGGCGTTTGGCCAAAGCCTAGGCGATATTGCCTTATTAACTTGCTTCTTTATTCCTGCGTATCTTCCTACAGCTAACCTAGTTTCTGTTTTCCCAGCTAAAAAACGGCTGCAATTGCCGCTTAAAAAATAGCTCTAAACCGGAGTTGCTGCTAATAGTTGGATTGTTGTATTTTGATAAATAATACAGATAATTCAAACGTGAAAATAACATAGTGGCATTTAACTTCAGAATCCATTGTATCTTGCACCAAATGGTTACAAAGATGGAACAGCAGTTATGTTTCGGTATCAAGTGAGGTGCAGAGAACAAAGTGACAACTTGTAAAGTACTGGGTTGTGAATGGGAGAGCAAAATGTGTGTGTTTGCGCGTGTGCGTGTGTGTGTGTGTGTGTGTGTGTGTGTGTGTGTGTGTGTGTGAGCTTATAAGCTCTCTGAATGGACTATTTATAAGGAAGAGGTACGGCGTAGGACAGGGAATGGGGGAGGTGGACAGGAGTGGGGAGAGGGGCAGGAGTGTCATCTTGGACAATGGTCCTCCGAGGCATTAGTGACATGAAGTTGACACAAAGAGCAGATATCCCTTATTATAGTGTCTATGATCTTCAGATATACATGTCTCTGAAATTGATGCACTTATCATTGTTAATCCAAAGGAGACCACACCAAACCATCGTAATATTGAAGCAGACACGACTGCAGTAGACGTCATATGTTTGGTAAAAAGATCTATGACCGACGTATTTCAAATTATTGGTGCCCTAAGGGACTTAATTGTAAGATTATCAATGAAGATAAGCTAAAGACCGGTCTAGAACTGTACTTCGACTCAGTAATGTCGTACAGAATAATTCTTTGGGGTAATTCATCACTTAGGAAAAAAGTATTGATTGCACGAAAGCGAGCTGTAAGCATAATGTACGGTGCTCATCCACAGTCGTCATGTAGGTACCTCTTCAAGCATTTTAACTGCCCCGTCGCAATAGATATAAGCGCAATGTAATAATTAATCCATCACAATTTAAGAAGAACAGTGAGGCCCTTACCTACAACACTTGATGGAAAAATGACCTGTGTGACCCATTGTTAAAGCTGTCAATGGCTCAGAGAGGAGCTCAGTGTACAGCAATAAAATTTTTTATGATATTCCCAATAACATAAAACGTCTGACAGGTAGCGGTGCAAGTTTTAAATCTAATTTGAAGTCATTTCTCCGGGATAACTCCTTCTATTCCACTAACAAATTTCTAATTAAAAACTGGAAGGAAGTAAAATAGAGGAGTTACATGATTAGGCGTAAAATAATTGTGTATTCATTAATGTTAACACTAAGTAAGTGTACATATCTTGTAAATTGACTCGTTCGATATCATTCTGATAAAAATACCGTTCAGATGACCTATGGAACATGTAACTATCTAAATGAGAAAGTTCATCCACACCATTACCTTTTTAACCACATTTGCAATGTATGCATCACAGCAAGACATCTCCCCATTAATGTAGGCAAGCTAAATATGTATAATGACAGGCGAAAGTCCAGAGTCTGTCTTCTCTGGCGATGAGGTCTGACCCGCTGAGAACTTCCAGATGTGTGCTAATTCCAAATATGTTTGGTGTGCCCACTGCTATTAATGAGACTTGCGAATAGGCCTTGGTGTTAGCTTATGAAATGTGCGGACTGAACTCATTGTATTAATCTTCTCTATAAGAGAGGATATACTACAATTTCATGTCGTGTTCAGAAACTTACGTATTGGAAGTAATTTTGCATTTTAAATGCGTGTTCAAGAAACATAAATATTTATTTTTGGATAACGAAGAGCTTCCTAGACTACAAATAACTTATTAATCGAAGACAGATTCAGACATTAGTCATAATTTTGAGTATAAAGGGGAATATTTTCAGAGCATAAACCTTGAGGTCATGACAGTTGTGTTCTCAGATATAATTTAAAAGTAGTAGGAGGCTTTCAAGATCTATCTACAATTTTATTTCATATATCATTCACTTAGATCTCTCTAACTGAACAGATACTTACCTTGTGCTCGTGGGCTGTCCATGGCTGCAGATCCATGGCTTCATCTGTTCACTGAGGCTTTTTTTTTTAATTGTAAATAGGGGCATTTCACAATACTCATATTTGGGCATTATATGTGTATTCCAATTTTGAAGAAACTACTCAGAGTGGGATATGAAATGAAATTACATGTATCTTGCAAATGCAACTTAATTAACCACATGAAATTCATGTAACATTAAACACGAAAGGTGTAAAATTCCTGTGACACATTTGATATTATTTTTATTTCTTCCCAGACCTAGAGGAAAGTATTTTCCAAAGTTTGTACCATTGATAGTAGCACCTAGCATCTATGAATCAAATCTGATAACATTGCTCATATTATTCAAAATGGCTACCAACAATGTGGTCTTAGCCCCATACCTAACAATCTAAACTAATTATTCTGTGCTGAAGCTCTGAAGCAATGCTTCTGTATTGACAACATCTATGTTCTAACTTCATCATCAAGAGAGCCTACTTGAACAATTAACTATCATCTAATTATATTCGTTTTTGAAGTAGGAGTTGTAGGTTTCTGTAAATTTCATTTTATTAGGCATGGGACAAGCTTGTTCTTACTTCACGATGTTGGCTAAATCTTATGGCGATATCTCATACACCTGAGAAAGTGAGCTGGCAAAATTGGAGGAACAAGTTAGCAAGTAAAGAAGAAACACATTGTAAAGTGAAGTACTGCGAAAGAGGAAACGTTGTGCAACATTGGCAGGAAAGGAGAGCAACACAGATGGGCTGCAGAAAGGGAACGTCATCAGCGACAGCGAGGAAAACTTAAAAAAACAGTAACAAACACCAGCATTCCAGAATTTCTCCTCAAACTTTGGGAAAAGCAGCCTGCGCAGCTTAGTGATCGCTGTCAGTGTCATCCAGTATACAGGTAGTGGTAGAACAGCTAATTTACAACTTGTCAATAACTATTAAGACTTACTTGTTGGTGAGACATCATGCAAGGAGAGAGCAGATAACATTGTCCATGATATCTGTTACTTGCTTATGGCTTTTAATGTTAGTAATATTAGCAGTTATCAGTTGTGAGTCTAATACAAGCCTGCATGATATGTCAGTTGTTTTGCCAAATGTAGATGATGAGATTAATGAGACCAATTTTGTGTAAACTAACAATGTCATATTTGTGTGCCCAGATAACAAGGATGAATATGACTGATGATAATGACACAGAGTTTTGGAAAATGTTGGTATCATCATGGAGTTTACTAATAAATACATATAATAAATAAGCTTTTACTCTTGTTTCACATTGTTCTGGTACATTTCAATCATTTTTAAGCTCCATGCCACTTTAATTTCTTATGGACAAGGTTTATATGCCCAACAGTTCCATGCCTAACTCAAGTAGCCTCTGTAATAATATATAACAAGCGGTAGGAATGTAGAAATAAAGTCTCATTACCATGCAGTCATAATGAATGTTTGTGGCTAACTGTAAAAAGACCATAAGACAAATTTGAAACAAAACTTCAGAATATTTCGTCAAAGTATCGAAATGATTTTTTTCCATGTCTTTTCTCTGTCTCATGCCTAACAGATGTAAACTAATTTATCGTATATACAAAACTAAAATTCTGCCTTGTTATTACTGATTATCCTAAGTGAATTGATTGCTATAATTACTTGTAAATTAAAACATGCAAAGCAACCATTAAACAGCAGAAGAAATGGTAATTTTAACTTTTAAATGTCACATGCCTAACAAAAGAAATAGTACAAAATGCCCCAATAATGAACGAAACCTTTGTGTAATGTCTGTTTATTTGGCTTCCAAAACCAAACAAAAACTCCAACGCTATTGAGAGGCACTTACGTATCACGCTTTACGAAAAGCGCCGTCTTGAAAACAGGTGCAAGCTGTCAAAGCGTTTGCTTGCTACGTCCGTCCATAGTGTGCATGGGCTGTTACTGCAATCGCAGACTTGCCCATGTTCAGTTAAGACAGCTGCTTGTGTTCTATTGGCTTGTTACGTCATTTCCAATACGTCGAACGAGAGCTACGTAAGGATTACGACGTATCTTGTCAATCAAAGTAAGATTCAGGTAGTTGTAAGTAATGTTGATGTCCAGTTCTACAGATGTTTCAGTGCATCCAAATGACACTGGGAGCCCCTTACAAACTGCTGCTGCTCTTTACATGATAATTGTGTTCATAACATACTAGCAAACTGTCGGCATTGGTTCAATACCACTTCTAATTGTTTTCTAATTTGTTGGAAGTAGATACACATGAACGAATCAGACACACATGAGAGCAAAAAGTAAATAAAGGAATGATTACTTCATCATTGCCTTGTAGCTGCACAACTTTATTCTACTGCTGTTGAATGTACAATAGTTTGCCTGTCCATCTTGTGCAAAAACAAATTTTTCGACTTCTTGTTGTTGCTTTGTCCGTGACAATAATTATTCGTCATGTGAGAGCTCACAGAAATCGCACCATATAGAAGCCAAAACGTCGAAAATTGAGCATCGTCGATCCCACAGTCAGTTCTAATGAAACGCCAGTGCACTGTTGCTGGAAAAGTTACATAGCCACAAACCATCTCCAGACAATGCTGCTCATTTTGCAAAAACCACGCGTAAATCGAACAGATTAACAAACTGTCACTTTTACACTGAAGCGCCGAAGAAACTGGTATAGGCTTGCGTTTTCAAATACAGATATATGTAAGCAGGCAGAATACGGCGCTGCGGTTGGCAACGCCTATACTTGACAACAAGTGTTTGGCGCAGTTGTTAGATCGGTTACTACTGCTAAAATGACAGGTTATCAAGATTTCAGTTAGTTTGAACGTGGTGCTATAGTTGGCGCACGAGCGATGGGACAAAGCGTCTCCGAGGTACCGGTGAAGTGGGGATTTTCCGGTACGACCATTTCATGACTGTACCGTGAGTATCAGGAATCCGGTAAAACATCAAATCTCCGACAGCTCTGCGGTCGGAAAAAGATCCTGCAAGAACGGGACCAACAACGACTGAGGATAATCTTTCAACGAGACAGAAGTACAACTTATCCGGCTGCTGTAGATTTCAGTGATGGGCCAACAACAAGTGTCGGTGGGGGGACCATTCAGCAAAACATACTCCTGTACCCTTGATGACTGCACGGCACAAAGCTTTACCCCTCACCTGGGCCCGACAACACCGACAGTGAACTGTTGATAACTGGAAACATGTTGCATGGTCGGACGAGTCTCGTTTCAAATTGTATCTAGTGGATGGACGTGTACGGTATGGAGACAACCTCATGAATCCGTGGACCCTACATGTCAGCAGGAGACTGTTCAAGCTGATGGAAGCTCTGTAATGGTGTAGGGCGTGTGCAGTTGGAGTGAATTGGGACCGCTAATACGTCTAGATACATCTCTGCCAGGTGACATGTACGTAACCATCCCGTCTGATTACTTGCATCCATTCATGTCCATTATGCATTTCGACGCACTTGGTCAACTCCAACAGAACAATGCAACACACCAAACGTCCATAATTGCTATAGAGTGGCTCCAGGAACAGTCTTTTGTGTTTAAACACTTCCTCTGACCACCGCACTCCCCAGGCATGAACATTATAGAGTATATCTGGAATGAAATGCGACGTACTGTTCAGAAGAGATCTCCACTCCCTCGTACTCTTCGGTTTTGTGGACAGTCCTGCAGAATTCATGGTGTCAGTTCCTTCCAGCACACTGGACTCGCATTCGGGAGGACGACGGTTCAATCCCATCTCCGGCCATCCTGATTTAGGTTTTCCGTGATTTCCCTAAATCGTTTTAGGCAAATGCCGGGATGGTTCCTTTGAAAGGGCACGGCCGATTTCCTTCCCCATCCTTCCCTAACCCGAGCTTGCGCTCCGTCTCTAATGACCTCGTTGTCGACGGGACGTTAAACACCACTAACCTAACCTAACCCTCATACGCAGAATCGTGATGTATTTAGTTCCAGAGACAGACAAACATGCTGTTAATCAGGTGATCATAATGTTTCAGCTCATCATTGTGTATTCCTCTGTCAGGGCAATTGTTTCCACCAAATATTGTACTTCGCTTTTCTTTAATTTGACCTCTTCCATACCCAGTTTTGCGTACATATAACGAATTAAACGAGTAATTTATATAATGGCGAATAGTTTAAGTCTGTTCGATACATTGCTTCTTTTTCTTAGGATCAGCAGTGTAAAATTATTTGTGGAAACCAGTCATAACTGAGAAATATTTGTAGTTGTCAGTTACGTAGAAAAAATGTTCTGTAGTAAAATATGTTTCTTCAGCTTCAATATAGCACTTCGAGTGTATGTGTTAACAATTTGCTCATAGTTTACAGATAAGTAATTGGAACTATATAGAGAATGAATATAGTTTGTAGTCTTTCTAAGTCTTGATTGTCCGGAAAGATCACTTGTACACCAGTCAGGTTGTCCCCCTAGACAAATTTCAGAACGCTGTTAAACATAGGACAGAAATTATTTTGTAACTCATTTGATACTGTAATCCACACAGAAACGATTCGCATAGAGTATAGCGGAGCACACTGTAATTACTATTGGCTGAAATTTAATACAGGGTCAAATACACCATACATTTTGTAGCTATCAGTCAAAGCTTCGAGTATGGTAATAGCAGTATCTTTAGCCAAGGAAGACATAAAGATTGCCCTAGATGTACATCAGGGCACTTTATAAAATTGATGAGATAGTTGTTGATATAGTTGTTCACTTCTGGGCTTGTGATTTGTCACATAAATTTCTTCTATATTCTCATTCTACAATTGGAACTCATCGACAGTCAGCTGTCAATTACAAGCCCATTATCACCGTTTGAAATGCCTTTCCTGTTTGTTCGTACTTGTGTTACGTAGAACAAAAATTTTCATAGGTTATCTGAGCAGCCGTCTTCGGTTGTTTGCAGATGACGCTGTCGTTTCTCAACTAATAAAGTCATCAGAAGATCAAAACAAACTGCAAAATGATATAGAAAAAAAATGTGAAAGGTGCGAAAAGTGGCAGTTGACCCTAAATAACAAAAAGTGTGAGGTCATCCACATGAGTGCTAAAAGGAACTCGATAAACTTCGGTTACACGATAAATCATGCTAATCTAAAAGCCGTAAATTCAACTAAATACCTAGGTATTACAATTACGAACAACTTAAATTGGAAAGAACACACAGAAAATGTGGGGAAGGCTAACCAAAGGCTGCGTTTTATTGGCAGGACACTTAGAAAATGTAACAGACCTACTAAGGAGACTGCCTACACTACGCTTGTCCGTCCTCTTTTAGAATACTGCTGCGCGGTGTGGGATCCTTACCAGATAGGATTGACGGAGTACATCGAAAAAGTTCAAAGAAAGGAAGCACTTTTTGTATTATCGCGAAATATGGGAGAGAGTGTCACAGAAATGATACAGGATTTGGGCTAGAAGTCATTAAAAGAAAGACGTTTTTCGTTGCGACGGAATCTTCTGACGAAACTCCAATCACCAACTTTCTTCTCCGAATGTGAAAATATTTTGCTGACACCGACCTACATAGGGAGGAACGATCACCACGATAAAATAAGGGAAATCAGAGCTCGTACGGAGAGATATAGGTGTTCATTGATTCCGCACGCTATACGAGATTGGAATAATAGAGAATTGTGAAGGTGGTTCGATGAACCCTCTGCCAGGCACTTAAATGTGATTTGCAAAGTATCCATGTAGATGTAGATGTAGATGTAGACATGGCCTATTTTATGTTCTCACACACTGGCGATTCGCCACCTCCAGTTTCTTGGAGAATCTAGTAAAACACTAATCTCATATGCAGACAAAGGCAAAACGCAATAGGTATGCAACAGACATAAGGTACATGTAACGCTCTTGTGATCTTAGATGACCGAAGCCACTGGGAGACTACCATAGCCTACACTTACCTTTGATAGTCTATGGTACCATACTGTAGTTTTAAAACTACAGTTATAATCAAGACCATAGGGTACCACATAGATAACTGTTAATTACTCCACTCATTTCCCTCTTAAACATAACAGTCCACTACTATACCGCTGCCCTCTCTGGCAGCAACCTGACACATGTGCAGCCCACATCTCAGTAATACGCGAAATAAGGCAAGCAAATTTGGTCATGTTAACAAATCTCGACTTCTATGAACCCTTGTTGACTAAACATATGCACATCTGCATCTACATCCATACTCCGCAAGCCACCTGACGGTGTGTGGCGGAGGGTACCTTGAGTACCTCTATTGGTTCTCCATTGTATTCCAGTCTCGTATTGTTCGTGGAAAGAAGGATTGTCGATATGCCTCTGTGTGGGCTGTAATGCCTCTGATTTTATCCTCATGGTCTCTTCGCGATATATACGTAGGAGGGAACAATATACTACTTGTTTCCTCAGTGAAGGTATGTTCTCGAAACTTCAACA
Source organism: Schistocerca nitens (assembly GCF_023898315.1). Classification (NCBI taxonomy): domain Eukaryota; kingdom Metazoa; phylum Arthropoda; class Insecta; order Orthoptera; family Acrididae; genus Schistocerca; species Schistocerca nitens. The sequence continues at coordinate 524,710,323 of NC_064620.1, forward strand.
AAAGCCCGTGCCGCGCTACTGAGCGTCTCTCCTGCATGGTCTTCCACTGGAGTTTATCTATCATCTCCGTAAAGCTTTCGCGATTACTAAATCATCCTGTAACGAAGCGCGCTGCTCTCCGTTGGATCTTCTCTATCTCTTCTATCAACTCTATCTGGTACGGATCCCACACTGCTGAGCATGTTAGCACAGTCATCTGACATCACATGCATACAGCCCTGTCTTTCCTCTCGCAGTCACTCTGCGACTTTGTTAGCAACTTTCTTGCGTTGTATGCATTCCTTTAGATTAAACGAAAAATATAAAAAATTTTAAGATTAAGACAGAAATGGTAAGGGGCATTATAACAGTCTGCGAGGGCTGTTGAGAATAACATAAATGTCTAAACAAGTTTGGCCAATAATCAATACATACGAGTACAGTCCGTTATCCTCCACAGTCAGAGTTAGTGTGTTCACCAATACCTTATGGCAACAACATGACCAAATATGTGCAGAAGATTGAGCTGAGAGTAGCGTGGACATGCTCTAGAGATAACAATGCCCCTCTCCCAGCTTTTGCTGGCGCAACGAGGGTGTCATAGGCACCCAATTCTTTAAAATATCGGAAAGACGACATGTGCTTATCAACACGTTAACCGTTGGACAAAGTGCTGTGTCCTAAAAGTTGACTACACAGCAGAAAACTATTGTTTGCGTCGTAAACAAAGAAAAAGTTCCTTGGCAGTAATGCTGAGAACGTTTCTCATTTTAGTCCAATACAGTTCACTTGCATTTCTGACTCTTATCAGTTTTCTTGGAGCGAGTTCTACGAGAACTTATCCTAATTTCAACACCCATGTGAGTCGCGGGGGAATCGCTGGCGCCAATGATTCTCTTTAAAGTCGGGGCAGCAATCCAGGTTGTTCTGACAAGCGTGTTTTCTCTTTGGTTTTCCTCTTCTAGCCGCTATTTAAGCGCGGCGCCTCCGGCGATGTGAGTATCGGTTTTCCGCTCTGGGGCGTTAGAGGTCGTGCTCGCCCGTGGTATGGATATAAGCTGTGTTGTGGTATCTCGCAGTGACGTCACGCGGAGCGTTGGTTGCTCGCGGCGCCGAGTTATGATCTGAGAAATGTGCCGGCGCCAGACTGGTGGTGATTACCTCTAATGTACTAGCAAGAGTGTGTATAGCACCACTGTTAAATACTCCACCCTTTTCCCTCTTTAACATAACAGACCTACCCTTCTCAAACTGTTCTCTATGCGGAGTTTCGTCGCTTGCTGCTAGTAACGGTGGGCACCCGATATTTTCTTTAAAGTGGCATTGATGATCAATCTGATCTACGTGAGTCATTCTAGCACAGTGCGCAGGACGTGTTTTGTATTAAGACAGTGGGTCTCTAATGTACTTAAGTATCTTATGATTTATACTGTGGTCTCCGTTTGAAGGGGCCGTGACCTTCGTGAATTGTACTATAGTTTTAATATTCTTGGTTTGGCAGACCGGTACCTTCCCCTCACTTCATGCTCGTTAATGGGGGAACTGCCTGCAAAATTTCTGAATTATGAACTGTAAGATGTGCATAATTTTCCATGTCATTTATTTTTCTTTCTGTTAAGGGTGTTAAATTTAAAGGGGGCATAACCTTGAAATTAGAGTATTTTGTGTAGCCTCTTTTGGTTTCGTTGTCTGTCCTTATTTGTTTCAAAAATGTTCCAGCGTACTACTAGCTGCGGGCACAACCAGTTCGCGATTGACCGATACAGGGGGCGGCGCATTGGGCGAAATGTGTTCGGAAGCCGTTAGCTCGGCCAGATACGGTTTGGTGACGCTCCACGCTACTTGGCTGTGTCTTGACAGAAGTCGACTACTTCTCTCTCGCTATTATTTGGGGATTTTCTAAAACCAGTTCACAAGGGATCCAGCTACAGGATGTGAACATTATAAGACTTGGCTATGCCGATGATATAGCACTAATAAGTTGTTCCAAAAGAGAATTAATCAGAATGATGCAAAATTGCTGAGAAAACCGGATTACATTTTAATGAAGAAAAGACAGAATACCTGGCCATAAGATAGAAAACCAGAAAAGATGCACCTCTGACTGTAGATGGATTCAATTTCAAGACTGTTGACCACTTCAGGTACCTAGGAAGTCTTTTTAGCAATAACAACAGAACACATATAGAAATTGATGCCCCTTTATCAACAGCAAACAAGACACTGTTTGGATTCATCAAAATTCTAAGAAAAATATCACTTAGCAGTGACTTCAAAATCCGCTTATATCAATCGACCATTATACCTGTGATATTATATGGATGTGAAACATAAATATTTAGAAAACAAAACTGTTAATATTCGAAAGAAAAGTACTAAGGAAAATTTTTGGATTTGTATACGACGAAAATAACATGGAATGAAGAGTAAGAAGAAATGAAGAATTAAGAGGGCTGTACAAACACTGTAACATCGTCGAAGTGCTCAGCAGGAGAAGGTTGAATTGGGCAGGCCATATAGGAAGAATGACAGAGAATAGACTACTTAGAATGGCTTTGAACAGAACAATAGATGGAATGAGAGGAAGAGGGAGACCCAGAATGAGACGACGGGATAACATTCGGGAGGACACAAGTAGGATGAACAGCAACAGCAATTGGACAGAAAGCGCATTGGACAGGCAGAAGTGGAAGAGGCTCATAGAGCAGGCGTATGATCGATAAGGCCCTTGCCACATGTAAAGTAAAAAAGTAAGTATTATTTGGGGATTTATCTCGTTAGGGCGTTCGAGTTGCACCGAGGTGCATCCCCTGTTCCTAGTAATCGGTTTCTCTTGACTTTGTGTGGGTCATCCGTCAGAGTGTACCCGATGTTGCATGGAACTGAAAGTGACTATTAAAATATCTGTTTTGCACATATTTGGTGTTATACTTGGAAGGAATTCAACGAGTGAAATCATTATATCGTTAGTGATCTGTTTAATGAACTAAGCTTCCCAGTGCTGAAATTGCTCATTAGCAAGTGGTTATTACATTTTCTATACTGTTGCTTAACGCACCTCTGGGGATTTTGTCCCGGTAAATTCCTGTTGCCTTTGTGGGACTCACGATTGTCATTCATATTCATTGGTGTCCGTTTATTTGTTTCATTCTGTGTGCTCATGTAAAGATTGTATAAGGGCCTTGATTGTCCTTGTTATTGGTGGCTATTGGAAAGCCGGTTTTGTACATGATTTAATAAAACTGATTTGGGGATATGTTTAATAAATCTTGTGTGAACTACAAGCCCGTGTTTGCGTTTACTTGTGATTGCTCTTGGTGACCGTTGAAGAATTGTAAATTACACGTTCCACCATGCCTCAGTAAATGGAACGCGGTAGACATAAATTAGGTAGTTACGCTTTAAACATGCAGCACTGCAGCATTCGTAGTCTCCAGATCTCTCCATAACAAGTGAGAATTCGGGTCGCTGGGAGATGCGGGCTGCGCCCGGCATAGGAATTCTCCAGCTGAAGGGCGGCGTAAAGTTTTAGTGCGCGCGTAACCCGAGAGTCGTCTCATTTGTCGCACCGATAAGCCCTCGTTATTTTTGGACCGCTGATGAAGTAATAGGGGCCCCTGGCCACGAAGGCAGTAAACGCCGGATTCCGGTGGCATCTCGCTCCCTACTTGGCTGTGTAAGCCTTTGGAATTCATAAGTATAAAAAATTTTACGCGCCCTTTTTTTTTAATTTGTTTACCTGATGCGCGCCCTAGATGTGCGGGATTAGCGGTGGTGTCCGACGCTAGCCGTAGTGACGTCACCATACCAAGAGTGCAGAGCTCCACAGAGCCGCCAAATGGCGACTGCTGTACCTCCCAGTTCCCCAATTTTTACGCTAATATGGAAATATGACGTACAGTGTGTTCTCGTCTGTTACTTTCTGTTCTCTTCTGTGTATGAGCTTTACTACTCAGTCCTTTTTAACTAACATCGGAACATGTTTCGGCGAAATTTTAACTACTAATAACCTACAAATCTTCTTGTTTCAGATGGTGAAACAGAAAACAAAAGTGTCCAAAATCAGAATGTTTACCAAAACATAAAATTACCGCCACCCTTTGAGCATCAACACCGAAGTACCAGAAAGACATACTAGTTTTCAGATAACATACCCTTATATACACATATCAAAAACGTTTTGCGTCACCTCAGTTCCGAGACTTCCGGAACCTGAACAGAAAATTGGAATAGAGATCAATATAAACATCATTTACGCCCTTTTTATTGCTCATGAAAACCACACATTGTATGCTGTACCACCATACCGAGAGACCTTCAGAGGTGGTGGTCCAGATCGTTGTACACACCGGTATCTCTAATACACAGTTGCATGCCCTTTTGCATTGAACCATGCCTGTATTCGTCGTGGCATACTATTCACAAGTTCATCAAGGCACTGTTGGTCCAAACAGTCCCACTTCTCAAAGGCGATTCGGAGTAGATCACTCAGAGTGGTTGGTGGGTCACGTCGTCCATAAACTGCCCTTTTCAATCCATCCATGTTCGAAGGGTTAATGTGTGGAGAACATGCTGGCCACTCTAGTCGAGCGATGTCGTCATCCTGTAGGAAGTCATTCTCAAGATGTGCACGATTGAGGCGCGAATTGTCGTCCATGAAGACGAATGCCTTGCCAATATGCTGCCGATATGGTTGCACTATCGGTCGGAGGATGGCATTCACGTATCGAACAGCCGTTACGGCGACTTCCATGACCACCATCGGGGTACGTCGGCCCAACATGATGCCACCCCAAACTATCAGGTAACTACCACCTTGCTGCATTCACTGGGTAGTGTGTCTAAGGCGTTCAGCCTGACTGGGTTGCCTCCAAACACGTCTCCGACGACTATCTGGTAAAAGACATATGCGACACTCATTGGTGAAGTGAACGCGATGCCAATCCTAAGCGGTCCATTCGGTATGTTGTTGGGCCCATGTGTATCGCGCAAAGATCGACCTCGTCATGGTCGTCGGGAGTGAAGTTGTGCATCATGCTGCCTATTGCGCACAGTTTGAGTCGTAACACGACGCCCTGTGGCTGCACGAAAAATATTATTCAACATGGTGGCTTTGCCGACAGGGTTCTTCCGAGCCATAATTCGTAGGTAGCGGTCATCCACTGTAATAGTAGCCCTTGGAATGCCTGAGCGAGGCATGTCTCTCTGTATCTCCTCCATGTCCGAACAACATCGCGTTGGTTCACTCCTAGACCCACTTCCCTTGTTGAAAGCCCTTCCTGGCACAAAGTAACAATGAGGGGCGCGGTCGAACAGCGGTATTGACCGCCTAGGCATGGTTGAACTACAGACAACACAAGCCGTGTACCTCCTTCATGGTGGAATGACTGGAACTGATCGACTGTCGGACCCCCTCCGTCTTATAGACGCTGCTCATGCATGGTTTTTTTACATCTTTGGGCAGGTTTAGTGACTTTTCTGAACAGTCGAAGGTACTGTGTCTGTGATACAATATCAACAGGCAACGTATATCTTGAGGAGTTCTGCGAAACGGGGTGAGGCAAAACTTCTTTTATGTATAAACATGAATATTTGTTTGTTTGTTCGTATTTATGAGATCCTAAAACATTCATCCAATTACGACGAAACTTTGGTGAGTTGTAGTATCTACTTTCATGAAGATTTCTGTGACGAAAACCACAGGGTTAGGGGTGAAAAAGAAGTGACATAGGTTAACTCAGTAACGGCTGGAGTAATTTCAATCAAATTTTGTATGAATATGACTCATTACTTGTATAATTATTTGTGTAAAAATATTACAGGTGTAATATGCTCCAACCACTAGGGGTGGATGTGGGGGTGAAACTTGGTGACATATAAAAATATTCGATAACGCTCGGTATCAATATCAAATCCATAATTTTTGGGATCGCTAGGGTTATTACTGACAGTAATTAGGACGCTTCCCGCCTAGAGTGGGTTAGAGAGGGTGGGGGTGGAAGGCACAAAGGCATTACCTTATCGGTATATCTCCATATACCAGAGGGATTTACACGATAATTTGCACATACACCACTTTTCATAGGGAAAAAATTTAGTCTGAGAGTAAGAGACCCTTACAGCCCATGTGACTGAGAGCTTGGGATGACAAGGGATGAGGCAAAAACAAAACTCACGAACACCTTGCGCAGTTTCAACAAAATTTGGGATATTCATTACTCATACTTTATATTAAGTATTGTGGGCCTAAGATACTATTACTACCGCTGTTGCTGGGGGTGATGGCGAATTGGTGTGATAAGCAAAATGTCTAAAAACCACCTGCTTGAATTACTTTCGTGCAAGTAGTTGACATCGAGTTCTCTGCTAGTATGAAGCGACCTCTGTCTCTTACTTGCGTTGTTCAGTGCATCAGCCTCATCGTGAGAATGAGCACAGATGCGAACCTAAAACTTTGCCAGCATGTTTCAGTGTTAAAATTACGCTGAAAGGCTCAATATCACAGATACATTTAACATCCTCTCTAGAGTCACTTGATGCATAACAGAGGAGAATCAGACAGTTGTCAGCGACTTTCCATTTTCTCGGAACTACAATCAGTTACTGGCAGAATTACAAATTTCCTCGGAATTCATGTGAAACTGAGAGACGAAATTTACTAGAGATACGGGTGAAATATTTGTATAAATATGTGTGACATATTAAACGGGGAGGAAAAAAGGTCCTGTGAATATGTGCCTGGAAATGGACGGTGTGCTTGCAATGACAACAAATCGTCCCTTAACACAGTACAGAGCTGTATCGCATCCACGACACAGAAAATGTCAAAGTGGCCTCAATGGGATTGCAGGTGATACGAATAATAGCATGTCATGCAGGATATACATAATCGTACTTTGGCTTACACCATGTTGGCGGGACACTTGCCTGGAGCTTGTACTATGATTCGTCTCAATATCCTGTAGAACCAAGTCCTCCAAATCTGGTATACGCAGAGTTCACCGCCTCCCTGCTTGTCTGCCTGACAGGAACCATGACCACACAAACGCCCAAAAACGGCTTAAAATATTGTGTGGTATGGGTTGTGTCTGTGATGGTACTTGTTTTGGTGTAGCCTATTGCCTCTAGACCGTTTCCATCTGCTTGGCCATACACAAACAGCACCTCAGCTTGTTCTCTACATGAATACCGGACCAATCTGCTTCTACAATACGCTGGGTCAATCACACAGCCTGCACCACACAAGAAACGCACTGCGCATGGTCAGAGAAACATTCATTCGTCAGCGCCACCTAACATGGCAACGATGCATTGCCGGGTATATGTTATATGACCTCCTTTCCTCAATTTCCAGCCGAGAATCCGTCCCTGCAGGTTGTCAGCTTTGTTAATGTTCACCTGTATAAAATGAATATTTGTTTGTTAGTTCGCCTTCCATGCATTTCTATAACATACACCCGTTTATAATGAAACTTTCATTAGTTTTTGTACAGTCGTGGACAAAACGAGTGAGACCCCTCGCCTTTTCGTTATGCTGATCTGCACAGCTTTAAAGTCTGCTACACAGCATAACAGGCAAGGCGAACAAGTGCTACCAACATACTATGTACAGGCGTCAAATTGAAAAACTATACGAACTTTGTCAGACTGTTTTCAATCATGTGTAAGACTATATTAATGCTGATTAGTGTGTTAAATACAACACGTAAATATAAGACATAAATGAAAGAAGAAGCGCTAATTAGTTTGAACTATACTAATAAAAATGAATTTCAGCTTACCGAGATAACATAAATGTTTCAGTAAGACAAAGTACCCCAGATCGTTGCGAATTAGCAAAATATTATGCGCATTCGGCCGCGAAACGGTCTGTGTCAACGTTCGGACCAGTCAAACTGGATTACCGTTGCTGACCTTCCATGAAAGAGTGCAAATTTAGCAATGCGTGAAGATTCATAACGAAATTCAGTTAAAAATCATTCAGTGCCACACTCAAGTCAATTCAATTATTGACAGAAGCGGAAAAAGCAGACAGTAACATGTATGAAATTCTACAAGAGTTTCATATTGCCATCCACAGGGCGCCGGTTCAAAATAAAGGTAGCAATGAAACATATTGGGGGCGCGAGAATTTCTTAAAATTGCTTTACTGATAATCCATCTGCGTCCATCGAGATTAGAACCGAAAACAAACCAGACCTCCCTTGCAGTAGCAAACACCTTTCACTACGCTAGCAGACAACCCAGGCAAACAGCCCTCTATTATTACCCCAGACGTGAATATGTCGGCAATTTCACAATGAAAATGGCAAAATGATCTGCAGTTTCTGTTGCATAGAGCTTTCTGAACTCAAAAACATTAATTTTCTACCTTTATGTCACCGCTTGTGTGACAGTCATTCGGGATGTTTATCGAAGTAGCAAAATACTGTTATTAGCGAGTAAATTTAGTAGGATAAATCTGCACCACCCCAGGAAATAAACGGCGACATAGCTGCCAAACGTATTCTACACGTTTCGAATTCTCCATTAGACTCGCCACAGCCAGAAAACGTTCATTAGCCGAAGAGTTTCTTAAGCTAGCTAGCAATGCGAATGCTCGCAGTTCTAAAACGCGGTGGCATTGGTTCAAATGGTTCAAATGGCTCTGAGCACTATGGGACTCAACTGCTGTGGTCATCAGTCCCCTAGAACTTAGAACTACTTAAACCTAACTAAACTAAGGGCATCACACACATCCATGCCCGAGGCAGGATTCGAACCTGCGACAGTAGCAGTCGTACGGTTCCGGACTGCGTGTCTAGAACCGCGAGACCACGCTGCCGGCGCGGTGGCATTGATACTGGGATCTGAATTACCACGTTTATAGGAAAATGGATTTTATTTGCATTCCTGTAAACGTGATTTGGATCGAAAGCGTAGCTACGATTAATATGCTGATGTATCGACTGCAACTGGAACATTTCGAATAAAGAGTAGGGGGTGTTATTTATGCGGCCCTCATCTTCAGTAACTGTCCTAGCTATTTTCGTTGTTAGGATTTCGTCACCTAAATCGGTAAAAATGGAACCCTACTAATCTCACTTTCTTGATCGTCTGTCTACCCAACCCTTAAAACCCATTTACCTCGAGTATGGGTAGACATAATAAGCGGAAATGTATCGCAGTGCCTGCGGTATACGGTCCCTTGGTGGTGTAAAAAAGTGAGCTTCTGTGTCAACGCATCTCGATAAGCTGAAGTTCATTTTTATTAGTACAGTTCATACTAATTAGCGTTTCTTCTTCCATTTATATCTTATATTTACGTGTTGTGTTTAACACACTAATCAGCAAAATATATAGTCTTGCATATGACTGAAAACAGTCTGACAAAGTTCGGATGGTTTTTCAATTTCGCACCTGCACGTAGTGTGTTGGTAGCACTTGGCCGCCTTGCCTGTTATGCTGTGTAGCAGACTTTAAAGCTTTGCGGATCAGCATAACGAAAAGGCGAGGGGTCTCGCTCTTTTGTCCACGACTGTACCTACGGTTATGTGCCCCGACCACCCCTAGCGATAGATGAGAGGATGAAAAGAGGTGAGATGTAAAAATATTCGATGGCACTCTATGTCAGTCTTAAATTCATGCTTTTCGGGTACGGCAGATTTATTAGTGACAGTCACTATGAAGTTTCACCCCTAGAAATGTGGAAGGTAAGGGGGAGGGGAGAAGCAAAATCAGTAAAATATCATCATTTCTCTGCACATCGGAGGGATTTGCATCAGAATTTGCACATACATCACTTGTCATTCGGAAAGAAATGGTGTGACAGTAAAACACCCCTGTAGCCCATGTGACTGAGGCTTGGGATAGGAACGGAAGGGAGGAAAGCGTAACTCAGGAGCGCGTCTCGCAATTTCAACAAAATGTGGGGTATTTATTACAAATCATTTTTGTAAATATTGTGGAACTAAGATGCCACAACTACCGCCTTGATGGGAGTCAGGAAGAAGTAGCGTGTCAAGCAAAAACGTCTACAACGACCTTTTTGTATTAGTTTCGTACAATTAGTTTCCTTCGAACACTTAACTAGTAAAAAGCAACATCTGTCTCTTATTTGCGTTTTTCAATACGTGAAGCATCGTGAGAATTAACACTGCAACGAACCGATAACTTTGCCAGCTTTCACCGGGCCAAAAGTTCATGCTATTCGGTTAAGTATCACCGCTACATTTTGCATCTTCTCTAGAGTCATGTGTCGTATAACAGCGACGGTCCATTTTCTGGAAACAATCAGTTACTGGCAGAATTACATTGCCTCGGAAATCATTTGAAACTGCAGGATGAAATCCTCTAGAGAAACTGATGAAATTCTTGTGCAAATATGCGTGACGTATATTAAATGCATGTAAAAAAAAAAGAAAGACCCCAGGAAGGAATTATCTGAAACGGACATGTACAGAAAAACAAACGATTACAATTTCAAAAAAACTGGATGATTATTTCAAGTGAAAGACCAGCACAACAAGTCATTAACGCGATGGCCAATCTCTGGTCCTTATACAAGGAGTTACTGCACTTAGGACTGATTGACAGATTTGTTGCATGCCCTCCTGAGAGATATCGTGCCACTTTCTGTCCAATTGGCGCGTAAGATCGTCAAAATCACGAGCTGATGCAGGACCCTACCCATAATGCTTCAAACGCTCTCAACTGGGGAGAGATCCAGCGACCTTGTTTTAGTGTTTGGCAAGCACGAAGACAAACAGTAGAAACTTTCGTAGTCTGCAGGTGGACATTATCTTGCTGAAGACCAGGATGGCTTGCCACGAAAGGCAACAAAAGGAGGCATAAAATATCGTGGACGTGCCACTGTGCGGCATATATATATATATATATATATATATATATATATATATATATATATATATATATATATATATATGTGTGTGTGTGTGTGTGTGTGTGTGTGTGTGTGTCATGTGTACATGGGCGAACATGCAGGTGAAAACCTAGTTCCCGATAAAAAGGAAATGAAAATCATCGTGTCGCCGGTGCTATCATGATATATAATCGAAAAAGTGGCCCAATCTCTTCTTCTCTTTAGTGGTAACGTGACAAGATCTTCCAATTCGAACCACAGTTTACCCTTCCTCTTTGATGGTATTCTGTAAGGTCCATGTGTCAGAAATCCACGTGATGAATTCATAGCTAGATCCGCATTTAATCGTACACCTCTGTTTTCACTGAATTTTATATTTCATTATAATAACATATAAAAACCAGTAAAAATCTAATAGTCATGAGAAGGAAAAAGACAAAGGGTTACTGATTGAGAGAGTAGAAAGACTAATAGAGTTCTCCAATAAATTTCAGCTAGTAATAGCGAAAACTCTGTACAAGAAATACAAGACGAGGAGGTCATTTGGAAAAGACTGGGAGATAAGAGGAGATTTCATTTATACTGCATCATGGTCAGGCAGGGATTCCGAAATCAGACACTGGACACCGAAGCAGATAAAGGCTTCGATCAGAATTCAGTAGTGGTAAAGTGTAGGGTGAAGTTTAAGAGATTACTCAGGAACCATCAATACGCAAAGAGATTGCTTGAAGTGCTCTAAGGCTATAGATATTTCAATAAGGAATAGCTCAATAGGCAGTACAGTTGAAGAGGAACAGACATCTCTAGAAATGGCAGTCGCGAAGTTGGAAAGGAAAATGTAGGTAGAGGGAGGCTAATTGCGATGAAACCATGGGTAACAGAAGAAATACTTCAGTTGATCTATGAAAGAAGAAGGTATAAAAATTTTCAGGGAGATTCAGGAATACAGAAAAACAAGTCGCTTAGGAATGAAATAAACAGGGAAGGCGGGGAAGCTAAGGAGAAATGGCTGCATGAAAAATGTGAGGAAATCGAAAAAGAAAGGATTGTAGGAAGGACTCACTAAGCATATAGAAAAGTCAAAACAATCTTCGGCAAACTGAGAGCAAGGGTGGTAACATTATGACTGCAATGGGAATTCCACTGTTAAAAGCAGATGAGAGAGCGGGTAGGTGGAAAGAGTAAATTGAAGGCCTGTATGAGGGGGAAGACTGGTCTGATGCCGTGATTCAAGAAGGAACATGAGCGATATAAAAGAGACAATGGATCCATTATTAGAATCAGAATTTAAAAGAGCTTTGTGGTACTTAAGATCAAATAAGGCAGAAGGGATGGATAACATTGCATATAATTGCTAAAATAAGTAGCGTAAGTGACAGCAAAACAGCTGTCCACATTGGTGTGTAGAGTGTATGAGTCTGGCGATATACATCTGACTTCTGGAAAAATGTCATCAACACAATTCCAAAGATTGCAATAGTTCACATGTGCGAAATTATAGTAAAATCAGCTTTAAAAGAATTACAGGATCTGCTGAATTGCGAGAGAAGAACAATATACAGAAGAATGCAAAAGAAAATCGATGGCTTGGGTTTAGGGTAGGTAAAAGCACTGGAGAGGCAGTTATGACGTTGCGGTTGATAATGGAAGAAAAACTAATGAAAAATCAAGACACGTTTTTAGCATCCGTCAACATGGAAAAAGCGTTCGGCAATGTAATGTGGTGCAAGGTATTCGAAATTCTGAGGAAATTAGGAATACGCTATAGGGAGAGACGGGGAATATACAATTTTTACATGAACCAAGAAGGAATAATAGGAGTGGAAGACCAATAACGAACTACTCAGATTAAAATGGGTGTAAGACAGGGATATAGTCTTTCACCCCTACTGTCCAGTCTCTATATTAAAGAAGCAATGATTGAATTAAAAGAAAGATTCAAAAGTGGAAATAAAATTCAAAGTGAAAGGATATCACTGATAAGATTCGCTGATGACATTGCTTTGCTCAGTGAAAGTGAAGACGAATTACAAGATCTGCTGAACTGAATTAAGAGTCCGATAACTGCAGAATATAGATTGAGAATAAATTGAAGAAAGAACGAAAGTGATGACAAGCAGCAGAGGTAAGAACGACAAGAAAATTAACATCAGGATTAATTGTCATGAAGTGGATGAAGTTAAGGAAAACTGCTGCCTAGACAACAAAATAACTGTATTGGGACACAGAAAGTTCTGACTGATTTTGTTTGTGTGGGTCATATACATTCAGGAGCAAGCACAGATTCTGGGGCAAATTGACCCCCTCCCCTTAAGGGGCGTAGGACGTCAAATGGGCCGACTTGGAGCAGGAGAGGAACCACAGGACATTTTAATTTGCACTGCCTATACTTCTACAAATAAATTTATAAAACTTTGAAACTTCATGGCAGATAAAACTTTGTCAGGATGACCAGGAAGGATTCGGCATTCACACTCATAGCAGTGGAAGTTCAAAAACATAACAAAATAAATCTTTTTTATAAGTTAAATTTCATCATTTTTTTCACTTACTATTGGCTGCATTTGTTGCTATAGGTACACTTTTCTTCGTAAGTAAAAGAAATTCTTCGAAGAATTTTGCAAAGCATACAAACCATACTTACAGATGTATGAAACTCCAGAATTTTCCAAACCTATTAAAACCTTTGGTAAACATTGAGATAGTTAACTGTAAAATTTGAGTTTTTTCTAAATATGAAGTTTAAAATATAATAGCTCACTCATTTTTTCATAAATTACATAAATTCTAGGGTTTCATACATCTGTAACTATGGTTTGTATTCTGTGCAAAATTCATCAACTAATCTCTCTTACTTATGAAGAAATTGTACCTATAGCAACAAATGGAGCCAATAGTAAGTGAAAAATTATGAAATTTCACAAGTAAAAAAAATTTATTTTGTTATGGTTTTGAACTTCCACTGCTATGTCTGTGAATCCTGAATCCTTCCTGGTTATGCTGACAAAGTTTTACAAATTTATTTGTAACAGTATGGACAGGGGAAATTAAAATGTCTTGTGGTGCCTCTCCTGCTCCAAGTCGGCCCATTTGACGTCTTACCCAACTTAAGCTATTGTTACGCCAATTTATTTATGATCACTTGGGAATAATCAGTCCTTTTGAGAAACCCCCACCTCTACTCTTCCTCCCTCACACCTCTTGGAAATCCTCAATCATTCCCTTTCCTCTTCAGACACACAAGCACACTTTTCACATCAAATTAATTAACTAAGTAATTAAACTGATCAATTAAGTACCCTCTCCCTCTGGAAAATACACCAGCCCCCTCCTCCCTATATGGACATTGGTAGAGGAAAACCTAGTCTGTGCTGGAGATGAAGGATTTCATGATAAAAGTATCAAGTCAATGTCAACAATATATTGTTCAATTCAGGTTGCATATTCTTTATTTAAATAGTTTGTGGGAGGCAATGCTCCCCCCACTTAAATAGAGCTGACGTATGCAACCTCTTGTCCCCGCTTCCTGTAACGCAATAACTGTAAGTAGCGAGGAATGGAATGAAGTATATAAGTCACTGTTTTGGGTCGCCTGCATGTGAGTCCGTCATCTGGGCAGCAGGTGTGCACATTTGCAAGCCGGACCATGTCTGCTGGGTTGATGCTGTTGGCACTGGTCAGAGCACCTAGACCTGTATCTGCACATTGCGGATGTCAGGCCTCAGTAGCCACTGGCAGGTGAGCAGTGTTCCAATAGGCTCCCACACCTAAGTCACTTAGTCTCAATTGAGCTGTCAGACCAAAACGATCTCACTATGGATCTGATGATGAAAAAAAAAGAGTGATGTTGTGGCACAGTATGCATTTTGCAGGTCATTTTAGCTCAGTTCGTAACTATATTACTGCAATGTCTCCGCATGTTGTCTCCTCCTGGGAAAGTACTGTTGTCATTGAGAAGATGTTGAGAGAGGATTTTAATTAGAGTATTACCTGTAGACATAGAGCTGAGGTCTGTATCTGTAGCCTCCTATATGAGGAATGGAAGGAAGTGATAATGGATGAGTATGGGATGAAAACTGTTCAGTAAATAATGGTAATTCATTTCGCAATTGGAGCTGTTCGTGTTTTTGGAAATGACCAGTCCATCCACAGTTCAGAAGACAACTTCATCCTATTCCACTACCGCAGACAGAATGAATCACAGGTTTTTATCTGGGTATATAGGCCTCCACTCACCTAGTTCACAAAACTGTCACAAAGGTTGTTTGAAAAAGATTTCTTTTTCCAGACCATATCCCTTAAGAACCAAAAGGACTGCAACATTCCCCCATCCACCTGAAAGATAGTGGGGGCCAAGTGCGACATATTGTTATGTGACCATGATGTAGAGGTTATGAAATGTCAACAGACGAAGCAGGTATTAGGGATAAAGTTAGTGAACTGCTTATAGATGTTGACTCTGAAATTATTGGTATATCTGAACACTTCTTAAATAAGGAGATAATTCAGAGGCTTCCTTTACCAGGATACAGGTTGGCTGGCTGCTTTTCGAGGAGCTCTTTGCGGTGTGGGGGAGTAGCCATGTATGTGAAAAACGGCATCGCATTTGAGTCAATTGATGTTTCAAAGTACTGCACTGAAAAGGTGTTTGAATGTTGTGCAGGTGTGGTTAAATTTAACGGAGTTAAACTTGTAACTGTTGTTATTTATAGATCCCCAGACTCCGATTTCACAGCATTTTTGCTAAAGCTAGAGGAGGTTCTTGGTTCACTTTATAGGAAATACAAAAAGTTAGTTATATGTGGTGACTTCAATATTAATTGTATAAGTGATTGTGCAAGGAAGAGGATGCTGGTAGACCTCTTCAATTCATATAATCTTATGCAAACCGTATTCTTTCCAACGAGAGTGCAAGGGAACAGTAGAACAACCATAGACAACATTTTTGTTCATTCCTCATTACTAGAAGGGCATTCTGTTAGAAAAAAGGTGAATGGCCTTTCAGATCATGATGCGCAAATTTTAACTTTAAAAGATTTTTATGCTGCAACTCGTGTTAAATATAGTCATCAGCTGTTCAGGAAAGCTGATCCGGTTGCTGTAGAGACCTTTGTAAACCTTATAAAGGAACAAGAGTGGCAAGATGTTTATAGCGCTGAGACAGTAAACGATAAATATAATGCTTTTCTAAAGACCTTTCTCATGCTCTTTGAAAGTTGCTTTCCGTTACAACGTTTAAAACAGGGTACTAGCACAAACAGGCAGCCTGGGTGGCTGACTAGAGGGATAAGAATATCTTGTAGATCAAAGTGGCAATTATATCAAAACGTTAGAAACAGTCAAAATCTAAATACAGCAGCCCATTACAAACAGTATTGTAAGGTGCTTAAAAATGTTATTAGGAAGGCAAAAAGTATGTGGTATGCAGATAGAATAGCTAAGTCTCAGGATAAAATTAAAACCATATGGTCAGTCGTAAAGGAAGTTGCTGGTCTGCAGAGACAGGTCGAGGATATAGAATCAGTGCGTAGTGGGAATGTCCGTGTTACTGATAAGTCGCATATATGTACAGTATTTAATAATCACTTTCTGAATATAGCAGGTGAACTAAATAGAAACCTAATTCCAACAGGGAATCATATAGCGCTCTTAGAAAAAAGTGTTCCGAGACTGTTACCTGAAATGCTCCTCCATGATACTGACAAGAGGGAGATTGAGTTAATAATTAAATCACTAAAGACCAAGAACTCTCATGGATATGACGGGGTATCTAGCAGAATACTGAAGTATTGTTCTATGTATGTTAGCCCAGTACTTAGCCATATCTGTAACTTTTCCTTTAGGAGTGGTCGGTTTCCTGATCGATTAAAATACTCGGTAGTGAAGCCACTTTATAAAAAGGGAGACATTGATAATGTTGACAATTTTAGACCTATTTCTATGCCATCGGTGTTTGCTAAAGTTATCGAGAAGGTTGTCTATACAAGGTTACTGGAGCATTTAAATTCACATAATTTGCTGTCAAATGTTCAGTTTGGTTTTAGAAATGGTTTAACAATTGAAAATGCTATATTATCTTTTCTCTGTGAGGTTTTGGACGGATTAAATAAAAGGTTGCGAACGCTAGGTGTTTTCTTTGATTTAACGAAGGCTTTTGACTGTGTTGACCACAAAATATTACTGCAGAAGTTGGACCATTATGGAGTAAGGGGAGTAGCTTACAATTGGTTCGCCTCTTACTTTAAGAACAGAAAGCAGAGGGTAATTCTCCGCAATATTGAGAGTGGTAGTGATGTTCAGTCCCAATGGGGCACTGTTAAGTGGGGCGTTCCCCAAGGGTCAGTGCTGGGGCCACTGCTGTTTCTTATTTATATAAATGATATGCCTTCTAGTATTACAGGTGATTCAAAAATATTTCTGTTTGCTGATGACACCAGCTTGATAGTGAAGGATCTTGTGTGTAATATTGAAACAGTAACAAATAATTTAGTTCATGAAATAAGTTCGTGGCTTGTGGAAAATAATTTGATGCTAAATCACAGTAAGACTCAGTTTTTACAGTTTCTAACTCACAATTCAACAAGAACTGACATTTTAATCAGACAGAATGGGCATGTTATAAGCGAGACGGAACAGTTCAAGTTCCTAGGCGTACGGATAGATAGTAAGCTGTTGTGGAAAGCCCATGTTCAGGATCTTGTTCAGAAACTAAATGCTGCTTTATTTACCATTAGAACAGTATCTGAAATAAGTGACACTTCAACACGAAAAGTAGTTTACTTCGCATATTTTCATACGCTTATGTCGTATGGTATTATTTTTTGGGGTAATTCTTCTGATTCAAAAAGGGTATTTTTGGCTCAAAAACGGGCTGTTCGAGCTATATGTGGTGTAAGTTCGAGAACCTCTTGTCGACCCCTATTCAAAAATCTGGGAATTCTGACATTGCCCTCACAGTATATATTTTCTTTAATGTCGTTTGTTGTTAGCAATATTAGCCTATTCCCAAGAGTTAGCAGCTTTCACTCAGTTAATACTAGGCAGAAATCAAATCTGCATGTAGAATGCAGTTCCTTGACTCTTGTGCAGAAAGGAGTGCAGTATTCTGCTGCATCCATTTTCAATAAGCTACCACAAGAACTCAAAAATCTTAGCAGTAGCCCAAACTCTTTTAAGTCTAAACTGAAGAGTTTCCTCATGGCTCACTCCTTCTATTCTGTCGAGGAGCTCCTGGAAGAGCTAAAAAATTAAGCAAATTCCAGTGTTACATTGTTGATTGTCTTCATTTAAACTTATGACTTGTCACCTGAATATGTTTTTTTTTCTATATTTCATTTTATCTGTTTCTAATATCGTGTTATAATTTCATGTATTGACTCGTTCCATGACCATGGAGATTTCTCCTTAATTTGGTCCCACGGAACAATAAATAAATAAAAAAAAAATAAGAAACTGAGATCATCACCTGACTCCACCTTGCAGAAGAAGCATAAAGTAGGCACATGTGGCTTAGTTTCATGTCTTCGTTCATCTTTCCATATCTTTGTCTGTGATTGCTTATTGTTTCTTCTTCTTTGTTCAGCGACCAGACCAGAAGCAACCTCCAGCATGTCTGGACCTGCAGCAACCTGCAACGTGTCTGGGACAGCAACAGCTGCTGGGGACTGGGAGCATTACCGTGGGATCCTGTAGCACACCTGACCAGCATGTTGGAGCAGGACAATGAGCTGCTACTACCATGGGATCCTGTAGCACACCTGACCAGTATGTTGGAGCTGGACAATGAGCTGCTATTATACATCCTGCTCTTTGATTTGTATAATGAAGACATCCTGACTCTCAAAAGAACTGTGCTGGAGCCCTACACCACACAGTGCAGGTCAGTGCTGGTCTCCGACATATGAACTATACCAGAACATTCAAATGTTACTGCAAGGACACAGTGTTGATTTGGTGGATGAGGAACTGCCGATTCCTCCCAGTGCTTTACTGCTTTTCAGTTCAACTTATAACTTAACAGCTAGTGGTTCAAAGTGCTTAAATATCGGTACAGACGTATCAGTGGACAGCGAATGCTGTGTTGCATTAGAGACTGAACATACAACAAGAGGTGTTAAAGTGTGGTTTATAAAGTTGAAACAGGATGAACTGTAATGCAGAACCCTACATCAATCAACAGATGACCTCTGAGTATTGTCCATCCTGTCCACCCCCAGATATTTTCTGTGCTGGCCTGATGATATCTGTAACATCATTGTACTATGGCATGGAACTCATGGTGGGATCTGGAGGTCGATCCATTTATCCACACTAGTCCACCATTACAAACTTCTTTGGCCTATTGATGGTACTATCCCTAGTGTTGGAAAGACTGAATCATGGGGTGCTGTTTTTTAAAAATGTGTATAAAGACATTGTGAACTACCTTTATAGTGTGCAAGCAGACGATTTAGAGCACAGCATCAATATGGTGGCAAAAGAAGAACCTAAAGGAACACCCATCGATTTGAGAGAAATACATGTTGACTGCTGTGCATACAAGGAATCTTTATTTACTAAATTCTGTACAGGTGTGAAGATAAAGAAAGAATCAATTGATTTTTTGATGTAGTGCATCAAGTGTATGGTTACATATATCAGCAAACCCTGTTTTTATTTTGTTCATAACTCTCATAATAAAGCTACCAGTATTTCCACTCAATGACTAGAATACTGCAGCAGCATCAAACTGTCTGAAGTCGGAATCACGTCGTCACCACAGCCAACATCTTCAGTCAATGTTTAACTGCAATTGTAGGCCATACTTTCATGTGTTAGCTTAGATGATGACACACATATTTTTGCACACCAAAACCTGATGTAGTCGTGGACACTGTTTTGCAGTGTTGTTTGTTGTTGCTGTCTAACCTATCATGCACTAGGCCTTTCTTCTTCCTTCCGAATGTAGTAGAGGGGACCGATTTAGAAATTCTACAATGCTATAAAAACCCAAACACAATGTCAAATAGTAAATGATCAATTTATTTTTCCGATAGTGGTATTGCGAGCATGCATCTGTTTAGTACCTCCCACAAATTGTTATAAGGACATAGTGGGCAACTGAGAGGAAATTTGAAAGTTTCAGCTATCTCCAATGTAATGGACTTTCTACAAAATGATATACCTGTGCTAGTATCCACCAATAGGAGGCAAGGGAAAAAAATCTGGAAAGGGGATGAGTAGGGTTTGCAACCCATGCAGTTGCAGGAATGAATCCCACCAAATATATGAAACCTAGTATCCACCAACAGGGCGCAAGGCAAAACTGGCTGGTCACGAAGGGTATAAATTCAGTTAGACGATTAATCTGATAGAGTGAAGGAAAATTTTGAAGACATCCGCAGCTGGGAGCCTACCAGGTATCCAATTACTTCATTCTGGACAAAGGTGGAATTAGTGTGGCACATGACTGATGCTATCTACTTCTTCTCGAATGTCTTTGTTCCGTCTTCAACAGTGAAGTGTGAGAACAAATCGATGTACTGACTACCAACGTCAGATCTGCAAGAGTGGCGGGGGGGGGGGGGCGGAGGGGGGAGGCAGGGGAGTAAGTAGGAGGGAGGAGGGGGGAGCATCTTTATTTGTGTGTGTTTGCATACGTTGATTCACACAAACAGGAAGCAACTACTTGAGATGGAGAGGAGAGAGAAGGAGAGAGGGAGAGAATGTGTTGTGACAGGAAAATCTCAATTGCCAATATCAAAGCAATGCCATCACCTGATGCTTTGTTTGGGTATTAGCGTGACTTCCGGTCTGCGTGCCTCTCTCCTGACGTATGTGCATGGTAACAGGTGAGAGGGTGGTGGTGTGGTTATCAACAAAAGTAATGGGGAGTGGGCTTGGTGTGATCTCTTGGACCTGACCCATGGTGCAGCCCACCTAAGTGGCTGTCGATACGAAAGACTTTTTAACAGAGTAATTACACGTGATGTTGTGTAATGACGGTATTACTGGTATGATCAGAATAGAAAAGTGTTACAGTTGTTTAAATATTCCATACTGCCTTGTCACCCTTAAAATGTTGAAATAAAGAGTATTCCATACACTGCAGTCAATTTCCCAACAAATTTTTGAAATAAATACAAGAGCTATATTCCAAACCTTGCCTTGTTTCCGGCAAGTTGTTTAAATAAACAATATTCCACACATTGCCTTCTCTACCAGAAATTGTTTATACAATATTTCACACACTGCAATCGATCCCCTGCCAAATAGCCATTCAATTGATTATTTTTCCTGCAGGTTTCCAGGCAGGGGAGGGGAGGGAAATGGAGTGTGGGAGGGACTGGGTTAATTAATTGATCAATGTAAATAATCATCAATCAAATTAATAGAGTATGGGGGGTTATTCAAATGACTTAGACCTGAAAGTGTGCTTGTACCAGCGAGGGGTGGGATGGTTGGAGGTTTCCAGAGGGGTGGAGCAATTGAAGAGGGAGGGATACAGTTGGGGGGTTTCTCAGAAGGGCAGCTTGTCCCCAGGAGGGCATAGGTTCAAACCTCAGGGTGTCATAAACCGCTTGGCAGAACGATATGTTAAGGGGATGGGGAGGGATCATAAATCAAGATTTTCTCTACTATATGCTACCCACACTAACAAAATGTGCTAGAATATACATTGCCCCCTACTCATATTTGCTTAATTTATGAAAAAACGATAGATATGTCTTATGGAAATTGATACTTTAAGTTGCATATGATAGGGGTTACACCACAGAACTTCTCCACAAGATGACAGTGGTCCCTACGAGGAGTTTCCGCTTTTCTATCTAATGACAACCCACAAATATGGGAGTCAACTTCGTTATTGTACAAATATTTACTCTCCTTAAGTTTTGCTCATGGGAATGTTGTTGCTGTCAAGCTTATCGACATCCGATGAAAGTTTTACAAACTCACTGAGAAGCCAAACCATGGAATAAACCCCAACATAAGATCTGGCTCACAGGATGATGCAACTTATTACACTGTCACATACAGTATATGTTTCTCTGTGTGGGTAGTATGTGCGGCTGTAGGGTCACCTTCACAGTGGGTCACAGGAGCAAGGAGACATTCAAAGTCTGCAGACACCACAAACAGGAATCGCTCGTGATGGTGAGCATTCTTAAATTTCATGAATATGTTTTCCTCAGGTCCTTGGAAGCCCAATCTACTATATGCTTTGCTAATATTCTGAGGAAAAACCATTGAGGCACCTTACGTAAATATGCAGTTTACCGTTATTTTTACTCAATTGGGATGAAAGTAGGTGGGTCAAGACTTTGATCCAAACGTTAAGGTAATTGTCTTTCTTCTCCTCTGAGAACAGTAGCATATTCACATGCAGCTTATGTTCAGTTGCATATTTTGAGAAATGGAGGGATCCAACAACTACATGTTTATCTTGCATATTCTGCTCACTTTCTCCGCGCCATAAACGTGAACCGATATTCCAGTGTTCTGCACCTCAAATTAAGGTATTTCTTGCATCTTGACAGGGAACGCAATACCATCAAAGTTTTAACATTTACGAATGTGAAGGCATCTACTGAATCGAGAGGCGTGCTGCGGATGATCCTTATGAATGTAATTTTCTTCGCAAGCCAGGATTGACCATGCAAAACAAGTGAACATTAATACACACCTTCTTGAGCCGTGGTAAAAATTGTAGTTTTGAAGAGCGCGCCGCAGCGTGTAGTGTGAAGCAGTCGCGCTCCGTTTCTGGCAGTGGCGCCGCTGTGGCAATCGCAGCTTTGATGTCTCCCTCTGGTGGGAAAGAGGAAAGGTTGCCTGTTCACATGCATTTAAGGGGCTCGCCAGTTGGTCAGTCTGGGTGAGTCTGGAGTCAGTCTGGGGTCAGTCTCTCGTCCCCAACTTGCTAGTTTGTCTCTCGTCCGAATTTGTGAGGCATAAGAGAACTCAGCGAGTGGTCGCCCGGTCGGGGCTTAGTTCCTGCATCTGAGTCGGCGCGTTAGGCCGCCAGTCTGCTCGAGTTGCTCAGGCAATGGTCATTGGCGGTTGGATCGATCGGTTGGTCGGTCGCGCACTGACACACAAGATGTGAGGTTGCCGCGTGAGTCCAGTGGGCCGCGCCGTATAGCGAAGGGTAGTGGTTTCGCGGTCGACACGAGAGCAACAGGAGTCAAGCCACGTCGTCGGTCTGGCCGGTGCGAGCTGCGACGTCGTGAGACGGGAGATCGGCGCGCCTTCCTGCGTCCGTTGAAGCGGCTGGCAGCAGGCGGTTCGGGAGAGCGATTTGGGGGTGCTGCGCCAGGTCTTCTCGAGAAATCGCAGTTTATTAGAAGTTAAGTGATTGGTGATATCTGGTTTCATTTACTTGTTAAATTCGACTTGTTTTCTTGCTGAGGTCACCAGCTGCTTTGTTTTGGGGTCGTCCCACCATTCTTCTCCGTTTGCCCACCCGCGGGAAGATGGTTATTTATGAATTGGGTGGTCGTTTTTTTCTTGTGGAGTAGGGGCGGGTTAGACAAACCTGCGGTTCAGGTTTTTCGGTAATCTCCCTATCAATCTGCCGTATGTTAGTAGCTGCCTCCGTTATGTTTGTCGGATTCGGTGTGTTAACGAATTTATTGCTTGGAATGTAACTCGTTTGGCCAACTTGTATAATTTTATATAAGATTGCATTTCATGGACGTTTATTTAAATGGTCATTTTAGTACATAAAGTTGCCACCCTACCACCGTAAGACTTTTCTTAGAAGTTAAAATCAACTTACACTCTCGGTGGCAAGTTAATATTTTAATTTTAGTGCTTCGTACCATTTCCATCCCTCCTATGGGGTGCATAGTTTATGTGCTTGTGTGAATTGTTGCTGATTTGCACTCGTGTAGTCTTTCAGAGGTTGTTGTGAGCGGTCCTGACTACGGCCGTGTCAAAAGAAGCAGCAAGGTTCTCAGCCCGAAAGCTCATACAGCCAAAAATTTGTTTCTTTCTGCCTCAGAATAAATTGTAACTTTATATTTAGAGGGTGCTTTCTGATTGTAATTTTAAATCTGTTTCTTTTTAAAAAAATACGCTTTTAGGAATAAAATTCCCATTTGTTGGCTCAAATGGTTCAAATGGCTCTGAGCACTATAGGACTCAACTACTGTGGTCATCAGTCCCCTAGAACTTAGAACTACTTAAACCTAACTAACCTAAGGACATCACACACATCCATGCCCGAGGCAGGATTCGAACCTGCGACCGTAGCAGCCTAGAACCGCGAGACCACCGCGGCCGGCATCCCATTTGTTAAAAACACTTTGATTACGATTTCATCAGTTACTCCCTGACAACTACTTCCAAGCTCACATAGTGTGATTAAATGTGATAATGTTCTTGATGAATCGCTGGTAAATAAAATGAAATTTTAAGAAAATTCTTTGAAAATAAATCCACAGTCCACTTCTTATTAGCTACATCTTTAGGAAACTTGATATAGCTGGACCATCCATTTACTGGATCATAGACATGCATATGGACGTGAGGGTGTAGTATTCAGCTAAGTGCTTTAGCTGACCCTCTGACTTCCGTCTCAGGAAGCTGATCCTTTACAGCATTCAACGTAAACTCACGAAACCACTCGGTGACTGATGTGCTCTTGTGTTCCTCCCCAAGCATAATGAAGTATTGGTTCTTCAGTGCCGCGTTCTGGGGGACGCGGAAGTTGGTGCACAGCACAGTGCTGCATTTAATGGCGGGATACCGCGGACGATTAACAACCTTAAAGAGCTCCATTTACAGAACAGAAAGGCACGCCTACAGTAACCCTTCAGGGTCACAGAACCGTCTGGATGAGCTCTCCATCCTAGTCAGTGGGATTCGCTCCTTAAAACTGTCTGCAATCACTATTCTTATTCTGTTATGTTGTTACTATTCTGATGGTCTTCACTAAAAGGACAGGGGAGAGAACTACCACTAGTGACACGATGGCTACTATTACTGTAACTACAAGTAGCTGACGACGATGCTGCTGCTGCTGGCTGTGTCGAGAAGCAGGGAGTTACACATATCTTGCGGTTTGGGTGAGAAAGTAAGGAATGACGGGATAGTGTGTTGCCCCAGTGTGAGCAGCCTGGGCACAGTTGCGGTTGTAGAGAATGTTGTGGTCACAACACCGAGCCAGTTGCCGGAGGCAGACTGGCCTATGGACGCTAGAGTGGAGCTGGTGTGGTGGCGGTGCCGACGGGGGTGGCTGTGCATGCTACGACTTCCTGCGCAGCAATGAGTTGTACCTTACATGCTGTGCATGCCACAAAGGACTGTGCCTAGATGATTGTTCCATCTCTGCCACTTGTACCTACGCCATGGTGTATTGTGTTGAGACACCTGCTGGAAGAAGAAGAATAACGAAAAATAATTTAGTACATCATTTTAGGCATTGCTTGCTGCTGCTGCTGGAAGTATATCGTTATGTCTGAGACAGCAACATATTACGTATACACAGCACTATGATGACAGTTTAAAAAGAAATTCTTTTAACGCATATACAGGGTGTTACAAAAAGGTACGGCCAAACTTTCAGGAAACATTCCTCACACACAAATAAAGAAAAGATGTTATGTGGACATGTGTCCGGAAACGCTTAATTTCCATGTTAGATCTCATTTTAGTTTCGTCAGTATGTACTGCACTTCCTCGATTCACCGCCAGTTGGCCCAATTGAAGGAAGGTAATGTTGACTTCGGTGCTTGTGTTGACATGCGACTCATTGCTCTACAATACTAGCATCAAGCACATCAGTACGTAGCATCAACAGGTTAGTGTTCATCACGAACGTGGTTTTGCAGTCAGTGCAATGTTTACAAATGCGGAGTTGGCAGATGCCCATTTGATTTATGGATTAGCACGGGGCAATAGCCGTGGCGCGGTACGTTTGTATCGAGACAGATTTCCAGAACGAAGGTGTCCCGACAGGAAGGCGTTCCAAGCAATTGATCGGCGTCTTAGGGAACACGGAACATTCCAGCCTATGACTCGCGACTGGGGAAGATCTAGAACGACGAGGACACCTGCAATGGACGAGGCAGTTCTTCGTGCAGTTGACAATAACCCTAATGTCAGCGTCAGAGAAGTTTCCGCTGTACAAGGTCACATTGACCACGTCACTGTATGGAGAGTGCTACGGGAGAACCAGTTGTTTCCGTACCGTGTACAGCGTGTGCAGGCACTATCAGCAGCTGATTGGCCTCCACGGGTACACTTCTGCGAATGGTTCATCCAACAACGTGTCAATACTCATTTCAGTGCAAATGAGGCTTCATTCCAACGACATCAAATTGTAAATTTTCACAATCAACATGTGTGGGCTGACGAGAATCCGCACGCAGTTGTGCAATCACGTCATCAACACAGATTTTCTGTGAACGTTTGGGCAGGCATTGTTGGTGATGTCTTGATTGGGCCCGATGTTCTTCCACCTACGCTCAATGGAGCACGTTATCATGATTTCATACGGGATACTCTACCTGTGCTGCTATAACATGTGCCTTTACAACTACGACACAACATGTGGTTCATGCACGATAGAGCTCCTGCACATTTCAGTCGAAGTGTTCGTACGCTTCTCAACAACAGATTCGGTGACCGATGGATTGGTAGAGGCGGACCAATTCCATGGCCTCGACGCTCTCCTGACCTCAACCCTCTTGACTTTCATTTATGGGGGCATTTGAAAGCTCTTGTCTACGCAACCCCGGTACCAAATGAAGAGACTCTTCGTGCTCGTATTGTGGACGGCTGTGATACAATACGCTATTCTCCAGGGCTGCATCAGCGCATCAGGCATTCCATGCGACGGAGGGTGGATGCATGTATCCTCGCCAACGGAGGACATTTTGAAAATTTCCTGTAACAGATTGTTTGAAGTCACGCTGGTACGTTCTGTTGCTGTGTGTTTCCATTCCTTGATTAATGTGATTTGAAGAGAAGTAATAAACTGAGCTCTAACATGGAAAGTAAGCGTTTCCGGACACATGTCCACATAACATATTTTCTATCTTTGTGTGTGAGGAATGTTTCCTGAAAGTTTGGCCGTACCTTTTTGTAACACCCTGTATATCAGCAACATATACGTAATATTACAACGAAAAATATATATAGTTACGATGGTGCTGATTCTGCTCTTGCTGCTGCTGCCTTTCAGCTTCTAGCTGATCCACGATTTGGCGCATATGTGCTGAAACGATAAGAAGAAGACCTGTGTTCAATACTGCAAAATTCGTAGTGACTGTATTGTAAGAAAAGTTAGAGATATCTATTTGAATATGTACTTACCCAGTAATTCTCCTTGCCTATGGCGTTTGCCTTGGCACTGGTGCTGTTTGCTGCTGATGACTGCATCGTGGTAGATGCACTACCGAAAACTCGACGCACTAACGAGGATGTAGTCAAAGAGAGAGCAGAATAAAGATGATTGGGGGTGGGGTAGGTTTCATGTAAGCTTATTAAGCACCAGCCAATAGGAATGCGGTGTACAGAGGAGGGCTGAAAACCTTGGTCTGCGTGTTTGGACCCGTTGGTTCATGCATGTGTTCACACAAACAGAAAGTAACCACTTGAGCGGGAGAAAGACGGAGAGAGAGAGAGAGAGAGAGAGCACTACATCTGTTCCAGCGCCATGAGGGGGTATGTTACGACTCTGAAATCCATGATTGTGAATCTGACGTTGTGGCCGGTACCTGGTCCAGGTTAGAAATATCGACCTTTGCATTATGTAATTAATATCGTAGAGACAGCGTCGACAGTAAGTTGAAGTACGTATTTCATTGAAAATTGACAAAGCGAGGTACAAGCAGGCAATATGCGAAAGACAGAACCAGTCGGCAACGCTTGAGCAGAACACACGTATAATGCGCAATCGTTTGCACCAAAGCTTTTGTGATGGCACTGAAATGGAACTGCTCAGTACATGAGATGAGTGAGAAAACTAATGAGATTGACTTTTTATCTAACGAAATTTTTAGTTTTTCCAACAACAATATTCACCACTTCAAAGTAGTTCCCTACGAAAGCTGTACGTCATCGGAGCCAGTGTTCTGTCTTGGTAGCAACGCTTGAAAGGCTGCACCTGGTAGGGCCTTTAACATGTCGGAAATATTCTGTTAAATGTTCTCCAGAGTCCGAAAATGACATCCTTTTATCACATTTTTCAACCTCGGCAAAAGAAGAAAGTCACAAGGACTCTGATCAGATGAACGTACCAGTCCTCACTTTGCCACTTTGTCTCAGGATCGTTCTCACAAATCCAGGATATTTCCCTGTGATCACACGACTGAACCATTCGTGGTCATTGGCAGTCCTCTCAAGATCACCAACGTTTCTTAAATTGTCCTATTTTTCAGCTGTGAGGCTCTTCGGCACTATTTTGGCACAAATATTTCGCATATGCGAAACTTCGGTTAAAACTGGATTTAGGGTGAAAGTGCTTAACAGGTCACCCATGATTGTTAAACGTCGATCTGATCTCACAACAGCACGTAAATGTTCGAAGTTTACGTCGCTGTTTGAAGTTGAATATCTTCCTGAGGAAGGTTTATCTTCAACGTGTTCCCAGCCTTTCAAAAACGATCTTTACCAGAGAGTAACTTGTGCTCTTGATAAGCAATGTTCCCCATAGGTCTGTTCCATCTTTCAAAAGTCACTCTCGCGGATTCCTAAAGCTTAACACAACACTTGATGGCATAATGTCACTCTAAATTCCACTGTTCCCTTTTCGTAACACATAACAAAACCACAGCCTCAGTGATAACGCTCTCAGAAATCGCGTGACGGCTGTACGGAGCTGAAACCCGGACTGAGGATCTGGAAAGGATGAACACACCGGTCTACACAAGTAGAGCGACACAGCGGTGCCAGATCGCTCGCAATGATGTCAGTCTCATTATTTTTCTCATGTAATTCATATTAGTTCCAAATATGCACAACACTCAGGAAGATGTTACTACTACAAAATTTCTATCGCATCACCAAATGTAGCCGGCCGCTGTGGCCGAGCGGTTCTAGGCGCTTCAGTCCGAAACCACGCGGCTACTACGTTCGCAGGTTCGAATCCTGCCTAGGGCATGGATGTGTGTGGTATCCTTAGGTTAGTTAGGTTTAAGTAGTTCTAAGTCTAGGGGACTGATGACCTCAGATGTTAAGTCCCATAGTGCTTGGCGCCATTTAAACCATTTGAACCTTCGCATTTCCACTTCACAGTCACGTCACCAGCAGACGATTTTGGGAGCTCGAGAGTTGTAATGTACGTGATGGATTTCTTGCTCACGTGACATCCAATGATTAGTCCACATTCGGAATCATTGCTTCTCTTCTGACAACTCAGTAATCCGTGCCTCCTTTTGTGCTGGCTGGTCCACGTCCCGTGCCATCTAGTGGTCCATTCCACATTACATAGGGGCGTCCAGATACTTTTGACCGAATCAAGTATACAGCTATAGTGAGTTACACATACGTAACTGTGTCTTTGTCTAGATTTCCGGTCCCACGTGAAACGGCCTTGTATCAAAATCGGTATTGTTTGGTCTTTATCATATAGCTACCTTATATACTTATTGTTCAGTGTGTTTCGTACAAAAAAATGTGTAGGTTAATTGCAAGGGTTTTATCTTAGTGTGCGGGCGCAGTGGACTGATTTGTAAGTTTTGTGTACTAATAACGTTACAATTATAACATTATACATGTCTTTTAAAATTCTGAAACGACTTTTCGTTCTTCTGAAGTCTTTTACTACTGACTTAGGCCAGCTGTTTTGTCGACATACATTATGTACCAAGGAGTTAGCTTCATATGACAGTCTGGTTATAGTAAATTGTGATAATGCTATCTGCATCCTCTTTTCGACTGGCGGCCTCTCACAACACACTTAAATTCAGTAAAGGTACTTTCTAAAGTTGATGTGTTACTTATGCTTGACTGTTGCTTTCGATCTTTATGCCTTGTTTTTTGCTAAAAGCACGATTAAACAACAATACAGCCAGGTCAGATAGAACGTGGTAGTGTTACACGCTCTACAGACAATTGAAAGATTATTGAAATAATTTGTTTTCCTCGAAGGTGCTCCCATTTTAGATCGACCATTATTGTCACAGTACTGAGAAGCTACAGGTTTTTCACCAGGAATAGATTCAGTATCATTTATTCCAGAAATCTGTAGCAGTAATCGAAGGTACTTATTAGTCCCAGCTCCAACCGGAAATTAAACGGGAAGGATCTTTCTTATATGGTACAACAGATTGGGAGAATATAGACAGAAACTTTAATATCCCAACCCCATCCCAGGCCCAATAAAACCCTTTACCTATTCTTACAGTAAGGTAGATGCTAAACGCTTACAGTAAAACTGAGGCAAGAGAAAATTCTAAACTGTAGATGGTAATATGATGAGAAATGTAGAAACACACGAAGAAGTACTAACCGTACGGCTTATCTTAACAGATGTTTAGAGAATCGCAACCTTCGTCTATAACATTCGTAAATTTAGAGAATTAATTGGACCATGTTGACTGGAATATGCTCTTTGAGGTTCAGGAGGAAGGAAGGATAAAATACAGTGAGCGGAGGGTTATTGACAAGGAACCCGACATGCACTTATAAGAGTCGAAGGATCTAAAAGGGAAGCAGTGGTACAGAAAGGAGTCAGACAGAGTTGTAGCCTGTCGCCAGTGTTATTCAATCTGTGTACTGATCAAGCTGTGAAGGAAACCAGGGAGAAATTTGGAAGGTGAATTAAAGTTCAGGAAGAAGAAATAAAGACTTCAAGGTGTGCTGATAATATTGCTCAGAGACACAAAGGATTTGAAAGAACTGTTGAACGGAATGGATAGTGTCTTGAAAAGAAGTTTCCAGATGGATAACAATAGTAAAGCAAGGGCAATATGGAATATAGTCACATCCAGAGATCCAGGCTATGCTGAGAAAATTACGTCAGGAAATGGGACGCTAAAAGTAGTCGATAAGTTTTGCTCTTTGGTCAGCAAAACAATTATTGCAGGGCGAAGTAGAAAGAATATAAAATAGGGAGTATCAACAGCAATAACAGAATTTCTGAACAAGAGCAATCTTTTAACATCGAATATAAATTTAAATGTTAGAATGTCTTTCTTTAAGATACTTGTCTGTAGTGAGGAAGTGTTCAGACAAGAGGTGAATAGAATCTTTTGAAACGATACGCTACAGACGAATACCGCAGATTAAATAGGTAGTTCTAGATGATAATCAGGAGGCAATAAACAAAATTGGGGAAAAAGGAAATTTGTAAAATAACTTGACTAAAAGACGTAACCGACTGATAGGACAGATCTTGAGGCATGAAGGAATCGTTAATAAGATAATGAGTGGAAGAGTGAGAGATAACAGTTGCAGAGGAAGGCCAAGGTATGAGTAAAGTAACCAGGTTCAAATGGACGTAAACTGCAGTAAGTAGTCACAAATCAAGAGACTTTCACACTGTAGATTATCGTGGAGAGCTGCATTAGGCTTGTCTTCGGACAGAAGACTTCTACAGTAACAACAACAATTTAATGAAATCTGAATTAAAATAGTGGCGGGAGTTATGCAATTCACCAAAACGATTTATTCTTCCGAAAACTGAATGGTAGAATAACGTTCATTACAGGGCCAGCCCCACATTTGTCTTGATTTAAATAGCGAAGAGTGTCGGATTTTAGTCCATTATGAAGCCATCCTGTAGAATAGAGTGTACCGTGCCACGATTAACATATACAATACAGAAGGTTAGTCAAAGTACGCTTGACAAGATGGTTACATACCATATGACTCCTACAATAACACCATAACGTTTGTACGCTGGCCACATTGCTTGTATGAGTTGCTAAGTACAAGGTGATATTTGATACCACAGTCACGTGCTGCGTGCAGCAAAACAGAGTTACTTGAGCGCTGAACATCGTTAGGTAAACTGAGGTAGAGGGTACTGAAGGGGTGCACCATGGGGGAATTGTTCGTTTTATTTTGTAAGATTACGAAATATTTGTTACATATGGGCATAAATAATATCCTTGATGTTGAAACAGTCATAATAAAAGAGATGGATGTACAAAAGTAATCTTGTGAGCACATAAGCGTCACGCTTCGTAGCGCCGCCAGTGGGCAGTTAATATAACACTGAAATGACTGTAGCGTACATATTACTTAAGTGGTCTTGGACATATTAGCGTATGTCGTTAAATAATTGGGACTGTGTACCGTCTTGTGCGCTACATAGATTTTTTATACTGAAGGACGCTACGAACTATGACGCGGAAATTCTTCTTGTACACATTACCTTTTATATTGTGACTTGCGGATTTAGTTTTTTTGTATTTATACTTTGACTGACCTTACGTGTTGTATATGTTAAACGTAACATGAAACACTCTGTTCTACAGGATGATTTGATAATGGACTACAATCCTTAACTTTCGTCATTTAAATCAAAACAAACTTCTGTGCAATTTCTGACGGTTTTCAGTTCATCGAATCCCTGATGTCTTTACTAAATTATATACAATCAACTAGATTTACATACGATATTAGTCTCAAACTTCATGGTTTATCAGTAGCGAAAATAGGCAATCTCGTACGTTATTAGCTGTTCTGAATATGTCCAGCAAACATACAAAATTACCTGCTTAAATTCGGGTACTTAACTAACTCTTGTGTTTAAAATTAACTCAGGTGAAAAGATTGTTTTACAGGACACTGCACTAGGAATCAACTGCCGGCCGAAGTGGCCGTGCGGTTAAAGGCGCTGCAGTCTGGAACCGCAAGACCGCTACGGTCGCAGGTTCGAATCCTGCCTCGGACATGGATGTTTGTGATGTCCTTAGGTTAGTTAGGTTTAACTAGTTCTAAGTTCTAGGGGACTAATAACCTCAGCAGTTGAGTCCCATAGTGCTCAGAGCCATTTGAACCATTTTTTTAGGAATCAACTAATCGTCAACTTGATAAGGAGGGAAGTTTTAGAGGAAAAATTACAGAGGAGCACCGAGGCATGAATAGAGGAAGTAGTTTCGCATGAACGTAAGGCGGAGTAGTTATTGAAGTTGAAGCAACATTCACAGGAGAGGCTAACGTGGAGAGTTGCATCACACCAGTATTCAGATTGAATGCAACAACAACACCACCACCACCAACAACAACAACAATTTAATGATACGTGAATAAAGACAGTTGCGTCGATTGCGTAAATCACCAACATTATTTTTTTACCCGAATATAGAAACGGCTCTTTTCCTATACTTTTCGCATCCATGGAGCTACTTTTTCTATTTTAACTTTTTATGATCATAGGACATGACAACACAGATAAAACTCAATACAGCTGCGTTATGAACGAAAACAGAATGCGAGCCGAAACGCTATGATTTACTCTTAAAGTTCCGCGAACGTAACTTCCTAGGAAAGCCAACCAATATACACTGACGTGGCAAAAGTCAGGGCATAGCGGTACGCTTATATGCAAATGGCAGTAGTGTCGCGTAGGCATGGTATAAGAGAGCAGCGGACCAATCATTTGTACTCATGCGATTCATTTGAAGAGTTTTCCAACGTGATTCTGGCGACACGATAGGAATTATCACACGTTGAACGCGGAGTGATAGTTCGAGTTAGGTGCATTGGAGCTACATGCATGGGACATTCCACTTCGGAAATCGTTAGGGAATTCAATTGTAAGGTGGCTATAATTTCGCACCTTACAAGCACTTATCTAGATACTTTGCCGGTATTTACAACCGCAGTTATGTATCATTTGATAGGCTGTATATCGTATATATGAATATTTATAGAATACTGACATTGTTACGTACGCCT
Organism: Schistocerca nitens; assembly: GCF_023898315.1. NCBI lineage: Eukaryota > Metazoa > Arthropoda > Insecta > Orthoptera > Acrididae > Schistocerca > Schistocerca nitens. The sequence continues at coordinate 524,743,999 of NC_064620.1, forward strand.
TGTAATTGTTGTTCACGCTTATTGCATGAAAGTTGACGGAGTGACTTTATTATCAACGGTTCTAGGCGCTTCAGTCCGGAACTGCGCGACTGCTACGGTCGCAGGTTCGAATCCTGCATCGGGCATGGATGTGTGTGATGTCCTTATTAGTTGCAAAGCGATTTAGAAAAGATTGCTGTATGGTGTGACAGGTGGCAGTTGACGCTAAATAACGAAAAGTGTGAGGTGATCCACACGAGTTCCAAAAGAAATCCGCTGGAATTCGATTACTCGATAAATAGTACAATTCTCAAGGCTGTCAATTCAACTAAGTACCTGGGTGTTAAAATTACGAACAACTTCACTTGGAAAGACCACATAGATAATATTGTGGGGAAGGCGAGTCAAAGGTTGCGTTTCATTGGTAGGACACTTAGAAGATGCAACAAGTCCACTAAAGAGACAGCTTACACTACACTCGTTCGTCCTCTGTTAGAATATTGCTGCGCGGTGTGGGATCCTTACCAGGTGGGATTGACGGAGGACATCGAAAGGGTGCAAAAAAGGGCAGCTCGTTTAGTATTATCACGTAGTAGGGGAGAGAATGTGGCAGATATGATACGCGAATTGGGATGGAAGTCATTACAGCAAAGACGTTTTTCGTCGCGGCAAGATCTATTTACGAAATTTCAGTCACCAACTTTCTCCTCCGAATGCGAAAATATTTTCTTGAGCCCAACCTACATAGGTAGGAATGATCATCAAAATAAGAGAAAACGGAGCTCGAACAGAACAGTTTTCCCGCGCGCTGTTCGGGAGAGGAATGGTAGAGAGATAGTATGATTGTGTTTCGACGAACCCTCTGCCAAGCACTTAAATGTGAATTGCAGAGTAGTCATGTAGATGTAGATGTAGATGTAGGTTTAAGTAGTTCTAAGTTATAGGGGACTGAAGACTTCAGATGTTAAGTCCCATGGTGCTCAGAGCCATTTGAATCATTTTTATTATCAAAATGGCGTAATGAATGATTGCCTATACTAGTAGAAGTTGGAACGCCACTGGAAATGAAACGGCAGGCGTAACTCAAGCCCTGGATAGAAAAGCCCACACAGATTTGTTGGTCCTGCTTCACACAGGAAGTCCGAAGACGGACGGTCTGGGCACCTGAGCGTGGAAGCGCAGTACAGTGGCGGCCGGCCGGTCTTGTAGTAGGGCCAGAAGGATAATCGGAAAATACTTGCAGTTTCAGCTCTCAGGAGATTTTGTAGTTAGAACGATTAGGCACTGTACTGTTGCAAACTTATACGATTCTGGACTTCGCCTCTGGGTAGGGAGTCTTCGTTGAGTACGCAGCGTTCAGTGATTGAGAGCACTTCTTCTGCCTATACTCATGTAGAGGCGTTACCTGAACTCTGTCCTTGTAGCTGGGAGTCCGCGTTTCTCGTCTGTAGAACACAGAGAGGAGAAGAATGTATTAGGGTATACTAGTCACACAATCGCCTTCTGCCATCCTAGTGTTTGAAAGAGTTTATTTTGTGGCTGCAGTTCTTCCATCGTTGCAGGCGTGTACAAGAACCATCACTCCGACGCATCGGACGCAGTACATACGGTGATACTGCTAATTGCTTCGGCTTATTAGGGCTATAAAGCTAAACAGCTGTGATCACGTAAATTTTATTTCCACTAAGGTTGCACACCACTGTAGATCATCTTTGACAGTAGTGTCTTCTAGTGTTTGATACGTAGATGATGTCAGTCGTCTCGCGTTATTCATATTAGATCGCGTAACCATAAAAAGGGCAGATTTGGGCTATTGAGCAATCGTATTAAGAAATTCATTTGTATCTCTTTATGTCCATTGGACATTGATATATAAACATCTGTAATGTTGTTGTGGTCTTCAGTCCTGAGACTGGTTTGGTGCAACTCTCCATGCTGCTCTATCCTGTGCAAGCTTCTTCATCTCCCAGTACCTACTGCAACCTACATCCTTCTGAATCTCCTTGGTGTATTCATCTCGTGGTCTCCCTCTACGATTTTTACCCTCCACGCTGCCCTCTAATACTAAACTGGTGATCCCTCGATGCCTCAGAACATGTCCTACCAACCGATCCCATCTTCTAGTCAAGTTGTGCCACAAACTTCTCTTCTCCCCAATCCCTTTCAGTACCTCCTCATTAGTTATGTGATCTACCCATCTAATCTTCAACATTATTCTGTAGCACCACATTTCCAAAGCTTCTATTCTCTTCTTGTCTAACCTATTTATCGTCCATGTTTCACTTCCATGTATGGATGGCTAAATTCCATACAAATACTTTCAGAAACGACTTCCTGACACTTAAATCAATACCCGAAGTTAAGAAATTTCTCTTCTTCAGAAACGCTTTCCTTGCCATTGCCAGTCTACATTTTACATCCTCTCTACTTCGACCATCATCAGTGGTTTTGCTCCCCAAATAGCAAAACTCCTTTACTACTTTAAGTGTATCATTTCCTAATCTAATTCCCTCAGCATCACCCGACTTAATTCGACTACATTCCATTATTCTCGTTTTGCTTTTGTTGATGTTCATCTCATATCCTCCTTTCAAGACACTATCCATTCCGATCAACTGCTCTTGCAAGTCCTTTGCTGTCTCTGACAGAATTACAATGTCATCGGCGAACCTCTAAGTATTTATTACTTCTCCATGGATTTTAATACCTACTCCGAATTTATCTTTTGTTTCCTTCACTGCTTGCTCAATATATAGATTGAATAACATCGGGGAGAGGCTACAACCCTGTCTCACTCCCATCCCAACCACTGCTTCCCTTTCATGCCCCTCAACTCTTATAACTGCCATTTGGTTTCTATACAAATTGTAAATAGCCTTTCGCTCCCTATATTTTACCCCTGCCATCTTCAGAATTTGAAAGAGAGTATTCCAGTCAACATTGTCAAACGCTTTCTCTAAGTCTACAAACGCTAGAAACGTAGGTTTTCCTTTCCTTAACCTAGCTTCTAAGATAAGTCGTAGGGTCAGTATTGCCTCACGTGTTCCGATATTTCTACGGAATCCAAACTGATCTTCCCCTAGGTCGGCTTCTACTAGTTTTTCCATTCGTCTGTAAAGAATTCGCGTTAGTATTTTGCAGCCGTGACTTATTAAACTGATAGTTCGACATTTGTAATAAAGGCGTTTTAATCTACATAAGCGGAAATAGCCTTTATCATTTGATAGTTTCTAGTCCCCTTATCATTTATTTATGTTTATTTTGTAATTTATATGTTAAAGACCAAGAAGGAGATTATCACCATTAAGAGATTCTAAGATCTGCTTCAGGGGGTAGTCAAACAGGGCAAAATCTTCATTTTTGCGTTCAATATTTCCGTAACGCACATTCATTTTACACCCACCTGGAGTAGCATCTTGGTCAATACTCGGAGATCAGCAGTGTCAATAACGTACCGAGAATACCAAATATCCGGCATTATCTCTCACCACGGACTGCGCAGTGGCCTTAGGCCTTCTCTTAACGACCGAGAGCAGTAGAATTTGCGCAGATATGTCAGTGCTAAGAGACAAGCAATGCTGAGTCAAATAACCACAGAGATCAATGTGGGACATACGACGAATGTGTCCGTTAGGATAGTGTGGTGAAAATTGGCTTAATGGGCTGTGGCACAGATGACCGTCGCGAGGGCCTTTGCTAACAGCAAGACATCGCCTGCAGAGCCTCTCCAGGGCTCCTGACCATATCGATTGGACCCTAGACAGCTGGAAAACTGTGGCATGATCCGATGCGTACCGGTTTTAGTTGGTGAGAGTGTGGCGCAGACCCCACAAAACCATGGACTCAGGCCGTCTGCAAGGCACTGTGCAAGCTGGTGGTGGTGCGTAATGGTGTAGGCTCTGTTTACGTGGAATGGACTATGTCGTATGGTCTCACTGGAAATGATTATGTTTGGTTACTTGGAGAACGTTTGCAGCCTTCATGTTTCCCAAACAACGATGTCATGCCACGGGCCACAGTTGTTCACGATTGGTGTGAGAGACATTCTGGACACTTTGAGCGAATATTGTAGCCACCCAGATCGCCCGACATGAATCCCATAGAACATTTATGGCACATTATCGACAGTTCGGGCACAGCTTCCTACACTGGCAACATTTTCGCACTTAAGGACGGGTCTCGAGGCCGCATAGTCCAGTGTTTCTGCAGGGGGCTTCCAACGACGTGTTGAATCCATACCAAATGGAGTTGCAGCAATATGCCGAGCAAAAGGAGGTCCGACAAGATATCTGGAGGTATTCCACGACTTTTTTTCACCTCAGTGTATTGTTTACTCCTACATATATCTCCCGAAAAGACAATGAAGGTGAAATCAGCTATATTCGAAATCACTCGTAGGCCTACTAAGAATCGTTCTTCTCTCGAACTATTCGCATCTGGAACAGTAAAAGGAGTAAGTGACTGTGGTACACGGAGTACCCTCTGGCACAACCGTAAGGGGGTTTGAGGAACGTAGGTGTAGATGCAGAGAGACGTTACTATTGGGAAACTAGGATGACTGCCTTACGTACCATCCTCCCCCCCCCCCCCCCTCCTCCGTTCTCGCCTTCCACATCCCCAGGGATGGTGATATCAAAGAGTATGCCTGGCTTGTGCTTGTAGATGTACGAAGGTAACACTCGACTGGCCCTCGGAATCGCGGACAGGAAACTGCAGAAAACGACGTTGGTCAGAGGAACAGAACAGAGGGAGCGAACGGGAAGACAAAGGCAGAGGAAAGGGCGTAAGCCGAGCTCCGTGTAAAATTAAAAGGGCCACATGACTAATGAAGGCCATTAGGGAATTCCCTCCTTTATTCGCACATTAGCATTACAATGGAGCCAACAGGCCGTAGTGGCGGGTCCGGGAGGAGGGGGGGGTGGGATTTCCCTGTTGTGTTTCGGGAAATATTTGCCAGATTTCCTTTCCCGTCCTGCCGCCGTTACTCTCTTTTCCGCGCTCCCGCTTTAACGCGGAGCACTCCGTCTTGCAGCCGTTGTAAAAGCCACCTCTTGAAAGAAAAATAAGTAGCTTTGTCAGTGAGGCAAGCTGTTGCTGTCCAGCCTGCTGGAAGCAGGTGCCTCCTCCTGAGAAACCGGAAAAACACGGCGACTACATAATTACTGAACGCTGCAGGGCCCGGATTACCAAACGAATTTCTCACTGCCGCTAACAAAATACTGAATCCTATAGTCTGGCGGAGACTTCTTATAGCATTTTCCATGCGATAAACAGTTCCATATTATCAACGAACACATACATGTTGGTAATAATTAAAGTATACAGGTACTGACGGAGGCCCAGTATGAGCTGTAATTACCGTATGGCAGCGATCTTGGTAGATATGGTAATGCGTTAATGCTGAACCAATTTACGCTGAAAATAAATTAGTTCTAATTTCGGCCACCAGGTATAAATATGTCACTGTATACTGTTTGCCTGACGGTGAGACTTCCATGCTGTATTTTAAAAGCCGTTATGTGAGTGAACAGTATGGCTATCCAGAAGAGAGCCCAAGTGCTGTTAGTGAAACTGTTTTATGTGAACGGCAGCAATTGCAGCGCTGCAATGAGTGAGTGTCGCTGACTGAAAGATCTGAGTAGAGGCCCGATGTCATTAAATGCTTAAAGAAGATGATAATGAAATTCCAAGACACGGGTGAGCTTGGTGTGGCCCCTGGAGGAGGAAGGCTTCTAATCCCATTGTAAAACATTGACAAGGTTGCTGTTGCTGTACCTGACCCTACAGCACGTGCCCCTGGTATTCCCAGTACTCGTATAGTGTCACGAGAATTGTCTATCCCATTGTCAACAGTACAGAATGTTTTGCAGTTTTTACTTCACTGGTACTCGTACAAGATCCAAACGCTGCAGTACTGAAACCTAATGTTTCGCAGCAACATTCTGTACTTGCTCTTCGGTTTCTGGCACCGATCGAATTTGACATGTGGCCAGGAAATAACCTATAGAGAGATGAGGCACATTTATACTACAGCGCACAGTGAATACACAGAACTGCCGAATTTGGGTGCTGTTAAACCGCGCATTGTGTACAAACAGCCATTGCACTCACCTTTATATGACTGTGTGGAGTAGAGTCACAAGCACCTTTATTGTCGATCCTTCTTTGAAGAGAATACACCATGAGAGACAGTTATGTGTACCATGACATCTGCACTTTATTTGTACGACATGTGATTGCTGCTTTGGAAGGGCGCAACTGCGAGGAAATCACTATCTTCATGCAAGATGGGGCAACATCTCAAGCTGTTTCCCTAGTGCGATATCCCCTTTAATGCAACGTTCCACGAACGTGTTATCTCCAGAGGTCTTCCAGACGCATGGCCTGCAACAGCACCTGATCTGAATCCATGTGACCTTTGACTCTGGGGATATGTGAAAGAACGCGTTTACCAGGGACACGTTAGGTCTCCAGCTGATCTGAAGGACAGTACATAGGAACATGTTCAGACTCCACCGGAACTACTGCGACCGACTTTGGTCATGTCGTTTGAAGGATGCAATATTCCGTCCACGCCTCCAGTGCTCACACTGAGCAAATAGTGTAAAAGGTGCCTTTCTCCTTAGTTTCATCTTGCAGCTCAAGTCTTGTTAATAATTCAATACATTTGGAAATATTTCTATACATCTTTCTTGTATTTACAGCGCTAGTTTCGCACTTGGCGGCCAAAAATGAAACTAATTTTTTTCCTGTGTAAATC